>NC_068986.1:89211944-89254444 GCF_001194135.2 Octopus bimaculoides | reverse complement strand
TATCAAGAATTATATTGGTTCTTTATCAATGAATGCTTGACGAACATAGTTCAACTACGGTGTGGCTACTTAATGTTTGTCACTTTCTCAATTCTGCTTCTTTTCCTTTAGAACTTCAGCACCTTACTGAACTATCGAAGAGGTGGAGGCCAATGATAAATGATGCCCTTGATGAACCTGCATGCACAGTAATGCTTTAGAAGGAAGAACATTAGAAACCTGATATTTTTCACATTATAAAGGAATTAGCTACGTGGATAAACTTATAAACTTGCAAAGTCACTCTGATTGAGTCTACATTTCTTGATTCTGTATTTATATTAGAAATCAACTAGATAGATACTAATCTGCTTTATTAAATATCCTATCAAATCTTTTCATAGTAGACATGCATCATTACTTCATCGTCATACGAATTATCGATCATGTACAGTACTATGTTGAGTTTTTATATTTTAGTAGGAAACTTCTAGCTGAGTCACGGCTTCTGTTACTCGTCGCACTTGTTGGAAAACACTGGTCACAGAACGTCACAACGACGACACTATAATTTCATCACTAGGCGAGGGCTCAAGGCTAAAATATTTACATAGGCAAAGACCATTGTTTCTTATTTTCAACTCTGAATTTTAGTGAAAAAATCGACATTATGAACTCATTAAGTAACCTGGAAAATGTGATCTCTGTTTCGTACATATTTTGTTTATACCCGAAAATTCATTTCTTAATTCAAGATTAAATGTTAAGAATAAAGTATCTTACATTTGCATTCACCGAAATATAAATTAACAAAGTGATCTTTGCATTCATAGTTGTGGATTGCAGAAGCACACAGCGCATACATGCGCATGCGTCTGGAAGATAAAACAAAACAGTGATTATCATTTAAGTGATAAGTGTGGAGATTATATCCAACCAGTGTTTCTAAACTATTTACCATTTGAAAATATCCTACAGTAATTACACCGTTTTAAATTCTGACTTGAAATTCGTTCTGTATCTGTTTTTTTCCGTTATTAGTCAAAAAAATACTTCATGAGGCGGGATTTATACCTTAAGCGGCTGCTGCATCAATTAATGTATCGCAATTATTTTGAATCCGTCGTCCACCTACTATAATATAATATAATATTATTGGTGCATTTCTCATGGACTGTTAAACAAACGAAATATATTGAGAAATATTGCTTATTTTGTATTCATAGTTACATCGTTTTAACAAAATCATGATTGACACAATCTAAAATCTTTGAATCATTAGTATAAATTTTATAAACAATTAGAATAGTATTTAAAAATCTACAGCTTACCTAGACTCCATTTGCGGTACAGTTTTGTTGTGCAGCATGGCGCTTAAAAACAATTTCCTTTAAACAATATTTCTGGACTTATAATCATAAAGCATTTTGCTAATTCAAAATATATTGTAGTATATGTATGCATCATTCTTAACTTTATATAATAAACGCCAATCCAGCAATTTAGTGTGTTGAAATACTATACTCGAAACAAATTTGACTTGTTCCCTGTAAACACTAGTACAAAACAGAAGTATCCGGGATTGCCAGAGTACCAAATATATAAAACATACCTTTGATAAACGTAAGTACCTTAAATTATAAGAAGTCTTTATATATCTTTTTTTGTATGAAGTACAAATATATATTTTATTGTGATATAATATATATAAAAATATATCTTATTGTAATACGGATACATACTTAAAATTTTATTTTTCATGTTTTCCCTAAAAAACCTTTAAAGAATCATTTTATTACTATTATTTTAACTGAAGAAAGTGCGATGTTTAGATGGCCGTCGTTATTAGGATTCCAAGTTTATTACATTTATGCTTCTTTAAATTTCTAAAATATTCATTCATAATGGAACAGCTAATTTTAAAAATGTTTTGAATATAATTTACAATTCATTAAAAATCATTAGATTGGTTCATAGAACACAATATTGCATATTATTTATAACATAAAGATTTTGAACGGAAGGAAAAAAAAGAACAAACTTCTGACTTCCGCTGGATTTGAGACCGACGACCAGAATTTGAAATCACAAATTTCAAATGACGGCTATCAATGTGCTTCAGGATACACTAGCAAAATATTTTGTGCGAAATTGATTTGTGTTCTGATATAATCACAGACATTGGCAGGGCATTTTAAGTAGACGTGAATATATGCAAATTTGAATATGATACAAAATGAAAGAGTAAAAGGTTTCTATATTCTTTAGTATTTGTAATCATATACGTATCTTTCGAAGATACGGTTTTTAAATGAGGTATTTTTTTAAAATTTAAGACATCTATTGTAGAAAACTCTTGGATCAAATCCCTTCTAGTATCTGAAATATTTTCTGAGGAAGGCATACCAAAAGCCAAAAGTTACACTTTCACATGAGCTGAGAGCATAACTTGAAGAATCCTATTTTGGATTGCATTCAGTAGTGATTATCTTACACGTCCAGTATGCTAGTTTTATTTTTCAACTGGACCAATGGGGTATGAAGATGTCAAAATGCAAAAAACATTGTGAAAGTGATATTTCAACGCCTCAGAAAGGCTATTGAAAGTATGTCGTAGCCTCACACAGAATTATAGAAATAATGAGAAATTTTCAAAACGTGCTATCCGAGCTCCCACAAACCTCGTTGTATAGGATGTAAATAGCACCATCATTCAACAGATACGAGTACAACCCAAAATTGTACTAGTAAGTTTGTACTTCAGTTGATTTTAATGCAATGCAACATGACCTTTCATTTCTCTTCAGCACACTGGTGTCCGCCATTGTAACCTGTAACTATCTTTCATCAAAGTATCAGAGCGCAGAATAGAAAAAATGAATATAAAAAGTAGCAAAGTAAAATATATAATTTACTTAAATAACAAATATGGCATATATGTGACACTCCATCTGTTACGACGACGAGGGTTCCAGTTGATCCGATCAATGGAACAGCGTGGTCGTGAAATTAACGTGCAAGAGGCTGAGCACTCCACAGACACGTGGAGCCTTAAAATAGTTCTCGGAGAGATTCAGCGTGACACAGAGGCTGGCCCTTAGAATAAAGGTACCATAGAAACAGGGAGAAAGAGTGAGAGAAAGTTGTGGTGAAAGAGTACAGCAGGGTTCGCCATCACTCCCTGCCGAAACTTCGTGGAGCTTTAGGTGTTTTCGCTCAATAAACACTCAAAGCGCGTGGTCTGGGAATCGAAACTGCGATCCTACGACCGCGAGTCAGCTGCCCTAACCACTGGGCCATTGCACCTCCACTTAAATAACAAATAATGCACATATGAAAGCGGCAATCGTTATAAAAAACTAGAAATATTCATCTTTCCACACGTATCTGCATTTACATAAATGATGCATGTAATAGATATAAAATGCCATACAAAAACACCAGTATATATAAAATTTTCTCTAAATAAAATTGAGTTTCTTAGTAAAAATGTATTTCTTCATACTAGCTGCCCAGCACAACAGCTAGTATAAAATATAAAAAACGAAAAGATCTGTCGTGTCACCTAGATGATTCAAACGCCGTGCTTTTTGCGGGGAAACATCAAGACAAACTCTTAAACATCTCCACTTATAGTTAAATGTTGATAAAACACTATAGTCGTTGATATATAGATTATAAATGTTACATGTAAAAATAGTAACAGAAGGGAGAAATTATACCTACCTGCAAAAATGCTTATCGGGGTTACTTCGAGGATGAAGAATTAAAGCATGTTTACATGTTTGTCTCGCCCTGTCCAAACAGTCTTCTGTCTCTGTACGTCCTAGAAATTTGATAAAAATATTTTTAAAACTCTTCAGTACTCTTACCATACTAAAGGACTATTTCATTTAAATTACAATATTTAATTCTGCTCTAAAGCAATGCTGTCAAATGACATTTGTAATACGTAATTTATCGATGGAAGAGATAAGTCTTTGTTTCAATTAGATGTTATGATAGTGTGCATTAAAGACAATGTGGTATGAATTGCTTTTTCATTTATATTTATTTAACGAAAAACAAAAGAATAATAAATATCATAATCATAAGTGAATTATAGGTATTATAATTATATATATTTTTTTCAGAATTTAGTGTGATATTTAGCGTTTTGAATGTTTAAAAATGTCGATCAATTTTACAATAATGCCTCCAAGCTCGGAGTAGTATATATCTATTTACATAACTCTGTTAAGATGTGCTTGTATTTTAAAATTTGTTTAATTGATTTATGGAGTTATACAGAAGTCTACTGCAGAAATAAACATTTTTCTAGGGATCAGGATCTAGTTGGAAGATGGGCATGTTGTAACATGATTTTTTGTCTTCATTGTGGTTCTTATTTTGAAGCAGTGATTAATAAGATATGTTGTTCAAGAAATATCTGATGCTAATCATGGCGCATCGAGTGAGGTTGATTATGACAGTGATAGGCTCCATAGTATTTTAATGATTATTTTATATTAAACATGTATAAAAACTATTAATATTTATCAACGTTACGAACTGAAATCTAGATTTCTCTCAGTTCTAAGTGGCATCGGAAAGCATTCTACTTCTTACAGCTAACTTTTATTAACAACAAGCTATCAGGTCATCCCATAAGTTCTGTCCGAATTTTGAATAAAGAGAACAAGTGATCAAATGATATATTTAATTGAAATTTAATCATCAACGTACTTTTCCTGATTATCTATGACTTCCTTCCATCTATTTACAAACTTTTTGATCCCAACAATGTAAAACTCTTGGTTTCAAAGCGAAGAACTCTGAAATGTCAGTTTCGACCTCCTCCTGGCTTGCGAAAGTTATGTCCCACAAATGATTCTGTAAACTACGAAACAAATGGTAGTCTGAAGGAGCAAGGTCGGGAAAATAAGGTGGATGAGGAATTTTTTCCTAACTAAGCTCTTCGATCTTCTGTGATGTGATCTTTGCAGTGTGGGGTCACGCATTGTCCTGATAAAACATCCCTACTTTCCGATTCACTAAAGTGGGTCTTTATTTCTTCAAAATTTTGTTCAAACGCTCTAATTGCTGACAGTAGACTTGAGCATTGATTGTTGCATTAGGTGGTAACAATTCAAAGTGAATTACCCCTTTGCAATCCCACCAGATAGAGAGAAGAACCTTCTTCCCATGAAGTTCCCTTATCGGTTGTGGTTGAGCTTTTTCCCTCTTACCAAGCCACTATTTACGACGTTTAAAATTTCGATAGAAGATCCATTTTTCGTCACCAGTCACAAGTCTATCCAAAAAGGGCGAAATGAGTTCGCGAGAATGGAGAGAAGTGTAGATGTCAACTCGGGAATTGCGGTTACTTTCGGACAATTCATGAGGCACCCATTTTCCAAGTTTAGGAACCTTTCCAAGTTGTTGAAGGTGACGATGAACAGTTGTATGGTTTGAACTAAGCTTTATTGACAATTCTTTAACTGATAATGCTGTATTTCTGTCAAGTAATGCCTCACTGAGCTTATCATAAAACTCAACTGGACGACCTGTTCGATCTTCATCTTCAAGGCTCAAATCTCCACTTCTAAATTTTGCAAACCATCTTCTGCAAGTTCTTTCATTCAAGCATTCTTTCCCATAAACTGAGTGTATGTTTCGAGTCGCTTCGGATGCAGAGATTTCTTTTTTGTACTCATAAAGCATTATGTGCCTAAAATGCTCTTGGGATACTTCCATGTTAGAAAGGGTTTTAATCAAAGAAATTTTAATTCTATTTTTCTGTAAAATAATATTTAATTACTTTAAATGTATGCAAATGCATAAAAATAATTTTTAATTCCATTAGACATTCTAAAATACTATTAAATTTCATTTAATTTTGAAAAAGGTAAAATCGGACAGCACTTATGGGATGGCCTGATATATATATATTTGAAAGAAAATGAAATATAACGCTAGACCGCAAATTGCCAGTTTCAGAAGTTTCTTTCGTTTTGTATGAAAAAATGTATTTAATGCGTCATTTCCAGAACATAAGAATACAAAGACACGTCCTACTACTTACTGTTTTAAAATATACGTACGTAAAGTTCCATTCCATTTCAGAAAATATAATCATCGGTGAAAGGTTAAAGCTACTCGAACTTTACAATTTAATTACTAATATGGTTTCATATACTGTTGCTCTCAGCGTGAGAAATATTAGTGAAAAAGTCTTCTATCGCGTCGTGATGAACGCAGTGTTGAAATCTCTGAAAATGCAAGCTGTTGTAGCTCGAGGCGCAATATTTCAAACTGCTCAGAGATGCAAACTCTGAATGTGCAACAGATATAGCTCTGTTATCACTACTAGTAAGGGTCCCAACTGGGAAGGCTGACAGGCAAGGAAATACCATCTCTCCGAAACATTTTACGGCCGGTGTAGATATGGTCATGAAGGACATTGACTGGTGAGAAACTAATACATAAATGATTAACAGGTGGCATTGTACTGATCGATGAAATTACAGACCAGCTGCAAACCATACGAAGAGTAGTGAGCAGTCATAGGTTAGCAGTAGGTCTTAAAATGAACTGCATTAAAACAAAATGCATGTGGTCGGTATATGTAGCACAAGGCCGGATAAAAGTAGGAAACAACGGAATCGAAGAGATAGAAGAATGACTCTTAGAACACACAATGAATATGCGCTGAGATATGGATGCGCGCCCGCAAATGCACACATACACACCTACATATATCGAGTGTAAAGCATCTCAATAAAGAACGAATCAGGATTCCATAAGTATGAATCTTTGCCTCTTCAGTGAGAAATATCGTCAGCGTTAATGAGAATGCTTCAAGAAGGCTTTCGGCCGAGTCTAGTAGAAAACATTCTGTAAAAAAGAATGTTTCCTACTAGACTAAAAGTGCAAGAAATACATACAGATTTGTACCAAGTTGGCACGCTCTTTCGTTGCTATTGTAGAAATCAGGTAGTACGCTCCCTTTGCTCTTATTCTTCAACATCGTCAAAGAACAGAATATAAATGATGACACTGGATGCCATTAGGGTACAGCCAGTATCGAAGGGGGTATCATCCAAATCTATGATTTTGTGGCGATGGACAGACAGAAAGGAAGAATGAGTCACCATGATAGAAAATAACAATTTTGTACACAAATTCAGTGATGAAAAATCCATACTCATCACTAAGCCAGACTTCTTCGGCACAATAGATATTTCTGTCCAAATCACAACTGCTGCAACAGTTCTAATATCCAAGGATTCAATGATACATGTTGTAAGAATGTTAACAGAAACACAGTACTCATTGAACCTCGTTGTCAATGACTATACTGATTAAATTAAAACGAATATAAATTCTCTGAAACAGTTCTTTCAGATCACATTTTTGCGAGGACAGGCACATTTCATCTTCCCATGAGCATGACAGACACAGTACTGTGTCTGCCACTATCTTTCAATTAGTGCAACGATACAGGAACTATTAATGATATATTACAGATTCCCATGCATCTTGCAGTTATTAGACTACATCCAAAGCGAGTAAGCAGCGAACACTTCCAATATCTCATTGTCTGACTTACATACTGAAGAAAATGAAGCTGAAATAGTATGGTACGTAATAACATTCAGTAGTCTTTTTTCCTTCAAGAAATTATTAGAAGAGTAAATGGAGAGATATGTGAAGGAAGAAAAAGATGTGTGGACAACAAAATGATTTTTAACAGGACATTCACAAGCACTGGAACAAAGTCATTCGCTATGGAACAGACTAGAGTACTGTCTGTCACGACAGTGTCAATAGAATACCACCAGAAATTGAGAGCTAAGCATTTGCGATAAATGCTTGCTCAGAAGTTCTGTTTTTAAAGGTTGAAACTTTTAGAATGTGATGTTGACGTCCCTGGATATGAAAATCACAATATTTTATTTTTCAGTATAGCTTGTTGACACCACATTTTGCCAACAAAAAATCAAATCTATGAACATATCTTACCACAGCATTGATCCTGAAAGGTTTGCTCGAAGTAATCTTCGCACTTTTCACCTGCATTAGCGCATCTTTTATATGCGACCAAACGACTGAAATATAGAGTATATCAATAAACATTGCTTTCAGAATGTAAAAAAATGTTTAAAATGTTTGGCAATATTCTGCATTATTTACATAGTGGATTTAAATTCTACAAGGGTTAATGACAGCTTTGATTGTCTGGCTGTATAACCATGGTAATATTCTGAGTTCAAAGCTGCCTAATTTTCCATTTATATTCCGGAATGGGTATAATAATTTGTAATAAATGTAAATCAGTAGATTGGTGTTCTGACTCCTACCTATGTTAGAAATCAGCTATATAATATATTAATTTTCTAGCAGTCGACTATGAGCGTTTTCACATTATTGCATTGAACATGTTCAATTACAGTCCAGTATTGAACCGAACGATGACAGTACACTATTGGAATACTACACTGAGTAACTATTTCTAGGTTTGTGTCAACTTAAAAATAATTAGTATTAAGCAGTTGATATTACTGTACATATAAAATAAATGTAGATATTACATGTAGAATAATATAAAGAAATGTAAAAATATATATATACTTGCAGTAGCCAGTGTCTGGGTTGCGTATGGGGTTCAGGCCTATTATACTGGGACATCTTGCATTGTATTGTTCAATGCAGTCGTTCGCCGTTGCAAGTCCTAGAAATTAGATACTTTGTTTCTTCACTCTTCCCAAATTGTACCACATTGAAAAAATATCATACAATTCAACATAAATTAAAGCTTTTAATTCTAGTAGGAATATATTTTCTTTAGCAGACAGAAAAAGTCCGGTAAAGATTTTCTTGGCGCTCTATAAATTCTGACAGCTGGCCGTTTTTGCGACACTTTTAAGCATCAATTTCGGCGTGATTTATTCGAGTTTCAAAATACTCATGCGCGATATGTTCCTGCTTACAATGTATTTATTGGGCAACGGTGTCATGCAGTAACAAGCCGAATTTGTTTTAAAATAGATTAGAGAATCTGTCCTGAAAACGGCAATTATTTTCATATGCACTATCATCAGGGACTGTATTTCTTGAACGTTTTATGGATACTTCTGAAAACGCAGAGCAGCAACTTAAGTACATTATTTTTGGGTATTTCCCTTGTCATTGACAGGAATTCCAACATTTGGGACAACACTACACTTTCATTCGATGTTAGCTGATGAAGTTATGTACTTCATAGACGAATTTGTGGATCTTATATCTCTCAAAGACTAGCCGATAGAGAAAGATATGTTTCAACCCATTTAGATAAATTACGTATAAACAGGAAATAGATGAGGTGTTTGAATACAGATGGTAAGCAGAATTTTTATGAATGATTTTCAGATGAGAATCAAAATTGCAGGTGACCATTATAGTATATATTTCCATGGGATTTTCGTTGTAGATATAAAATATAATTGTATTTTATCTATATTTGGAGGATAAATATATAATGAATACAATCAATATGCTTCAAGAATATTGTCTTTGTTCGGAAGTTCATGTAAGTGGTTGTGCATGTACTCTCTCTCTAATGCACATAAAAGGATCAAAATATCGTTCAGAACCACCTGATGCGCATTTAAACACTGCAATAAAGTTTCCGTCATTGACTGCTTTCCAACTAGTCTTCGATATTCAAATAGATGAGAACAGAAACCAAATTTCATGAGGTCGTAGAAAAAGTCTAGATATATTTGTGTACTGAATATTAATACATAAAATAGCTTTTTGCATTCAATTGCTATATAGCTATGCCACATGTACACACACACATTCTTACAGCGGATACAACTATGTAATCTACTGAAGGATGGAAAGTTAGCAGGAATTGTCAACATTCGTACTGAATTGTTGAATCACGCAGCAGTGGCCACAATAGACTTCTTTATAAACCTTTATTTATAACAAGTAACAGGTAACAATTTCGATTGCCGCTGAAATATAGTGCTTCTCAATAAAGTCAATCTGCAATTATATCAAACTGTTTCAATCAGAGAGACAAAGAAAGATACAGACTATAAAAACTTTGTTACCATAAAAATTAAAAAACAAGGGAGGTGACAATATGCACCACAGCCGAAATCCATCGCTAACATTAGAAGCTTTCACCTTAGCATCATTCAGTTGAACATAAACAAAATCCGGGAATTCGTATGGGGTCATTACAGCAACCACAAGTTGCTCATTAATTCCAAACTCGTGCAGGACTTTGCACAGCATGTCCTGCGCCACTCGGGCATGAAAGTATATATGCATGCATTCATACATACATGCTTACATACATACATACATACATACATACATACATACATAGATACATTTATATATCAGGATATTGCTATATGGTTGCGAAAAGAGGAAAAAACTAAACGGACTAGCAACATCTCCATCAATGACTTGACCGTTTCCCCTATATCTAATGAGGAATGTTACAAGTATCTAGGGGTGGATGAAAGCATATCTTACGATGGAACTTGTAACAAAACACGTGTCACTAAAAAATATTGCTGTCGAATAAAGAAACATTGAACCTCGAAACTCTTTGCATTCAATACAACATTGGTCCACAATATTTGCAGTGCCAACATTGTGCGCTGCTTGATTGGACGCTTGATGAAATCCGAGCCATTGATGTAAAAACATGGAAAATACTAACCAACACTCATAATTTCTACACCAAGAGTGAGCTGACCGCCTCTAACTAAAACGAAAACAAAACAGCACAGGCTTAACATCGATCCAAATTGCCTTTCAATGTCGTATCATATCTCTTTTGCAACATCAATTAACCACCAAGTATCGACGTGCATCGCTTAACCAAGTTTGCATATATGTGGATGATGACATCTAAGACTTGCAGAGCAGCTTCTTGAGCAGCGTTCCTTGTCTTAAAACTTAACATACATGTCAAAAAAAAATCATACAACTACCACAGTGTATCATCAGATGAAAAGATGAGCGTATATCAGCAGAATACCATGCATGGATATGTTAGTAGAAAGCTCCGAGACGATTGTTGCACTGATCATCAAAGCAGTCTATCATAGACCAACAACCAGATTACTAACTGTCACTTTGACGGGTATGCATTTGCAATCCAGGAACAGGAAATATCAATCAAACAACTGATGCGCAAAAGGGACCGAGACGCAGGAAAAGCAGCAAAATATGATATCCGATGCAGACTTTGCGGAGTTAACACCAAAGATATCACCTACGTCCTAAGCAGCTGTCCGAAAATGCCATCACAGTGTTATTTACTGATGAGACATGATGTTGTACCCAGGACACTGTATAATGAAATCCGTCGGAAGGATAACCTAGAGGACAAAGAAATAAGAATCCACAGTATGGCGGTAGCCATAGTCACTCATAATAAAAAAGGAGTACTGTTGGAATGTCCCAATGAAAGCCTCAATTTGGGACGGAGAACAGAGATTGCGTACAGTTGTGGAAATGGGCTGCCCAGGCGGATGTTAACATAATTACTGTCTAACATGTTCGGTAATAAAACTTCTGTATTTAACACTCGAATGGGGTGCTAGAATTTAACTAAAAAGAGGATGGTGACTTCATTACGAATTACTGCAGAACAAAAGTGAAATAGGCAAATGTGAAACATTCTAAAGTGCTCTCAGGATAAGGAAAATTGTACAGGGAGTAAATATTAAATTACAACTGGATACTAGTAGTGACATTTCAATCATTAGCACCGACACGTGGAAGAAAATACGGAAACATATGTTAAGATAAAATAGCAAAAACTGCACGTGGCGGGACGGGTGACAAACTACACTTTGTACGCGAAATGTTGGAATGATGTCACATTTCGAGGAAAAATGTGCATGTTTTCTTCGTAAAGGATGCTACTAATCTGTTTGGTTCCGACTGGTTGGAGTTATTTGATTTATGGGATCTCCCAATAAGCTAGTACTGTAAAAAAATAAATGAAATGCCAGTGACAGCGCATGGTATAAAAATGAAATCCGCAGAGGATAGTTACATAAAAAGAATGAAAGAAGCGTTGAAAAATAAGCAAAATAAAAATACAAATTCGAATAATTTTTCACTGTGCGACGATGTTCTAATGTACGCGCAAAGAGTGATAGCACCAACTGCACTACAGAAACAAGTATTGCAGGAAATCCACGTTGGAAACCCGGAAATGTCGAGAATGAAAATTTTCATGAGGAGCTATGTATATTGGCTGACAATGGACCGGGACATTGAAAACTGTGTAAAATCTTGTAGAGGTCGTGCACTGGCATCTAAAGCACCAACGGTGAAATACAAATGGTGGCCTGAGACGGTTAGTCCGTGGCCTAGGGCACATATCGACTACGCTGGACCGGTGAACGACGCATACTATCTAATCGTTGTTGATAGCGGCATAAAGTCGCCAGGGCGTGCAGGTGCAATAAGCCAACCGCAAAGACAATACAGTTCTTTGCTCGATGCGGTGTTCCAGACACGTTGGTATCTGATACTGGACACAATTTACGGGTACTGAATTCAAACATTTCTGCAAAATACATGCGATAGAGCATATTTTTACCCCCGGCATACCACCCGAGGTTAAACGGGGAGGTAGAAAGAGTGTTAAAAAATGCAAGGAATGGATGACAGGAAATGACGAAGCGCTAACAAAATTCTTGAGGATATATGGAGTTCACACCCAATCCGAATACCAGTTCAGGAAAGTCTCTGGCAGAGTTATTGCGCGTGCGAAAAATAAATCGATCTTCGATAAATTATAACCAGGACAAAATACATTTAAGGAAATTCAGAAAAGGCAACAAAACATTTCGAAATAGGCAATAAAGTTCATTTTAAGATTTACAAAAATGGTAACGAAGGCTGGGAGGTTTTGTAACTAAAAGATTAGGAAAAATGGTGTGCGTAATTAAAGGACAACGATGGGAACATAACAGACATCTAAACCAATTAAAGACGAGACATTAAAAAACGAAAGGAAATACCAATGAAAGTCTGGTATGACATTTTTGAGGTGCCAACAGCGGAAGAGATTGAGCCTCGTAGGAGCTGGAGTAGAAAGAGGAAACAGACTGTATGCTTCGAAATAATGCCAAAACGAAAACGATATTAAATTTGCCAGAGAAAAAAGAAAAGAAAATAGGAGAGGTGCTAGAAAATTAAAGAAAATAATATACATTTCAGTTGTTACGGAAGTTGAAGTCTCGAAAGGGTAGATGTTTTGATGAGAATCACGACGCCCCTTTGCGAGAAATAGACTGGACCAAGCGATTATGAATAACAGCGGTCGTAGTGAAGCTTGTGTGTTAGTTCGAGTGGAGTTCGCAGTGAAATTAGAAGGTGTCGATCGGTTAGTTTGTTTGAAATATTGATTGTCGGATTGTTACGTTATTATTATGACTGCATCGTTATCGTGTTTACTGCAACAACACCGATGCAGTATATCTAAACCATCAGTCACAAGATCGTGGCTGTACCACGACACTGGAGACGGAGAATACAACACATGCATACATACATACATACATACATACATACATACATACATACATACCTACATACATACATACATACATACATACATAATCTGTTCATGTTGAAATTCCAATGGAGGAGCCTTGGATCAAGGTTCTCTGTTGGCAAGAAGTCTTGAAATTAAACTGAACAATGACATGCATGCATACATACATAATACATACATACATACATACATACATACATACATACATGCATTGTGTGACGTTACCAGTAGCTAGGAGCATTCTAATATTTGGTTCTGTTTAATGCTTACATTGACTTTATATCTTAATTTGTTTTCAGTCTTACATACCGTGTTTCATATTTCGAATACATCATACATACATCATACATACATCATACATACATCATACATACATACATACATACATACATACGTGGGAAAAGTATGTGTGGGATAAATATATAAACTAAGCTAAATATTTAAAACTATGTATTTGCGAGTATGTGTAGGTGAGTGCGTATGAATATTCGTGTGAGTGTGTGTACGTGTACGTATGAATAAAATCAGAAATGGGATTATTTATGAATCTTAAAAATACTTTATAATTCCGTTACTTACCCGCGATTAGAAGACATATACTTATACAGTCCTTCATTATTGATAATCTTGTTGAACTTGAAACGTGGTGATGTTAAGCCCACACAGCTGCTGTAAACATTGGCTTATATAACAATACATGCTGTAACAGATGTTTACCTCATTTACACCTACTAAAGTTGTTATAAACGTATATTACGGTAATTTATTGTAGCGTTCTGTATGATTTAGATGATATTTGAAATGAATGTTTTGACAACTATAAACCCTACAAAATTGATTTAAGTTTTGACGTGTCTTGTGAGAGTCTCGAAAATGTACACAAGCATCATATTAATTGTGTTTGATGACAAAATATGTGTGTACATACATATATTTATAGGTATTAATCTATGCATCATCTCATGTACCAATCACACAATCACAATCTAATATAACGACATAATTCGTTATATATTTGAAATATGTCAAAACAATTTAATTCTTCTGAAATATATGTTACTTTATATATAATTTGTGTGTTAATTATATTTACTGCAACTTGCTAAAAAGCATATTTTGCTCTAAAGTAATATCTCCTTGTAGATACAATTTTCAGTAATCATACTGTTTCCATTTCTCTCAGCCGTTATTTTTAGATTAGCCTTCTTTCGAACTCAAGAAAATGCAACGTATAGCTGACCATGTGAGAAGAATTGTATCGGAACATATATTCTAATTTGTTGAAAAGTCTGTCCCCGGGCCTAGTTACACCTCAAGGCAAAAGTTGGCTTAACAGGAAATTGTGGTATTCTTGCGATCAGCTGCGTTGATCCTGCATAAGGACCACAAGCATCCTCACCCTCAATAACATTATCATGTAAACTAATAATGATGCAGCGTTTGCCATTGCAATGTTCATTCGTAGCATCGAAATTTCTCAAGCATTATGCAGCAGTTTTTCTTCAGCTTGGTAATGTATGGTGGAAACCCTGATGGTGAAAGTTGAAGAACTTGATTGCTGAAGAATTCGATTGGGTACAGAGTTTCATCAACTGTATCTGAGCTTCTGTATGTCTTTAGCTCACGAGGGAACTTGGGCAGAAGAAGATCATTCACAAATTGTGCTGCTTCTTCATCCCCCCCCCCAAAAAAAAAATTATACAGGGATATTAGAGAATTTTCATTTTATCAAAAAACTATTCTTTTAAACCAGTTTTTGTGAAGTTATTTTTAAGGTCACCATATACAAAATCACATAGATCTGAAAGAGTACCACTTTCAAAGCAGGGGTCATTGGGTAGTTTGATTTTGAATTCACCTAGATTTTTCTCATCTGAAATGTTACCATTTCCAAGGCGGCGAGCTAGCAGAAACGTTAGTACGCCGGGCGAAATGCTTAGCGGTATTTCGTCTGCCGTTATATTCTGAGTTCAAATTCCGCCGAGGTTGACTTTGCCTTTCATCCTTTCAGGGTCGATAAATAAAGTACCAGTTACGCACTGGGGTCGATGTAATCCACTTAATCCGTTTGTATGTCCTTGTTTGGCCCCTCTGTGTGTAGCCCCCTGTGGGCAGTAAAGAAATAAGAAATGTTACCATTTCCAACATCAAGAACGTTTTTAGCAAACACTCTTTCAGCAGAATGACTTTCTGTACGAAGTCTTAGACTGATTGTCACCTCCACTACTTCTACATGGTCAGAAAGAAAAGATCTCTTTAGTGTTGCATCAACAATTTGTGATCTGGCACCATTATTTTGAAGTAGAATATTCTCCTCTCGTGGCACCCTAACCAGTCGGTCATGTGTAGCGGAAACAGAATCATGTCTACATCTCCGTGCATATACAGACATCTGCTTCAGTCACTTTGCCCTGGTTTCATCTGATTCAGCTGCTCGTCTTTCTTTCTGTCGTTGTACCTTTGCTGCTAAATTCTTTTCAGTTGCATGTTTTTTTGGACGCCCCATGTTGAATTGCAAAATTCAAATGTGATATTTGTGTGATAACGAAATCAAACCTGAAGTTTGTGTGTTTATATTAGAGATACAGCGTGAGTTTTTTTGTGCATGTGTGTGCGTGTGTGTATGTGTGTGAGAGAGAGGGAGAGAGAGAGAGAGAGAGGGAGAGAGAGAGGGAGAGAGAGAGGGAGGAAAGAACATTGAAAACATTGAATGAAAATAAACATGAAATGAAACAATCGTTTAACTGAAAGCTCGTTAAGATCTATCTTGTTTAGCGTGCTAGAAATAGCAGCGATCACATAATTATTATTGTAAGGCTTATAGCATTCAAAGTAACTATACCAACGAAATCACTTCTTCATTAAAACAATATATATATACCGGTATATTAGAGAATTTTTATTTTATCAAAAAAATATTCTTTTAACAAACTTGGGAAATTGATCATATTCTTGAAATTGTGCTTCGTATCAAAGTTACACAGCTATTATTAAACTATCATTAATGAAAATAGAAGCTAGCGAGAATGAGAGACTGTTGTAAATGAAAACGTAAAATGTCGCCTGCAACAAATTAATATTGTTTACTATTAAACAAAATCTACCCCGCAGTGAATGCAATGAATATTTAAATTTGCGAGAAATTGGAGTTAAAAAATTCAAGAAACTTCAGAAATCGAAATTATTGGAAATTTCTTGGAACATGAATTTATAAAAAATATTTCCAGACGGTCAGGCTTTAAATATTGCTTTCTTTGAGCACTTTTAATAATTGTTACGTACCTAATTAAGAGGCAGCTTTCTCCATTATAGTATAGACTATAATGTGTAACGTTACTAGTTGTTAAGACCTTTCTAATATTTGGTTCTTAATGGTTACATTGACTTTATAAGCTGATTTGTGTTCAGTCTTATCGTGTTTCATGCTTCGAATAATTTCGTTCTGTTGAATATTTAGCAATACATATTCCATTCCAAATTTCTTCGGAACTAATATTTAATATTTGAGTAAAAATGTGATTAAGCACCACTTTATAACTATTTTGGTAGCTCCGCTTGCTATCTTGCGATTTTTTAATGAATATCGTATTATCACACATTATAATCAATTAGCTTCGATTATAATAAGCTCTCTCTTTTTCTCCACTGAAGATTGTTTGTGTAACATTTGAAACATTAAAATTTCAAAATCTGCAGTCTGATACGGATGCAAATTTCCGTATGTCTTCATAGAGATTTTCACGTTGCAGTTGAAAATAATTGAATAATTATGTTCATATATTCATTATATCTATTCCAACATTTCGATCATAATAATGACATTAATTTTATATCTTAAAGAGATATATAATTACATAAATTGTCAGGTATAATACACTATTTAACCACTTACAAATCAAAGGAAAGTGAACATTTTATAGTCTTGGTTTCATATTTTTGCACACTGCCAGCAATTTCGAGGCGGAGTCAAGTCGATTACATCAACCCCAGTGCTCTGTTGTTTCTTATATTATCAACCTGGAAAGGATGAAAGATAAAGTCAGCCTCGGTGGATTTGAACTCAAAATGTAATGACAGGCTAAGAATTTTTCCCAGCGTGTTAACTATTCTGCCTGCTCACCGCCTTAGAAATTTTTATAATAGTAACTTATCTCAGTACATTTTCCGAGAGATTTTGTGATTAAACTTATATTACATATAATTTTGGAAGGTTCACTTGCTGTGTCACGGGTTATTTATGTGACGAAAAGAAAAAAATAACAAAAATAGTTTAATTTTATGGATTATGTTCTTTCGTTTTTATATGATTTAATCTGTGATGTTAAGATCTAAAGAAACATACTATTATCCTATTATTTGTTTACAAGGTAATCTGAAGTGTTTGACAAAGTATAAATATTTATTCGTATGTACTAAATCCCAGATTATAAATTCAGTATAATAGTTCTTTTTTCTAGAATGCTAAAGCTGCGTACAAAGCATTTGAATATTTACTACCATCCATCAACTTCCCTCTACTGATGAATACATTACAATTTTTTATTAATTGCTGCAAAAGTTAGTTAACGTTGTACAAGAAACACTGCCCTAGTGTTAATCGAAAATAACAGAAACAATCACCGCATTACTCAGCCAATGAGATCTAATGTATTTATTACTGTAGCTTTGAAACATAGCAACTGTAGTTGATACTAGGAAGTGTGTCACTGAATTTAACGAGACATAGATAACACATACCCGCTTTTAGGACTAGGCACATATTTAGCTTTTACATGAAGTATATCTGAAACTCTCCAATTTTGGACGCCCACCGAAATACTGCAAGATCGAATAACGATGCAATTTTTGGAAAGTAGAATAAAACTGCAAAGTAAATGACACACATGGAATTATTGAAAAATCCAACTTTATTTTGTATAAATTTCAAAACGGTGCCATAATCACAGCTTCAGGACTAATTGCTAATTTGAATCTGATATGCAAAGCGGTTGGAAAAATATTTCAAGTATTACTATTGAAGATTTATTGAAGATAGAGAGAGTGTATTTATTTTATGTAATTCAATATTGTCTGTGACGGTTGGCTGAAAAGTTCATAGGCTGACTAAGATACTCTAATGGAATGTGATCAAATGATGTTTATTTTTCAGCATAGTTCCCCTTGCAGTCCACCCACTTCTATCGGTGTTGCAGTGCGTGTATCTCATTGGTGAAAAAGTTTTCATCCTGTTGGTTAAAAAAATTATCAACAATACATATGACGTCACCATTACTGCGACACCGATTCCCAAGCAAGTGCTTTTTCATCTTGAGGAACACATGATAGTGAGGTGGGGCGAAATTAGAAGAATAGAGAGCGTGATCAACTAGTTCAAAAACAGTCCAGTAGAACAGCCATTGAAACCAACAAGTTGTGTACTGGAGCATTGTCCTGATGTAAAAAGACACCTTTCGTTAGTTTTCTTGGCTGTTTCATCATGATATATTTCCGCAACTGCCTCAGAAAGTTGAAGACAGTAGTCATCTCTTATCCTGCAGATAAAACGATCTTGGTCTTCTTTGGATTGTCTCTTTGTCTCTTTGTCTCTGGCTCAAAGTGAAACCGACATTCATCTTGACTTGGGAAACTTTTAAGTAAATTAGCTGGATCTGTGTCAAATAATGTTAGATTTTCCCATGATGTGATCATCTCAGTGCCCTTTAATCAGGTGTCATAAGACGTGGCACCCACTGAGCACAAAACTTCATCATGCCAAACCTTTGTGCAGAATACTTTCAACTCTCCCATGGAATATGTTAGTAACATCAGCTTTATTTATAGTTAAGCTCTGTTTTTCATCATAACGTGCTGATCACGATCAATGTTCGGTGGCAGCAGATACTGGATGTCCAGACCTTGGGGTATCTTCACCATTCTCCCTTTCCCTCCCAAATTCAGATTCAACTTTTGCACTACTGATAAAGTTGAAGCGTAATTCCCAAGTGTAGCAACCATGTCAGCATACGAGCTGGGGGTCAGGGTTAGGGTTAGGGTTCAAGCTACAAGTATCAAATCTTGTATTTGTTCGGTAGTTTTAACCTATCCTCGGTTTGTGATATTTTCTCTATTATCGGACAACCAGTTAGCATATCATCATCATAAACTCATTATAGAATTGTATTTGACCATTGGTATGGTTTCTTCTATTTTGAACTTCATTTGCTTCTACCGATCTTTTACGAATGTCAGACTCTATCACTCATTGGCTTTAAACGGCATTCTCTACCAAGTAATTAATTCACCCTGTCTATCCAGAATTGTTTGCACGTGCTTTTGGTCTCCTTTTTGCATTTCTATGTCATTTATGACAGTTTTCGTAGGTGATTTTAATTTAGCCGGGTTTTTTTCTGAGCAATCTGGTGATCTGATCAGCATGTCGACAACAAGCAAATGCGACTGATACTCTGCAACCTATAAGCAATTCCAATTCCAAGACGACGCCCGCGTGCTGTGGAATTTCTGTTTCGAGAACTGCATTTTGAAATTGTTGTAGTAACTCTTCATCGAATCCTTAATCTTCTCTGGTATTTAGAAATAGTCTGTTGCTTCCACCCACAATTTGTGTAATGCAGAACCATAAACATTGGGCAGACCAAAACATAAAGCATTCAAATCCCTTTTATTCCTCTTTGCGTATGTCTTTAGTCCCAAATTTAAATTTCGTGTTCCACACTCCCAGAAGTTCCTGGGATTCCATCCTTCAAAACACCTTTAGCAACATTGCTAGTATTTTGTAAATAAATAGCGGTTCTCTTAGCGAGTAACCCCATATAAATCTTCCCGTCTACCTTCAGAATGGAAATTGGTCTGAACCGGCCAATCAATTTCCCTTCAATCGTGCCCCAGTTTACATTTCCAGCAAGACTCTACAAGTTGTAGGTATTCGTTCATTTTGTATGGTACATCATCACCTCGAGATGCTCTCTTCACTTTTGCGTTCTTCATGAATTTATATACTTCTTTCTTGTTGAGATCTCTAAATTGAAATTTCACTCATAATTTAGTTGGTTGTTTTAAATAGTCCATGAGTAGGAACGATTGCTCTAATTTTGAGTCATTATAGGTCTCTTTTATAGTCTATCCAGCTCCTCTTTAGTCCTATTTAGACTGCTGTTCCTTAGTAACTAACTGCTCGCTCATCCGTTTAATCTTATTTTTCTTTCAACACACCTAACATTTCTTAGCATTGTACATAACTTTCTTTAGACCTTCATAAACGACCAACAAATCTTTTTCTCCTAGGATCTGGTCTATTTCTAGTGCTCATTTAAGTTCTTCTATCATCTTGTTTTATCTTTCTTTATCGCATACTTTCGACATCTATGCGAAGGAAAAACGTCGGAATAACTATCAGTCTTTACAAAAATGTCTGTGATAATTTATTTAAATGTCCTGAGTGATCTTTCAGTGTATTACTATACAGATTTGTACAAAACAAATCTGTCATATAGCCACAGTTATGTGTATACAATGTCCTTCAGTAACTTCATGGCCTGAATAATAAAACGCTAAGCATCCAACACAATAACGAAATATTGTGAATAGAGAAACCTTCTACTGTCTTCGATTAAGGTTTTTATTGAAATGAAATAGACTTTTACATGCGTGTGAACATTCACAATATCTCTTCAATATTTCTGGAAATAATGTTTCGCAGGCCAGGTGCATATTCATGATGTGATTTTATTTTGTAAAATTTAAGTGTCTATTTAGGTGTTATAGATTTTATACTGTTTATTAGCCAGTTCAATAGTCTTTGCATTTAAAATGGATTTCCACTCGCTATGACAATATGATTTTGTCGTTTCTTCAGCATTACATTTATTATATTTTCTATAACCGTACGTTTCTCAGTTAATAATCAAGTCAGAAGACTATGATTTCATCATTGTCGTATAAATCACAATTTAACCACTTTTATTGAAAGCAGAACATTTTCTAATATTAATTCATTTGTGTATATCTTCGGAGAGATATTGTGATATTTTCAGTGGTTCACTTGTTCCAAGCATATACTTGTTCCAAGCACCGTAGTGCTATAGTATACAATCGTTTGCTTTTTATGTTTAAGTACCCATAAGATCCAGAATTTCACAGTAAGGTCTTGCAATTAGTTTACCAGGTGATCCGAAAGTGTTTGATAATGTATAAATATAATACTTTGATTGGTATGTATTACATGTCCTATTTTAATAAACATAATATATGAGTATTTTCTTCAGCTCATACACATCTCACTACTCCTTAACAAAATAAAGCTTTTCGTTAAACGCTATAAAAGTTAGTTATAGCTGTACAAATAACGCTTCCCCGCTGTTAATGGAAATAATAGAAAACATCCACCACATTGCTCGACCAATGACGATTGTCTAAAATATGTATTACTGTACTTTTGAAATATAGCAATTGTGGTTGATACAGAGCAGTGTAACATTGGAATTAACACTAGACATAGACAACACAAATCTTCCTTGAGGACTAAACCCAGCATAATTTAGTCCCCACATTATGTATATCTGAAACCCTTCAATCAATAAACGTTGGTCTTGACCTCCATTGAAATCCCGCAATATCAAATAACAATGCAATTTTTAGTAACTATCCTTATTCGAATAAAACTGCGAAATAACAGACACACAAGGGAAATCTTTCAAAATCCAATTTTATTTCATGTAAATTTCAAGAAATAGCCATAGTCACAGCTTCAGTATTGTTGGTTAATTGGAATCTGTCCTGCAAAAGAAAACGGAAAAATATACCTTTAAGTATTTCTTTTGAAGAGTGATTTAAAACAGAAGGTATATTATTTTCTATAATTCAGTATTGTCTGTGTTATTTTGATAATGACTTTGCTAATTGTTATGTTTTAGTTGGCAGTGATATTCTAGTAACTATGACAGCTGTTCCAGCTGTTGGAGTTAAAGTTACCTAGATTATGATCACTATTTGGTTCCTGAAATATTTCAGTGGAATCCTTTCTATTGCAAGCATTCGGTTTTCGGTTTGAGAATATCTCCCCTCCTTCACCGTCTTCCCAACTACTCTCAGAGGCCTTGAAACGGTCAAGGGATTGTCTTCTTCCTGATTATAAAGCTTAAATTATATCATATTGCATCTACGTGAAGTGTTACTGCATTGCGCTGACATTCCATAAACAATTTCGTTACAATTAAAGTTAACTATCTATAGGATAAGGCTTGATATTCTGTTTATATCCCTTTATATCACTGCATTAGTGGTAATACAGACATATCACATTACGGTGAGATATTAAATACATATTGAATGTATGCTATTCATGTTTGGTATTATAGTACTCCATACAACAACATTAATATTACACTGCTGCGACAGAAAACATATTTTGCTCACACTAAACATAGGCAGCTCTCTGCTACAACTCGCACACCAGGATAAATAGAGCAAGAAGTAAATATATACCCGGGTACCTACCCTATTCGACTAGATGAGATGTGTCCTGTTGGTGACTAGACAGGAGTAGTTCTTGGGAGAAAGAACGATTAGCATATACAATGTAAGAACACCGGAGAGGCACAGATCAAGGAATTATATGTATTTTGATTTAATGGAGAGGAGAACTGGCTTATAATGTGACACAGTCTACAGTCAGCATATCCATCAAGAACATTTTAATCGGATATCAGAACTTTATGTATTCTCATGAACAATCTGCTGCAGGCAGATCCTTTCATATTTATAGCTTTTTTTAATATTTTCATGGTGATATCTACAGGCCTATGTATACAAATGTAGTGCAATCTATGCATGCTTGTAAAATTATGCCTGCGATGGTGCAGTGCACGCACTGATAGAATGTAAGATAGTGAAGAAGGAATGGATTAAAAATTTCAAAAATGTTTGGTGCAAGTTCTAATGGAAACTGAATTTTGTGTAGGACAAAGAAAAGCTGAAAAACTCTGTTCTAAACGTCACTGAAGGTTTCATACCAGTTTCGAATATTGCAAAAAGCGATGGTCATCATACTATGAGGAGATCTAATATAGTAGATAATGCATCCAATAATATAGGTCGTTCTTCTACCGACCGTCTAACCTCAGTCTCTTTGCGTATGTCCCCTACCCCCTGACAATAAAATCCAGTTAGTGAATCAGTAGGTTACTCAACTAGAACGTCACCGTTGTAAGGATATTTCCTTTATTTGTCTACTCCGGTTACCATAATATCTAAGTTGTCTTGCACAGAATTCTGTAATGCAGTGGAAGTAACTATTTGTAACTGATAATACTATCAGGAAGATAAATCTTGCAAGCAAAGATAATATCACAGAAGCGCAACGAGCAGGTATCGGGGAAGATAGAAGTATTACTGATTAGATCGTCAAATATGCTTTCTAGCATGTCATCATGGACTTCAGAAATGGCGGTTTTTGGGACATTATGAAAAGTGTAATTTATTCTAGTAATACTTTTACGCTAAGGCTTCAGCAAAAAACTTAAATCTGCGCAACATCAGGTTGAGTTGACACCCTCTCCTTCCGCACCCTTTTGTTGGTGTGGATTGTAAGCGATAGCATTTAAAGATGATATAAGTGCAGTTAACTTCGGAAAGAATATATGAAAAAAAACTACAATACGTGATTTCAGTGGATTATATAACAAACAGTGTGGATAAAGTAGTTGAATTAACGGTACCTTGCTAATGTCCTCAAGAAGCTTGAACACAAATATGTACAAAATACCCCTAGAACAAACTCCACGCTTTTCCACAGAAACATTTATGTCAAAATGAAGATACTGGAGATAAATAGCAGATCAAATAATTGGAGGCAGATATTATCGATCAAGGATCAAGACCGAAACTCCTGGGAAGAAAAGTACAGAAAAAGCGTTCAGCAAGATGACGATCCAATACGGATGACAAAAGCACCTCCATCAAAAATATAAGAAAGAGTATAAGCATTGTACATCGTAAGTATCCTACACCTTCCATACGCATGCGAAATACAGATCCTTAAAATATAGATTCAACGAAAAATACAGGCACACGAAATAGGAGGAAATATCCAAGGAATCTCGTACTTGGAGAAGATCACCAATGAGAATTTACGCGAAACCATCCACCAAACAGTGGCATCGAAGAAAGTAATATCACAAATCTTTAGAAAATAAATATAAGATGGGATGCTTCTGTAGCATGATGTAATAACGCAGCAAAGAACACTCATTAAGAAATCATCAGCGGAGAGGAGACCTGTTTAAGGAAAATGTTGACGGATACAAAAGTTATTGAAAAAGAGAAAAAAAGAACGGATAGATCTGCCGAAATCCACCCATTGCTTGAAAACTCCAGTGCCTCGCATATGGAACCGCTTCTATGACACCACCAGGAAAGGAGGACTGAAAACAATTCAATGTATATTACATTGGTGCAGGGGAATATTTCTCACGCAAGCATTAATTTGAATTGATTGTAAAACGTAACTTGACAAATATAATTTCTGTTTAGAGTTTACAGCGATACAGCAGTCTACTGCAAAAAAAAAGATAACTAATAAAAACAATTACCTTCGCAAAAAAAGATAAAATAAAGCATGTCAAATCTCTTTTGAACACTTCTCATTTTTCTTCATTGTACAATTTTGATACGCGTGTCTTTGTCTGGAATATACAAATACGAGAAAATGATTGCATATAAAAGAATATCCTTGTGGTAAGTGTCAATCTCACTAGTGTTGACAAATTGTGTGCCATTTAATAATTCTCAGATCTAATTGCTACAGCTCCTAACGTTTCTATTATCCAGGATAGGTAAGATATTTCCTTATCAAGACAGGAAATATATTTTAGAAGCAGATTTTTTAGGCAGTGGCTATCTGCGAATGAAGAGGAAATTTTAAAAAATACCATCGAATTTTGCTTGAAAAATTCCCACAAAATTGTTTTAAGGTTAATCATTAGAACTAAGGTACAAAACATTATTTTGTAATCCAACTTATAAACAACAAATTATGAATTTTTTTTTCAAAACAATAAATTATATTTTGAACAGCTAACGTGATTTTAAAATTAAAAACAATTAATCTTACATGGGCATTCAACTTTATAGGTTTTTTGAAATGTTTCCACACAATGTTTATCTTTGAAACTCACAGCACACTCTTGAAATAACTTAATGCGCCTGGACGAAGAAAAAGAAATCGGCAAACGTTAATTCAGTATTGATTTCAAATTTAGGAACTGGTACTTATTTTATCGATTTCGAAAGGGTGGACGGTAAAGTCGACCTCAACGGAATTAGAACGTGAAGACGGATGAAATACGACTCAGCAATTTACACTACCTGCTACCTATTTTGTGTGGTAGCCGTTTGTTTGCAACCAATATTCTTTTCTACTCTAGGCACAAGGCCCGATATTTTAGGCGATGGGCCCAATCGATTAGATCGACCCAGTACGCAACTGGTACTTAAATTATCGATCCTGAATTGATGAAAGAAAAAGGCAACGTTGACGGAGTTTGAATTCACAACGAAAGGATAGACGAAATACCGCTAAGCATTTCGCCCGGCGTGCTAACGTTTCTGCCAGCTCACCGCCTTTGTTTGAAACCAATATTAAAAAGCAAAACACATTATTCATAGATACGACAATATTTCTGATTTTCGAATGAAAATATCAGTTTCAGATATCTACCAAGATAGTCACTATCATTGCTATCAGTAACTATCGTACTTCTAATTATTATGAAATTATTCGTATTCAGATGCCGGAGTTATACCGAACAGTCTGTTGCCTAGCTCCACATTTCTATCCTTGTCCATACAGTAGAAATCAGCTTTAGATTTAGCACTCTGCTAAAAGCGACACTCAGATAGAGTACATTAGTGAACTTCTGCGTCCAATTAATTACTAGTAGTCTTGTACCAATGCAAAAAGTGTTAGTAATTAACTGCTGATGATATCCTTGTACAGGTTTAATTTATTATTTTTACCCGTTTTAGTCACTGGGCTGAAGCCTTGTTCGGACATTTCCCTGAAGTGTTCTTGTTTATCATATGGACCTCATTACTTCATTTATATCATATATATCCCTTAGTCTTTTCCTTAGAGAAACCGCCTAATTACGGGGATGCAAACAAGACTAAAACATAAGGACACAGGAAATATGTCAAGGCCGACAGGAAGCGGTGCAGCTTCCTAGGTCTAACCAACAGTAGTATTATTCTCTTCAGGGGACTGTCACATTAAATTGACAGCATACAACTACTTCATCGTATCACTACTGCATACAACTCTCTCAGAGATTTAGAAATGTATTATTTCTAAGACTAAAACAGTTGCCAAGGAATGAGAAACATCCACATTCACTCAAGCATAATATATATATATATATATAGATATATATATATATGATTGACCGTTGACTGAACACTATTCAATTTTTTTTCTCCGTGTTTTTCTCCTTGTCTCCGTATTCTTTCTGTTGAAGAGCGTAGCTCGAAACGTCAAAGACTTGCCGTATTCCTGAGCGTCATACTAATACATCCTTTTGTTATTTACACCACCTGTCCTCGTCTGTTGTTGTTTTTTCGTACATTCTCCCATATATATATATATATATATATATATATATATATATATATATATATATATATATCTACACGCACCAAGTCACATTTGTCACTACGATGGTCTTCCGCTTAACGTGTTCAGTTAAAAGACACTAGTCACCGAGGACAATTGTGAAATACACTTGCGAAATGTGCAGCACTATACAGCCGAAACTACAACCATGTATTTACAAAGCGATCTTCTTAATTACACAACTGAAAAATTAAATATAAGTTGTATTAATGATAAAAGTAATAATAATTAAATATACGTACTGGCAGCGAAAATTATCTGGATATACCAGTGGGTATTGATTGACGGCTTCAGAGCACACTGATCTGTACATTATTTGGCAGTTAATAGCATCTGCATGTCCTACAATTTTGAGAGTTTGAAAATTAAGTTCTTAAATATTCTTATAATGATGAACTATCACATGATACATGATATATTGAAACAATTAATTCTAATCTGAATGAAAGTTATGAGTTGTCATCAATAATATGGATGCTAAAGATGGATAGGTTGCTATAAAATATTCAATATTGAACTCGAAATATTTTTCGGCTGGTATTGTAGTCTTCAAGGTAGATTAAAATAGTGTTTATAATTAAGAAATGTTCCTTATTCCTTGAATTTTGCTGATTTGAATATTAGAAAAAAAAAACATTAATTCTTATAATAGCTTTAGATCTACGAGTATTTATAGTTCTAACAATTCTCGTATGACGTATTTTGTGTTTTACAATTTCTGTATCGGTTTTCCATGCAGAAATGCGTTTAGTAAGAGATATTGTATGAAGGTGTCTATAATTCTATTACCTCCACCTAATACTTTTCAAAAACACTCTAAGCATCCGCTGAAGATTAAAAATTATTAACTAATCAATGTTAACAGTTTTCAGTGTTCCTGGATCCTAAGTAAATTTCATTAATAAACCCTATTTCATCTGTAATTTCAAAGATACTAGTTTATGCCGTCTAAAGCACAGTTTTTAACATTTTGACTCCTCTGTGAGTTAAAGTTATATTTCTATATTTGTAGTGGCAGTGGTAGTTTATATAAGAAACTAAATCCCATATAATAATGGTTAAAATTGAAAACAAGCTTATAATATTTTATAACAAACAGCTACATCTTGTGCAAAGGAATATATGTTACAGTTTTACCATCCAAATACAGGCAGATTCTTTGATTTTTACAATTTCTTAGTTTCGTATGGTGATTCCACTTTCCCGAGTACACGTATAAAATGATATTCATGTACCCCGGTAAAAGTAATGTTTGCGATAGTTGTGGGCACAGCCTATATTTAGGACGTGGGGGCTTATGATCAGAGGTGCAAGGGAGTACACTATCATTAAAGTTAAAGTACAACTTCTTTTGAACATATATATATATATATATATATATATATATATATATATATATATATATATATATATATATATTTATAAAATTGAATCAGTGTGTCAGTGTGTGTGTGTGTGTAGACATTTATGTTTTTTATAGAAATCCACATTCAAAGTCCGATTGACCTCAAATTTTATACACATACTCCATAAGGTCAGAGCTAGGTCATGGCGAAGAAATCACCCCCGTGACCTGCACGCGTGATCGGGGGCATACACACAAAGTGACCTTATGCGCACATGTGTTGCTGAAGTTTTGTTCACGTGTTAATTGCTCCGTTTTACACGTGAATGTGATGTTTTGAGGGGAGAGATGAAAAAAGGCTCATGCACCAACACGTTTTGTACCTCTAGCTACCTTTTTGACACATTTTTGGGCCCAATAAATGAAGCACGTACCCTTTATTTGCCAGGGTTCAATGTAATGCTACCTTAAAAACCAGTTGCCGAACGTTTAGTCATTACATCGTTACACTTTTTACTTTGAAGAAAACAGCAAAAAGTCCCGTGTTCCGTACGTTTTGCAAGTTCCAATGCGTAACATTGAGTACTAGGCGTTCTTAGTCGAGGGCCAAAGCGGTAGTTCGTTGTAAAAAATCACGTCAAGACTTTTGAAGCCCTATTACTGCTTGCAATAGCTTCTCCGTTAACCATACCCACGCCTTAGTTGCTGTGTATGGTGTTACATAGGGGGTAGAGACAACAAGGCGTGCATCATCACTTTTTTGCACCCCTACTCATCCTATTGACACTATTTTGGCGCACTTAATTAAGCAAAAGTCATCCTTTGTCGGGGCTCAGTGCACTACTACATTACAAACTTCCGTTGCCAAACTTTTATTCAAACATACTAACGCTAAACTACGCCATTTGGAACACCAACATTTTAGTTCTTGCCAAGTCCAATGTTTAAAATTAAAAGTATAACTGCGTCTTTCAGATGATATAATTTGATGCTAATATCGTTAGGGAAGGTGACTTCTTGCCTACATTTAAAATTCAGGGGCAGATTTACCACAGAAATGGAGCCCTTCTACACGCTGCCAACGAAACGCCACAGTTCCTCCAGGTTTACTTTGTCGGTGACTACGAAACACAGGCAGCAGGCCGAAGAACTATCTCCCTCGGCACAAGTTTTGAAGTAATTCTTCAACCCCAGGAAATGTTGCACATGCATAACTCTTCGGTAAAGAGCTTTAAGTATGCCTTGGAATTTCCATCAGTGCCGGACGTCACAGCGGTTATTGACGCTGACAAACGGTCGGGAAACGACCATTCTGGCCGCTACAATTTGCCCAATTGCAACGAAATTGCCATTGTGCTCGGCGGTGAACTGCACAACCCAAGAAGCATTGTTCTTTCGTGCCGTGACCTAACTGTTAAGCGCATCAACGAGACACACACGCTCCAGTATCCACTTATTTTTGTGCGCGAAGAAGATGCCTGCTGAGTCTTCACCAGACGAAACGAAACGAGTACCAAACAAGTTTCGTGCATGCAGTTCTACTCATACCGCTTTATGCTCCGTCACGACTACACTAACCACCCCCAGCGAGCGTGTGACCTGTTCCACCAATTTGCCGTCGATGTTTGTGCAAAATGGTATCTGAGAAGTTATCCTATATCAGATTTAACCAGCAGAAACTTCGATCTGACAGCTACATCCATCTTAGGGATGGTCTCAGCAAAGACGTATCGCCCGGAGGGTTGTGTCAGGTGTGCATCTTGCCGTCATCTTTCACTGGCGGCCCACGTTACATGCACGAAAGAAGTCAAGACGCAATGGCCTACGTCCGCTACTACAGGCGTACTCACTTTCATCTGTAATCTTGGGTGTTGAGGGGAGATTGGAATATAACGTTTTTAGGGTCAGCAGGCCAAAGACAGACATGATCTCATTGCGCGGGTCTTCCATTTGAAGTTACACAGACTCATGAACTTCATCACCAAAGGTCAAATATTTGGCCCCGTGCGATGCAACATGTATACCGTCAAATAGCAGAAAAGGGGTCTTCCTCATGCTCATATCCTAAGTTGGTTGTCCACAGAGATTTCATTCGATGCAATTGACAATTTGACCCCTCTATCGAAAGGACTCTCTTTGAGACAGAGAAGGCTAACATGATCCATGGACCCTGGGACGAGGATTCAACCTTCGATTGCTTTGCACAAAAGTGAGTTTGCAGCAAGAAATACCCAAAACAATTCCTCCAGGAAACACAATCCAGGTACGATGGGTACCCTCTGTATAGAAGAAGGAAACCAGAGGACGGTGGATTCACAGCGCATGTTAGTCCGTATGAAGTAGACAACAGATTGACGGTGTCTTACTGCCTGGTCCTGTCGAAAGCATTCGATGCTCACATAAATGTCGAGCTCTGCAATTCTGTAAAGTCCATCAGACATGTGTGCAAGTACATCAGCAAAGGCTCTGATACTGCTGTGTTCGGTCTGCAACCAGACGGAGTCCGAGATGAAATAACGCAATATCAAGTAGGCAGGTACATAAGTAATAACGAAGCCTTCTGTCGCATTTTCGGGTTTCCACTGCATCAAAGGCATCCGCCAATCTAGCAGCTTGCTGTGCACCTTCGAAATGGCCAGCGTGTGTACTTCACCACTTCCACTGCTACTCGACTGATTGAGCAACCAAAAGATATAGCACTCACGGCTTTCTTCAAACTCTGCCAGGTAGACCAGTTTGCGCAAGATCTACTTTATCCTCAAGTCCCGTCATATTACACATGGAATAAGTGTAAGTGGCAGCGAAGGAAGTCAGGCCGAACCGTTGATGGTCACCCTTAGATTAACTTTGATAATTGCCTTGGCAGAGTGTACACGGTTCACCCGAGCCAACAAGAATGCTTCACCCTCCAATTACTGCTTCACGAGGCAAGGGCTCCAAAGTTCTTCGACCAACTAAAGACTGTGAGCGGCCATACATGTGCTACGTTTAGGGAGGCCTGCCTACTACGTGGGCTGCTAGAAAACTATGCGCAGTGGGATACTACGCTTGCGGAGGCTGCTGTTTCACAGTCACCGAAAAGTCTCAGAGCTCTGTTTTCTGTACTCCTGCACTTCCCGATCCCCATTAATTGTGGTTAAAGTACAGACACGACCTATCGGAAGACGTCCATTACCAGGCCCAACTGCATCATACCTGCTTGCCTGCTGAAGATGATTTCATTTACAACTTTGCTTTACTTGACATAGAGAACAAGACTTTTTCTCTGGGAGGTAATACCTTACTTACATACGGGGTGCCGCAACCATTGCGACGCAGGACGCCTTCAATACCAACAGAGTTAATACGTGAAACGTCCTATGACACTGAAGTCCTTAATCAATACCTTCAGCAAAATGAGCCCAAACTTCTGCCTGAGCAACGGTGGGCTTACAGTACCATCCTTGATCACATGTAGAAACGAAAAGGGGGTATTGTTTTCTTGATGCACCTGGAGGGACAAAAAAAAAAACGTTCGTTATTCAGCTTCTCCTGACTAAAGTAAGGCACCGAAAAGACGTAGCCGTAGCTGTGGCCTCATCTTGCATTGCAGCCACTTTACTGCCCGGTGGCAGGACATCGCACACAACCTTTAAGCTACCATTTGATTTGACAAGGTCCGAAGTGCCTTCCTGTAACACCACCAAAACGTCTGGAAAGGGCTTGCTTCTCCGGAGTTGCCAGCTGATAGTTTGGGATGAATGCACAATGGCCCACAAGCGATCCCTCGAAGCTCTCAACACCACTCTTCAAGACATGAGAGACTGTCCGGCTACGATGGATAGTATAACTCTCTTCCTGTCTTGCGATTTCCGACAAACGCTTCCTGTAATACCCAAGGGAACCAGGGCAGATGTAGTCAGAGCCTGCCTAAAGTTCTCTGTGCTGTGGAAAAATGTTACAACATTGTCTCTCAAAACAAACATCAGGGCACAGCTTCGTGGTGACCAGATGGCATCAGATTTTGCATGTGACATATTGTCAATCGGAAACGGTATTGTTCCGCTCGATGAAAACGGGGAACTGTCACTAACTCACCTCTGCATCCCTGTCAGTAATTCCGATGAGCTAGAGGCACATGTCTTTCAAAATCTACAAAGGAACTACCTTCACATGAATTCGATTTCCGAAAGAGTCATTTTGGCTCCAAAAAACAGTTCAGTGATCGCTCTCAACGCTAAGCTGCTGCATTCGCTTCCCGGAAGACTGCACGTCTAAGGTCAATCGATTCTGTATCCGACGACGACCAGGCAGTGAACTATCCATTGGAGTTTCTTAATTCCCTTGACCCACCTGGGCTGCCCCCACATACACTGGAAGTTAAATTCGGAGTTCCTGTCATGCTGCTGAGGAATTTAGACCCTCGAAAGCTTTGCAATGGGACACGCTTGGTTATTAAGAAGGCTATGAAGTACGTTCTTGAAGTCACCATTTTGTCCGGCTGTGGCAAAGGTGAGGACGTTTTCATCCCCAGAATCCCCCTCATTCCATCTGGTGCAGATATTCTCTTTGCATTTCACCGTCTGCAGTTCCAGCTTAGACTGTTTTGCAATGTCACAGGGGCAGACACTATCGGTGGCAGGGTTGCATTTTGATGAATCATGCTTCTCACACGGTCAGCTATACGTCGATTGTTCCCGGGTGGGAAGCAAGGAAAGTCTCTTCGTTTACTCACCTCGGAGTAGAACGAAAAATATTGTCTACCAAGGGGTATTAGGATGAGAATTCGTAACTGTTTATACTGTGAAAAGGTAACGTACAGTTTCACAAAGCAGCTGATTTAGACAGCATCCTCTCAGACGTGTGTAATGGACTTTAGATCCGCTTTTACTCTAAAACTAACAGCACACAGTCAACCCATTTCACAAAGAGAAACCTATTAAGTTACAACCCTCTTAGGACAGCATCTAGGTTTTTAAAAAAAATAGAAGGGATAATTACTCCAACAATGGCTTAATGGTCGATCGAGCATCTTTAAGGACGTAACTTCAACCGATCAGTATTTTCTTATGCGCTTCTAATGCATTCAATGTGTAAGCAGAAAGGAGGCATGCAATATTACGCCAATTAACTGATAGAGGCTTATGAAAAGGGCAGAGATACATGGAACGCATTCGCTATGGCAGTTTCGGGCACTGTGCGACATAAATCGTGTGGACAAACATTCATCGTCGAAACTACCCATTCGTCATGACAACTAATCAACATACAATCACTCTCCCCATTTTAACGACAGTTGTACTTAACGATTGTTTAAACAGCCCAATCCCCCAAAATGCTCACTTGTTAAATACAAATTTGGATTCACTCTCTGTGTCTACATCTGATAAACCCCAAAATCTCTCTACACACCATTGCAATGCACACTACAATGTTGCATCATCGGATAGCGCCGGGCAGCAGTGATACAGAGAGGTATACAACACGAGTCACCACATGGACGGACAAACACTTATTTGTCATAGACTGAGTGATCTCAAATTGCATTGTTAACTCTAACCTTAACCTAAATAAAACTCTATAAAACTTTGGAATGCCCAATTCATTTTTGCACTACCGTTTGAGGTCCGGACTGCTGTAATGTAGACTGACAACATAACTAGACCCTCTAAATATTTACTACTTTCTGACCCTTGCAACGCCGGGTATTATATCTAGTATATCTAGTATATATATATATATATATATATATATATATATATATATATATATATATATATATATATATACAACCCTCCTGCCAGATGACTCCAAATCTTATATACATTGAAACTCACCGAAACAGACACGAGCATGTACCTCCAAAACCCTATCCCCACCCAAGAAACCCCCAAATGGGATTAAACGAATATGAACGCGCGACGTTATCTGGTTTCACCCCTCTTCGCCCTTAATGTTAGACTCAAGTATCTAAACTCTTCTACGCTCTACTCAAAAAACTTTTGCCTAAATCTTTCCCCTAAATTTATCCCTAAATCTATCCCCTTAAATCTATCGCCCTTAAAATTATTTAATCCCATCTATAAAATTGTCCTACTCCACCACCCCCATCATGTAAACTTGCAAGTATATACACCGACATAGAACCTCTACAACTTCATGCTGTAAACACGCTCAACGCACACAATATACACTCCTTAATTGATTGCTAGTAGTATCCGCCACGATTCTTGCCCACTTTATCTTGCTTTCTTCATGCATACTTTTTCTTCCCCTTGATTAAATGTATTTCCTCACCATCTCCCCTCTACATTATCTTTTTCAAATACCACTCCTCTCACTGATTTCTGTGATTCGGCCAAAATAGCTCTAATGAATACTACCGGTCAAATGACCTTGCTTAAATTCTTCTTTCTTCTCACTACCTTATGTATTTTTTCTTTTTCCTTATTGTAATCCTAATTTCTCTCTATATTTATATTCCCCACTCCTTCTGTGTTCTTTATACATTGTGATTGACTCTTCCATCTGTTAAAATGTACCTCCTTGCCACAATGTACACTTTCATTTAATCAAGCTATCCTTGGTCTGAAGTGTAGCCTGCAGTATACACCTCACTTACACATTTACCATTTCCGAGGTTCCGCTCGCTATGAAACATATGTAGCCCGGATCTTATCTGCTTAATTTCTCAATTCTTGTAGTCTTATTCGCATGAAATATGTAAATAACTTTTTTTACGTTTATCGTACTTCGATCAGAAAAAAACCTACAACCTTCCATCTCAATAAACTTCTATTCTCTTTGAAAGATATGTTTAATATTTACTTGAAGCCAACTTTCTTCCAACACCTCGATACTTGCATGTTATATATGCATATATACATGGATGCAGACACACACACACACACACACACACACACACACACACACACACACACACACACACACACACACACACACACACACACACACACACACACAAACATGCACACATATAAATATTTATATATACTTACGAAGTCTGTACATAGTGATTCATATCTTTGTGGAAATTAAAGTGTTGGGGTATGAAAATAGTGCCGAAAATCTGCGATGCATAACCTCGTACAAAGAATGTTATACATACTTTCAGGATATCTATTATGATGGAAGTGTAGGGATTTACAATTTTCCATCCGTGCGGATTAGCCGTTCTTTTTCCGAGGTCTAATCTCTGTTTGCATATTGCTGCGCCTTCCTGGCTAGACAACAGAAACGATCAACGAACCTATGTGGCACTTAGTTGGTCTTCATTGATGAAAAGCTATTTCCTCCACTTCTCTATTCTGCACACCTTAATGCCGAAGTTTACTTTTAGTGAATTCTATAATGCAATAAAACTATTTCTATCAACAAAGTCTATCTTGCAAGTGGATAAACTGGCAGTAAGTTAGAATAAATTGATCAACTTAGACAGTACCTTTGCATGGTTTCCAATAAGTTTGATTAAGATGAAAACTGTACAAGACATGCTCATACCAAATTCCAAGGATTTCATCAGAACATGACATGCATGTCCAAAGTGAAAAACTAGATATTAACTGTATATCAAATATGTGGAAGCAACTATTAATCAGGGATAAAAACCAAGGGGTTCTGAAGAAAATGAGCGCAGTAAAATGGCATGAGCCAATATGGAAGATTAGAAACATCACCCCCATGCATAATATTAGAATGAATAAGGGCACCATAAACCATTGACACGCTGAAGGGTACATACGCATGCGAAATATGGATCTTTACAACATAGATAAAAGGAAAACAGAAGCACTTGAGATTAGGTGGAATATCCTATGTATCTTGTATTTGGACCAAATCAGTGAGAGGGCACGCGAAACTATCCACCACATGGTAGAGAATTCAATGTTACAAATCTGAAAAAAGGCAATAGTGACGGTATGCTTATTTCTAATAACATGGCAAAGAAAATTCTTTAACAAACTGCTAGCAGAAAGAAAATTAGGAAAGCAAGGAAATGTTGATGGACACTGACGTTATTAATGTAGATAACAAGATCCGATGCTCTCCGCTAACTGATGGGAAAACCTTGTACGGAGCACATGGCACCTCTTCTATGATTCACCAGGAAGTCAAAGCTGAAGACAAATCAATGCTTGAAAAAAAACATTATTAGCTGGTACGAATACTAACATTAGTACCAGCTAATATTTCTTTCTCAAGCGTTGATATGAATTAATTGTAAACGTATGATTTGATTGTAAAAATGAACTTTATTACTGTAATTCCTAATAGAAATTTACTGCGTTGACAGAGCCTATCCCTCAGTAAACTAAATTAAATTAACAGCAAAATCTTACCATATGAACAAAAGATGAGAGCATATAAGTGGAAGATCTCAGCGCATTCGTGCTTCAACGAAATAGCGCATTTTTCGTATGCGAGTAAGCGTCTGGAATATAAAAAAGAATATAACATCCTTTCATCAATGAAAAAAATGCTTCATGTATTGGTGCTATTTTGGATAATCGATGTAGTGTGTTCAAGCTATTTGGGCTTCTAAACTTTATACCAATTTGAAATATCTAGCAACATATGTACTCTTCAGGTACTGATATTAAATTTCGAGTGTCTAATTTTCAGACTTGATAAAGTATTTCTTATTCAAGACAAAATATAATTTACGTACTAATTTTTGAACCGGTGCTCTCTGATTTTGAAGATGAAATATTAAAAATTCTACATCATAAGAACTATTAGTATGTTAGTGATACTACTGCATATTTAAGTATATACATTTCAATATTATATGTAATAATAACATTCAATGGAATAAAAACAACATATGTACCTGCAGGAATATTTATCGATATGTATAGGATAATCTGTTATGGCTTGAGGACAAAATGTTCTGAATATAATATTGCAGTTCTCTGTTGCCTCTGAAAAATAATGTCTACATTTAATATTTTTTTTTTATCTCATACTTCTTGAGAGTTCGAGGAAACATTCAAATATACATCTTAATTAAAATATACGATTCTGGTCTTATTCCATGTCATCATTTGTAATCTATGCCCCATATTTCATGATAACAAAAGTAGTTTCTGTATAAATGTTTGTGAATTTGTTTTTGGCAACAGAAATAGCTATTTCAAGTAGATTTAAAGAAAAACAATTTGTTTTAAATCTCCCAGCGAGAGATATGCAGTAACAGTATCGAATAGTAGAGTTAATTTGCCAATAGAATGTGGCAGTCCTATAAAGGACGATGTTACTGTTGTTTAAGCCTCAGGAAAATATCTTTTCCAGCTGGATATCGACACACAGCCTGTGTCCGTAAAGTGTTTGCAAGGGAGGTAATCGCTCTCATCTCCAGCCTTACATGATACTCACAGACCATGGTTTCTGGGTGCTTACCCGTCCTCATTGTGAGATGATTACTGGATGTTGATGAAAGCTTTCTCCACTCGCAAACACTATATATTCTTTAAGCGACACACAGACGTTGATCTCGTGTAGAGAAAGACAACTCGTTTTAAATCTCTCAGCAAAGGATATGCAATAACAGTATTGAATAGTAAAGTTTATTTGCCAACATATGCAGTAACATGGAAAAGATGTTTTCTTGGGGATTAAACAATGGTAACATTGTCCTTTATAGGACCGGCACATTCTGTTGGTAAATGAACTTTACTATTCGATACTGTTACTGCATATCTCTTGCTGAGAGATGTAAAGCAAGTTGTTTTTCTCTATATGAGATCAGCGTCTGTGTGTCGCTTAAAGAATATATAGTGTTTGCGAGTGGAGAAAGCTTTCATCAACAGCCAATAATCATCTCACACTGAGGACGAGTAAACACCCAGAAACCGTAGTTTGTGACTATCACGTAAGTCTGGAGATGGGTGCGATGACCTCCCTTGCAAACACTATACGGATACAGATTGTGTGTCGACAGCCAGCTGGAAAAGATATTTTTCCTTAGGCTTTTAAACAATAGTAACATCGTCATTTATAGGACCGCCACATTCTATTGGCAAATAAACTTTAAAGAATAACTTTACTTTTATATTGCCCGTTTTCATACTTTAACTGATTTGATTTTGCCAATATTCTAAATTGATAAAATAATCATACTCATGCAAGTACTGTTATAAACTCTTTTAAACGATTCGATGCAATGTTTGTCTTCGAATTTCTCAGCACACTTTTGATATGTGGCTATGCGCCTAGATGAAGAAAATAAATAGATAAGCATTACTTAAAATTAGAAATCATAAAGCATTATTCATTAACTTAGTAATATTTCTAGTTTACGTATTGATAAAAAATTATGTACCAGTTTCAAATATGTAGCAGTGTAGTCATTATTTACACTGTGAGGTCAAATTACTTGTATGAGTAACTATCTTTTCACACTTCCAAGTTTTATGGAATTTTTCGTATTCAGAGACTGGGGTTATATTGAACAGTTTGTTGCCTAGCTCCACATTTCTATACTTGTCCATAGAGTAGTAGAAGTCAGCTTTATGTTTAGTACCCTACTAAACATGAGTTGAGATGCCCTTTGCGAGGAAGATAATTTAGTATAAATTAGGTAGAATACACTAGTGAACTACTGCATTCCAATCAATTATTGGTAGCCTTGTTTGCCAATGCAGAAATTGTTAGTAATTAACTATTGACAATATCACTGTACGGCTTTAGTCTATTATGTTTACCCGTATCAGTAATTAGACTGAGGTTTTATTGGGGTAGTGGAGGCGCGGTCTCAGCTTCATGATCATAAAATTGTGGTTTCGATTCCTGGACTGGGCGACACGTTGTGTTCTTGAGCAAAACACTTCATTTCACGTTGCTCCAGTCCACTCAGCTGGCAAAAATGAGTAACGCTGCGATGGACTGGCGTCTCGTCCAGCTGGGGAACACATACACCATTGAAACTAGGAAACCGGGCCCATGAGCCTGGCTAGGCTTTAAAAGGGCGCATTTATTACATTTATTGGGGTAAAGCGTTTAACTGGTCATATCGACACACACACAAACATACACACACGCACACACACACACTTTCACATACATACAAGCACACACTCTGAACACACAGATATACACATACGCACAACTACACGTAATATCCAGTTAAAAAGGTAATTATAAAGAAATCAATCGCCAAAAATATTGCACAGTGGAACCAAATCCGAAACTACATGACCACCAATCGATAATCTTAACTTACACAACTTTTGATTTATAGAAATAAATAAGTGTTATTGTAAGCTGAAGTATAAGTAGTAATAGTAATAGTAATAGTAGTAGTAGTAGTAGTAGTAGTAGTAGTAGTAGTAGTAGAGCAGCAGCAGTAGTTGTAGTAGTAAAGCAGCAGTGGCAGTAGCAGCAGTGGTAGCAGCAGCAGCAACAACAGCAGCAGCAGTAGTAGTAGTAGTAGTAGTAGTAGTAGTAGTAGTAGTAGTAGTAGTAGCAGCAAATGTATATACGCACTGGCAGTGGTACTTATCTGGATGCATTGGTGGATAGTCTCTTTTGGCTACATAGCAAGTTAATTGGTACATTGCTTTGCAATCACCCGCGTCTGCTTGTTCTAAAATAGATATATTTTAGATATTCAATTTTCAAATATTATTAAAGACGAAATGTTACATACTTCTTAACAAATTTAAACGTTTGTATCTCCTGTGAATCAAAGTTATTTGTTGTCACGTGTAACACGGAACTGGAAAATGGTATGGATTTCATAAAACTTAGTAATGTTGTACACGAAAACTAGTTTGGCTGCTGTTGTATTCTAAAATGTAGATAAAAAAACAATAATGCTTATAATTATTGATTTCAAATTTTGGCATAAGGCGAACAGTTTTCGGATAAGTTTTGCTAAGTCGACTGCATCGATCTCAGTGTTCAAGACCTACTTATTTTATTGACCCGTAAAAGATGTCGACATCGGTGGAATTTGAACTCAGAAAGTAAAACGGACGAAATATCGCTAGGCATGTCGTTCGGAATGCTAAATAATTCTGCCAGTTCGCAGCCTCGGTAATGCTTATAATTATTGAAATACCGTTTATATTCTGGCTTTTGAAAAATGTCGTTAATTCTAAAGGTACATTTAGGTATTCTGCGAGCTTTTATACTGTCAGTACACTTATGACTTGTTTTTTTTTTTTTACAATTCCTGTGTTGTTTCACGCTGCTAATCAGAAATACAACATGGAGATTACCGTAAGAATGAATAGTATGCATATTTAACAAGATCTAATAACCTGGCAAGGACCATTCTTTAAGAAAATGTGAGTGGAAAGAAAAAGAGTTAGGCTGCAAAAATTTCAACAAACACAGAAATTAGTACAGGAACAAAAATGAGATCTGTCTCACAACGAGTAGACAGATGGAAAAACATAATATACATCATGTGGGACCTCTTCTATTATGTTATCAGGAAGTAAGATCGAAAAGTAAATCAATGCATAGTAACGTTGATAAAGGCCAATAGTGTTTTCTCAAACCTTAATTTGAATTGATTGTAAAACGTTACGTGCCAAAATTAAACTCTGTTTCGAATTTAGCTTCATGACAAAGCCTATCCGCAAATGAGATACAATAAATAAATAAATAACTATAAATATCTTACCATCACAAACTATGTTAGCATAGGACATGAAGTCCATTTCGCATTTGTGTTGCTTATTCATAGCACATATTTGATATGTGAGTATTCGTCTGAAATATACGAAAAATGAACATCATTGTACAAAAGGAAATACCTATATATGTTTGACTAGTTTTGTCAGACTCTGTACCAATTTAAAATATCTCGTAGTATTTACAGTCTTTAACATCTGATATCAAACTTCCACCATGTCTAATGTTTATATTTCAGGAATTAATAAAATATTTCCTCATCAAATGGGAAATATGTTTTAAAAGGTGATTGCTTACCCTTGGCTCTGTCTTCTAATGAAAAAGATTTTGAAAAATACTGGCTAGATTCGCTTAGAAAATTTGAACAAAATTGTTTTAAGTTTCATAGTTAGACCTCAGTTCCAAAACAATTATTTTCAATTCATAATCCGAATATATATATGTGTGTGTGTGTGTGTTTTTGTGTGTACGTGAATGTAGTTTATGCACGTCCACAAATTAGCACGCATGTTGCTCTAATTTTAGGAGGAGATTCGGAATGACCCAATGTGCATTTTCGTCAACTTTCTCTCTCAGAGGTACCCGCATATACCTGTAAAAATCGATTTTCAACCATAACTTTTACCAATTTCGAAGTTTGCGCGTGAAGGAGAGAGAGAAATTGTATGTTTGTGAGAGGCAGGGTGAAAGAGAGTTACAATTTGTTTGCCAGCGTCTTAACAGTTGTGTGGTAAGCAGCAAACAACAAGCAAAAAGAAAAAAATACCCCCCCTCTCTCTCTCTCCCTCCCTTACACACACATGCCATTTATCTTTCTTTCTTTTTTCTTTCTTTCTTTCTTTCCTTCTTTCTTTCTTTCTTTCTTTCTCTCACACACACAGCAACATTACACACAAAACACATGTTGCCAAAAAGAAATTGACGCTATCTTTTTATAGTGAGTATGTGAGACGGAAAGTGTGGTGTGTATGTGAAGTTCTTTTGTTAGTGTGAGAGAGCAGCATGTGTCTGTGTAATGTTGCTGTGTGTGTGAGACAGAGAGAGAGAAAAAGAAAGAAGGAAAGAGAGATAATTGGCATGTGTGTAAGGGCGGGAGAGCGCGCTCTCTCTATCTCTTTCACGATCTTTCCCAACACTTTTTATGGAAACTGCCGAATTGACGTAAACAAACCCATGTGGTCTGATTTTCACGTTTCTAGGTATTGTACCGTAAATCACTATTTCCAAAATATATTTATTTTAAATCATTTATCCGTATTTATCCGTATATATATGTAAGGCAATATGTGTGTGTGTGTGTGTGT
>NC_068986.1:89201635-89210790 GCF_001194135.2 Octopus bimaculoides | reverse complement strand
CGTTGACCAATAACGTGGACAATTAATGTGCTAGAAATAGATCACATCTTGTGTCTATTAAGACCTAAATTGTTCTCAACATGAAATATAGCAGCATACCAAAACGTGAGCGGGCAAGACATTTAAAATGACCTAAAAAAGCATTCTTAAACAGGAACCGGTTTCGGATTTAACAAATCTTACCATTTGTCCATTCCACTTCAGCCTGATTTGTAATGTAACCGCAATCATCAGAATCGTATACAGAGTTGCCCACCGTCATGGGTGCGCGTGCATATGGTTCTGCTATTTACAGCTTAATGGTAAAATTCAAAAGTCTTCGTTTTGGCGCGCTAATATATTTCAAAACATATATATATATATATATATACATACTTAAGACTTCGTTGTGATCTGAACAGAACCGTTTCTGACACAGAGAATCGGGAGCCCTTTTGGTCATTCTATTTTCCTTGCTGGAAGGGTTCCTAACCCATGGGCAAAGAGGGTTTAGATGATGGCGGTGGTGTTTTGAAAGGGATGGCATGTGTAACCTGATCACCTTTGCCGATCAAACTCCCAACCCATGCGCTCCAGTTGCAAACTGATTCTGCCCAAATTTGACGTCATGTTACTTAGTTTGGTTTGAAATAAAGAACTTGATTAGCTTAATAATCTCAACTTAATCCCGGGCAAAGCCGGGCTATACTGCTAGTTTTAAATAAAAGTATTATGAAGTGCACGTATTTCGAGATGATGAAATATTACTACAAGATTTCTGAAGTATTAAATGTATTTTGAAAAGCTGATGCGAAATAATGTCCTAATCGCACGTTTGGGAATTTGAGCTTTGTTGGGAATTACCTATATCTATGTGTCTCAAGTTAGCTTAACTAGTATTGTCGTCTAAATGTACCATTTCCGATCGATGTATTTTAGCATTAGTCAGTTACTGATTCCTATTGAATCTAGTACATTCCAAGAACATATTTCTTGGCACTAATATTTGTGCCAATGTAACAAATATTAGTAATTAACACTGGGTGATACCAATGTATAATTTATTATATAATTTATAATATACATGAAAACGATAGCTATAATAATTAGACTTGTCAGAGGTGTAAAAATAGTATACACACCTGCAGTAATCCTTATCTGGTGATCGTATCGGAAGATCTTTTTCGACTTCGGGACACAATTTTTGGAATAACTCTATGCAGCCACCTTTCGCTGAAAAAGGTAAAATTTAATGTTTATTTCTTTACTCTTTAAAATTCTTCAGAACTATTTTGTGTGACAGTTGATGGAAATAATTCAGGTAGATTTCAAGATAAAACTTTATCAATGATTCAAGACTAATAAAATCATCTTACGAGGGCATTCAATTTGATGGGCCCTTTTAAATGATTCGATGCAATGTTCATCTTTCGAAGTTTCAGCACATTTTTCAAGAACAGTAAGGCGCCTGGTCGGTGAAAACAAACAAAAAAAAACCGGTAAACATTATTTCAATATTAAAAAGAAAACAAAAGAAAATTATTCTTACGTTTGGCGATATTTCGGATTTTTGAGTTAAAAATACTTTATGCACCTGTTTTACACATCTAGCAATAAAAATAATTATTTACATTGTGAGGTCAAATTTCTCTTATGTGTAATTCTCCTTGCACACTTCAATTATTTCTAGTCAGAGGTAGGAGTTATATATAACAATTTGTTACCCAGCTCCACATTCATATACTAGTGTACATGGTATAAATCAGCTTTATATTTTGTAATATTTCAAAATTGCGTTTAAGCCTGAATGTGATTTAAATGCTCCTTCCTGAGATTGCTGTATCTAGTACTAATCAAGTACAGTACCCTAGTGAATTACTTTACTCCAGAAAATTATTTGTAGTCCTCTTTTGATGTAAGAAATATAGATTTCGAATATTGACACAAAACCAACAAGTTCGGGAAAGAGTTGAAGTCGATTCCGTCAGCCCTAGTGCCCAACGGGTATTTATTTTGTCGATCCCGAGAAAATGAATGGCAAAGCTGACCTCGGCAGAATTTGTATTCAGAACGTAAAGATGGAGGAGATGCCGCAAAGCAATTTGACCGGCGTGCTAACGATTCTGCCAGTTCCCTGCCTTAGTGATGATAGAAATAATAGGAATAAATATATATTTACGTACGAGCAGCTGTTCTTATCTGGGTATGTTAATGGGTATTTCTTCTTGGCTTCATAACATTTTGACTTGTATTTTACTTGGCAATTAACCGAATCAATACGTCCTACAAATTCGAAATGTTGTTATAGTAGTTCTTTATCAATTTTACCATAAACACGAAATATTGCATGATACACCATAAATCTAAAGATTTAGTTCTAATCTGTATCAAAGTTATCTGCTATCTGAGGGTGGAATGGATGTTAGAAAATTTTGTGACATTGCTCACAAAAAACTGCTGGACTGATATAGTCCTTAAAGGTAGATTTAAAATGTTTATAATTATTAGAATAGTGTTTATTTTCTGGATTTTGCTGTTATGTGTATTTGAAAATGTCGGTAACTTTAAGGATAGTTTTAGGTTTCCTGTAAATATTTATATTTTCAATAATTCTCTTATGGAGTGTTTGTGTTGTACGAATTATGTATTAGTTTACGTTACCATGCAGAAGTGTATCTGAATGGTACATATCATTGGCTCCATCGTTATGTTTTCATGGTGTAAGTGCTGCATTTTTGAAGATGTGTTTGTTAAAGTGTGTTCTACGTAGGAGTCCATCACACTCGCTCTCTTAATATTTTACAAGAACGCTGTATGCATGTTTTTAGGTAAAGCATCATTAACCAATTAGTGTTAAAAATTGTCAGTGTTCAGGGACTATTAATAGATTTTACCAAGTGACCGCAGGATTTAGTGTATTGCGTGTTGCACTCATGATTTTAAGATTCTGTTTTTGATTCCTCTACCAGGCGATGCGTTGTGATCTTGACCAAAACAATTCAGTCTACTCAAGTAGCAAAACTTGGTAATCCTGCCATTGAGCGGGGCCTAGTCCAAGGTGTATATATACGGTGGATTTATTACAAAATAAAAATAATTAAAGCGACAGAAATAAAATACCAAAAGGTAAAATTTATCATCACTTACAAGTGGATATCGTGTTCGAACACTGTCATTCGATATTTACCATGAGAGAATCTTTCATATTGTTTTGTGGTGCGTTTACATTTTATCTTTTGGTATTAACACTGCTTCAGTCGCTTTAATTATATCTTATATTTATGCGTGTATGGTTATGTATGTACACACACACAAGTGCGCATGGATGTATATTTATATTTATGTATGTGTCTATATACATATTAATTGAAAATTATTTACAATGGACAGATAGTTATCCTTACCTTGTTTGTTATTAACACAAGGTTTCGGCTGATGTACTCTCCAGCTTTCAACAGGTTTTCTGGTGGAATTTAGAACCCAACTCTTCATTTGACTAATGGGGTACACTGTTCTCATTCCTAAGGTATGTTGCTGATGGTATTTCCCCGCTGATATTATTTTTCCAGTCATTGCCTGGGATTGAACTTAGAATCCGATGTTTAGTAAACCGTGCTCTTATCCACTACGCTATATGCCGACGAGCATATAGCATAAGTTCAATCTGAGGCAGTGACTTGAAAAATGACAGCAACAGAAAAAAATAACATCAGCAACATACCTTAGGAATGAGAGCAGTGTACTCCATTAATCAGATAAAGGGTTTGCTTTGAAATTCCATCAGAACACCTGATGAAGGCTGAGACTACATCAGCCGAAACGTTGTGATAACAACAAACAAGGCGAGGACATCTATCCGTCCATTGTAAATAATGTACAGAATTCCTCATCTCAAAGTTATAGAATAGTATACATATTTAATATACATGTAATATATATATAAGGAAAATAAGACAAAGTAGAAAATACTAAAATAATTTTATGAAGAACATTTTAGTACCGGTTTCAATCTTTGCGACTTTTTCAACTCAGTGTAAAAAATGAAAAACAACTAAATTATGGAAAAATTAAATGAAACGTTTTTTTTTTTATAAATATTTCCATAGTTTTCATATACAAGGAATATTTTCCTTTTTTCTGTCTATCCCTATCTCTCTTTTTTACTCTTGGCAGCAGGTAGCAGGTATATATCGTTTGTCTTTTCCTTGCTTCATTCAATAGACTACTACCATGTTGGGGCACCACTTTGAAGAATATTTAGTTCTTATGCTTTTTTAGCATCTGTTCTGTCGAACCGTTAAGTTACACTGGCATAAAGACACCAACACCTGTTGTCAATCGCTGGTGGAGGTCAAACCCAAACATAAAGACACAACGACACACACTTCTCTTTCAATCTCTGTCTATCATCTGTAGTAGAAGACGCTTGCTCAATGTGCCACGACATTGAACCGAACCTGGATCCATACGGTTTGGAATTAAATTTCTCACCACATGGCCACACCTTATTTGTATATACATGATATATATGCTATATACTTTGTACATGATGAGGTATGATTTTATTGAAATTGAAGTGTGCTGTTGCACAAAAGGCCTGAAGATCACTGTGTTTCATAGTTCCTTTCATATTCCAACCGTGTACTGTCCAGCCACTTCAGTTACAGAAATTACAAAAGGAGATGGTATGCACACTATGCGGATATCGTAATACGATAGAGACATAAAGAATGCACGATCCTCTATCCGCGTAGATTAGCCATTCTAGTGTCAACATCTAACGTCAGACTATCGTGCATGCCTCTAGTAACACAGGAATGGATGGCTGAACATTTTCATGGTCACACAACCCCTAATATTTGGCCTTCTAATTCCCCAGATCTCAATCCATTGGATTATTACATGTGGAGCGTTGTTGAGAGAGAGGTCAATGAACACCAAAGATTCTTTGAAAGCTGCCACAGTCAGAGTAACGTCCGAAATGAACCAAGACCCCTTGATTCGAGCATTTAGATTTAGATCTCATACAGAAGCAGTTGTTGAAGCTGAAGGTGGATTTATTGAATAACATTATGGAAAAGAATGTTTATTTTTATCCCCATAGCTTTTTTTTAATGAAGTTATTATGTGTTATTATATAACTGCTTTATTTTTTTTATAAATAAAAAATCTTCCTCAAATATATTACGCACCCTCTATTCATATTTAGCAAGATCTAGTAACTTAACAAAGAACATTGACTACGTGGTAAGAAGTTTGCTTCTCAGTCACATGTTTCAGGCTAAGTGTCCGACCGAAATCTTGTGAGTGGGTTTGGTGGACGGAAACTGATAAAAGGCCGTCGTGCACATACATACATACATACATGTATGTATGTATGTATGTATGTATGTATGTATGTGTGTGTGTGTGTGTGTATGCATGATTTTATGTCTGTGTTTGTCACCCACCACCACTTGACAACTGGTGTTAGTGTGGTTATGTCCTCGGATCGTAGCGGTTCGGCACAAGAGACGATAGAGTAAATACTAGGTTTTAAAAGAGGTACTAGTGTCGATTTGCTCGACTAAAACTTAATAAGGCGTTGACCCCATCATCGCCACAGGCTAATGAATAAAACAAGTAAAATAACCTTTTCTACTCTAGGCACAAGGCCCGAAATTTTTGTGGAGAGGCCAGTCGATTAGATCGACACCAGTACGCAACTGGTACTTAATTTACCGATCCCGAAAGGATGGAAGGCAAAGTCGACCTCGGTGGAATTTGAACTCAGAACGTAAAGACAGACGAAATGCCGCTAAGCATTTCGTCCGGCGTGCTAACGTTTCTAATAACTCACCACCTTAGACAAGTAAAAGAATATAGCATAAATCTGTGAGCCAGAGGAGAGAGCTAGACAGGGGAAACGTAGACGCACACAGAAATAGGAAAAATGAGATCTGTGCACATTTTCAACCGATCAAACACCTAGAACAGAGTATATCGCAGCGGCTGTATGACTTCTCCAGGAATTGAGAGCTGAAGGCAAATCAATGCGTACCAACATTGCTAAAGTTCAACAATGCTTTAAACATTAATGGAATTGAACGTAAAAAGCAACTTGACAAATGTAATTGTGTTGGGAATTTATTGCATCTATGCAGCCCTGTCCCAAATAAGATCGATTAAATGGATTAAAAAAAAATTACCTTCATAACAATTCACGAGAGAAATTAGGTGAAAGTGCCCTGCACACTTGTGTTTCTTCAGATTAGCACAGTCTTCATATATTAGTATGCGTCTGTAAAATAACTTATATGGGAACGTCATTGCGCAAGAACCATAAATTATTTAACTTCTGAAATGAAATTGCCCCGTTTTTATAATGTTCATATATCTGGGATTGCTAAAATATATTCTAATGAACACAGTAAATAGATTTCAATGTCTCATTTGTAATCCAGAGGTTCTTTAGTAATGAAAATAATATTTATAAATATAATAGCGAAGTGAGCATAGAAAATTCTAAAGAAATGATGTTTCATGATTTATAACTTGAAGAAAGATACGGAAAATTTATTTACTAATCATATTTACAAACAGCAATTTTTTTAAATAATAGTAGTTTTGATATGATATATTTTAACGCGTTTTCTGAAGCAGTAGAATACATATGTTAAAATCTAACACGAATCGTGCAGAAACATTAGGTTTAGTCGCACATTCATGGACTTGTGCATATACTGGAAATATACAGTGTATTTTTTGACCTGCTAAAAAATGTTTCGAGTGACATTGATGTCGAGATGTGTTAGCTGTTAGCACTAATCGATGTAGTTAGCACTAATCAGTTACTGTTTCCTATTGAAGTTAGTGCACTGCAAGTAAGCATTTCTTGACTTCTACCAATATAACAGATATTCATTTCAAATTTTGGAACAAAGCTACCAGTTTTAGGGGACGGGGTGGTCGACTTCATCGGCTGGTGTTCGACTTGTACTCAATTTATGGGCCGCGGAGGGATGAAAGACAAAATCAACCTCGACGGAATTTGAACACATAACATAATGACGGACGAAATGCGGCTACGCATTTTTGCTCAGCATTGTAACGATTCTGATCCCTCGCCGCATTAACCAATAATACAAACATTAATAATAAATAGTTGATTGTATAATAAAAGATATAAGCAGATAACTATTAGATGTAGTAACAATAGTCAGAGGAGTAAAAGCAACATATATACTTGCAGAAATCCTTATCTGGTGATTGTACTGGAAACATTTCTTCGGCTTGTTGACAATATACTTTGAAAAACTCTATGCAATTGTCTTTCCCTGAAAAAATAAAATATACAAATTTCAACATATTATTTGTTTTTGCTATAACCTTTGGACAGTTTGATGAAATATTAGATGAGTAGATGAATCAACATTTAATTCCGGTCTTAATCCATGTCATAATTAGTAATTTATATTAGATGTTACAATGATGACAAGGATAATATTTTGCTAATAATACAAGTCTAATAATGTAATCTTACCAGGGCAAGTAATTCTAAAGAGTCCTCGGAATGCTTCAAAGCAATGTTCGTCTTTGAGGTGGTCAGCACACCTTTGATACTCGACAATGCGCCTGATGTTGAAAATAAATCAGTAAATATGTTTTTTAAAATTAAAATAAACTCCGAAAACTTAATCATAAATTTTAAATTTGAGGGTTGATAAAAAAAAAAATATGTACCAGTTTCATATCATCTTTATTTACATTCTGAGATCAATATACTGCTTTGTAAAAGTATCCTGTCATACTTCCTGGATTTAATAAATTATTCGTATTCAGAGGCAGGAGTTATATAAAACAGTCTGCTGTCTTGCCTCATATAGCTATACTGGTCCATTTCGGAAAAATCAGCTTTGTGTTTATTAATCAGCTAAACGTGTATTTAAATCTGAATGTGGTTAACATGCGCCATTCTACCTCGATATATATCTAGTGCCAATCTGATAAAGTAGCTTTATGAACTACTCATTTCCCAACGAGTATTTCTAGTCTTGTACCATGTGATATTACACAGTTTATCCACAAAGCTTCTACTTAATATATTGGGTTGCAAAGTATTATTCAATCGGGGCTAGACACTTTCTAATGTGTTCGTGGAACTAAATCCGAAGCCACGCAGCTGTTGCTTTATACAAAAACTATAACTTTATGTATTAGATGAGAGAAATAGCATTAATAAATAAATATATATATGTATATACGTACTGGCAGAGTTTAATATCAGGATATGTAAATGGGTATTTCGACTTGGCTGAATGACAAATTGAGATGTACTTGCTTTCGCAATCATTGGCTTTTCCTGTTGCAAAAAATTTGATATTTTTTGTTTTTTGTTCTTAAATATTTTTATTAATAAAACGTGATTGTGTGTAAGTGAATCCTACATGCACTGTGCATTCTAATTATCATTTCTCTGTGTAAGAGTGGACTTTTCTTGAAAAATTGTTTGTTAATGTATCTTGTATATAGGTGAGTATAACACCACCACTCACCTAATATCTTCCAAAATCATTCTAAGCATATTTTTCAATAAAATGCATTAACCAATCAACGTTAAAATATTTTAATGTTCTCGATGTCTAAATTAATTTCCCTTAATAAGCAATATTTAATCTCTAATTGCAAGTTTACGGTGATACACTCATTAAATGTCATCTCAGGCACATTTTAAAAACTTCTATTATGTGAGAGACTGGTGACACCTCACTCTGTGTTCTAAATATGCAAGTGTTAGTGTATATAGAGAACTACAACATTATGGTTTGAAAAAAATTGATAATACATACACTATTAGAGAATTTTACAGCTCTTGCAAAAGAAAATATGGTACACGCTACATATAATTTTGAACATCAGTCTTACAGCAGGCATATTCCTAAAACATTAAAGGTATTTTTTTTTGTTTCGCATAATGATTCCCACATTTCCAAGCATGCATACGAAATCCAATTGATGTTTGCCTGTAAAGAAGTGTTTCCGATGTTGGTCCGCATGCCCCCCTGGTTGCGCTTCGGGCTTAAGAATGGAACGTAAGCACGTAAAGTAGGAGGGGAGTTAAATATCCTAATATTCTATATTGTTAACGCTTCAATTATATATCGTTTTGAATATATAAATGTATATATATATACATA
>NC_068986.1:89193162-89200546 GCF_001194135.2 Octopus bimaculoides | reverse complement strand
AATATGAAAGAATATTGGTGGAATGTCCCAATAAAAACCTCAATAAAGTGCAGACATAATAGACCGGATATAGTAATCTGGGACAGAGAAGAGAAACTGTGTACAGTAGTAGAAATCAGCTGTCCTGCGGATGTCAACATCCCACTAAAGATTAGAGAAAAAGAGAAGAACTACGCCGAGCTACTGAGAAATTTACAGATACTCGACCCAGACTACAAGTTCAGATTCATACCCGTGATTGTTGGGGCATTGGGATATGTAACGAACTGCCTCAACAAAAACCTGGAAAAATTAGGGTTCTCAAAACCTGAAAGAAAAAGGCTGATTAGAAGACTACAGATTCAAGCCATCTATGGAACTGTAAAGATATGTAAAACTTTCCAAAAATTTAGCACATAAATACATATGCATGCATCTAGACATAAAAACGCATCCATAAAACAAACATACAAATCTGCGCATACACTAACACCAAATACTGCACACACACACATACATATGCACAAATACCTAGATGATGTTGATAAAAGTTCCAATGAAGGAGCCTTGAATCTATGTTAGAGTCCGGCTCTTTCTCTATGGACAAGAAATACAGAAATGAAACTGATTGATTACATACATACATACATTTACATTCATACATACATTTACATTCATATTGGGTTGGCCCAAATATATATGTTCGCTTTTGTCGACACTAAACTTCAAGCAGTTTTTTTAGGTAGCTAAGTTCAATCTGAAAACTCTGTCCATTGTTGTCAAGGCTAACTTTCAAGCACTCTTGTAAGAAGCTAACTTCACTATGACGTTTGGGCATGCACACCCGTTAGATACTTGACACTGCACTGTAATTTAGTGCAAACTTGCGACGAGAGAGTTTGTATTATGTCTGATTTGTATCACCCTCAAAATAGAGAATCTAAACGAACATTATCAACACCTGAATTTTTTTTCCTTTTAAGAAAGGCAGAAAAAAAAAAGACAGGAAACCTGCAGGAAATTATGCGCTGTGTAAGGAAAGGATGTTTTTACGAAATGTGTATACCAAAAATGGTCTTCAAGTTGTCGATCTGGGAATTCTTCGATCAAGATTTCCCAACTGAGATTACCAGCGACACGAACTCCCGTTATGTGACAGGATAACCACTGACATATTACCCATATATCGAAATCAAGTGCCCAAAACCATCTGTAACAACATGATTACGTCATCAAACTAAATGTTTGGGTCTCACAATTGAATGTAACTAATCTTGCCCACCAGATTCGTTGCAGAAACGTGAAGAAAACGATCGTTTAAATGTTGTGAAGAGAATGGTGACAGGGAGCGAAAATTGGTCCTCTCTGACAATATCAACATGAAGCTCATGCAGCAAAATTCTCAAGATAACCTCCAAACCAGGACTTTATTCGAATAAGATTTTGCTACTAACTTGTGCCCGTTTTTATGAAAACTTAAGTGTGGTGAAGAACGAAAAGAAGTGAAAAACAATGACTGTTTCACATTCCGAACAATTCAATTACAAACGTTTCAGAAAGAGATGGTGTGCATATGTGGGTATACCTAATATAATAGGATTATGGGAAACTTAAGATACTCTATCATCACAGATTAGCCCTTCTGCTGATATCTAATCTCAGTCTGTTTGCACATTTCCACTACTTCCTGATTAGACAATCGAAACCAGTCAATGAATCTCTGTGGTACTCAGCTTGGTCGTAACTGATAGAAGGATATTTCTTCCATTTATCCACTTGAGAAAACTTAATGTTGGAGTTTTCTTGTACTTAATTCTATACTGTAGTAAAGCTAACTATTTCTAATTGATCACACTACCGGCAAGATCAATCTTGCAGGCAAGTATCACTGAGAATTACCATGAGATGATTACAAACTCAGAAAGAAAATATCAATGAAGAAAAACCAGCAGTTTTCAGTAAAGGTAGCAGAAGTTTTGATTACTTCAGTACAGATCGTTTATCTTGTTTTCTCAGTGTGAAGCACCACCAGCAAGAACACAAAATCTAGCATGTTATACTCATTAGAAAGGAGCTTAATGTTTTGGCGTGATGATTTACGGGAAATTATTTTAAAAGATTTAATAGGATGAAGAATTTGACTCATTCAAGCAACTTATTTGTTTCAAGACACCAAGTATGTGTGAGATTTAGGCTATATTAGAAGCGGTGTGACACGTCCTAAAACTGATGCAGAAAATAAACGATGCCCTTAAATATAATGGATGTCCACTCAGCATTGGAGAGGTGTTTGTTACAAAGCTAAGAAGAGATGGTCTTTAATTGATGAGCTGGTAATAATTGCGTATAAATTGGTTGACTTAAAGGTACTCTTGTAGGTTATACAATGTTTGAACAAAAACTGTACAAAATATCCTCTATCCAATTTCCATTGTTTTCATCAGAACAGATATCCATGTCCAATGTGAAACACTAGACGAAAAGAGCATTCAAATAACTAGAGACAAATGTCGATCAAGTATCAATGCAAAACTTCCTTGCATGGACTGTTCAGAACAAAAGTGCAGTAAAAGCAGATGGTCCAATATTGCAGGAGAGAAACATCTCCATAAAAAATAATGATATTTTGTGTACGGACACCATACAGCATATGTGCCTTCCAACTTCCATGCATGTGATATATGGATCCGCACAATATTGTTGTTGGCACTCCGTCGCTTACGACGTCGAGGATTCCAGTTGATCCGATCAGTGGAACAGCCTGCTCATGAAATTAATGTGCAAGTGGCTGAGCACTCCACAGACACGTGTACTCTTAACATAGTTCTCGGGGATATTCAGCGTGACACAGTGTGACAAGGCTGGCCCTTTGAATAACAGGCACAACAGAAACAGGAAGAAAGAGTGAGAGAAAGTTGTGGTGAAAGAGTACAGCAGGGTTGGCCACCATCCCCTGCCGGAGCCTCGTGCAACTTTAGGTGTTTTCGCCCAATAAACACTCACAACGCCCGGTCTGGGAATCGAAACCGCGATCCTATGACAGCAAGTCTGTTGCCCTAACCACTGGGCCATTGCGCCTCCACCCGCACAAGATAGATACAGAGAAAAATACAGGCATTCAAAATGAGAGGGCAACTCCAAGCGATTTGGTACATAGATAAATTCACCAAGGAATTTCATTCATAGAGACATTCATCTAACTGGCATCGAAACAATCAATATCACATGGCCGAAGAAAAGAAATATGATATGATATGCAGACTTATCAAGATGGAGTAACCTAGCAAATAATTTTATTAGGAAAATGTGTGATATGCACGAGAAAGGTAGATATACAGAGAAATTATTAAAAACACAAAACAAAATCTGATGCACACCTCTAACAGACTGAAGCATCGTACACGGTATATGGTACTGCTAGTGTGTCTTCATCAAGAAATGAGAGTAGAAGACAAATCCATGCATACTAACATTGGTAACGGTAAATACTTCTTTAGCAAACATTAAGTGGAATTGAATGTAATATGTAACTTAACAAATGTAATTTTTGTTGATGATTAATGCATCGATGCGCCCTACCGCAAATAATGTCAATTGAATGAATTAAGCAATTTTACCTTCTTTACATTTCATGAGAGAAGTTTGATGGAAGTACCCAGTGCACTTGTGCTTCCTCTCAGAGGAACAGTTTTCATATACGGATATGCGTCTGTAATGTACATATATAGTAATATCACACTACAAGAGAGTAAAATCCTTAATGAGTTTGGCAATATTCTGAATAATCGACGTAGTGTAATGAACATTCACAGGAGTGACTGAGATCGAATTGCTACTTTTTATAATGTCCTTATATCCAGGATTGCTGAAATATTTCCTAATCGACACAGTAAATAGATTTTAAAATCTGAATTCTAATCGAATGCCGTTCTGGTAATCGGTTTTTAAATATACTAGCGAAATTCCGCATGGAAAATTCTTATGAAATAATGTCTTATGATTAATAATTTGAAATAAAGTAAGTAACATTCATTCGCTAATGATATTCACAAGTAACAAAATTTATTAATAACAATATTTTTTATATGATGTATCATTATAACGAGTTTTCTAAAGCATTAAAATACGTAATTTAAAAGAACGCGAATTGTTCAGACTCCACAGTTCTAATCGCACATTCAGGACTTGTGTCTATACTGGAAATAACTTATGTATTCTTTGATTTGCTAAACGCTGTTTCTAGTTACATTGACGTCGATATGCCCCATTCTTAGTGCGATGTACTTAGCACTAATCAATTATTGAAACTAGTGCACTCCAAGTGAGCATTTCTTGATTTGCAACAATGTTACAAATATTCATTTCAATTTTGGGTGGAGTAGGGTTTTTGAGCCGATTGCATCGATCCCAGTGTTCAACTTTTACCTGATTCATCGGCCACAAAAGGATTAAAGGCGAAGTCGACCTCGATGGAATTTGAAAAAAACAACATAAAGACGTACGAAATGCCGCTAGGAATTTTACCCGGCACGATAACGATTTTTCTCGCTCGCTGCCTTACTCAGTATTACAAATATTAATAATTAATAGTCGATTCTATAATCAAATATATAAACATGTAGCTGTTAGTTGTAGCGATAATCAGAAAAGCAAAAACGATATATGTACTTGCAAAAATTCTTATCTGGTGATTGCACGGGGTAATCTTTTTCCGCTTGTGGACAATAAGATTTGAATAACTCAATGCAGCTGTCTTTCCCTGAAAAATATAAAATTTCATATCTTATTTTATGTTTTTACAACTTCTGGATAGTTAGATAAAATATTAGATGAGAAGATAAATTAATACTTAATTCCGCTCTTAATTTGCGTCATAATTTGTAATCTATATTACGTACTTTGACAACAAAGATAATCATTTCCTCATAATAGACAATTAGTAAAATAATCTTACCAGGGCAAGCATTTTTGTGGGTTTTTACAAAGGATTTGAAGCAATATTCGTCTTTGAATTTGTCAGCACACTTCTTAAATACGATAAGACGCCTGATGTTGAAAATAAATGGTTAAAGATTATTTTTGAATTATAAAACTCAAAATTTTATTCATAATTTGGCAATGCTTTGGATCTGAAGATTGATAGAAATATGGACAAGTTTGATATAATCATTATTTCTGAGATTAATATACTGCTTTGTGAAACTATACTTTCGTACTTCCGGGAATTACAAAATTATTCGTATTCAGAGGCAGGAGTTATAGAAAACAGTCTGCTGCTTTGTCCCATGTTTCTATACTTGTCAATTTCAGAGAAATCATCTTTGCGTTTATTAATCAGCTAAGCGTGTATTTAAATGTGGTTAACATGCACCATTCTACCTCGATGTATCTAGTGCCAATCTGATAAAGTAGCTTTGTGAACTACTCATTTCCCAACGAGTATTTCTAGTGTTGTACCAATGTTAGCGGCGTTGTCAATTAACTGCAGGTTATATCGTTATATTCTTTTTGTCTATTATTTTTATTGTTTCAGTCGTTGAACTTCAGCCATAATGGGGCATTAGATTGAAGAGCTTTAATTGATCATATCTCACCCCAATTACTACATCTGAATTCAGTAACTAGTCTTGCTTTTGAGGAGTCGCTAAGTTACGAGGATGTAAACAAATAGGCCGTGAATGATAAATGAATTTTCACACTTACATATAACCACTCAGACACATATACACTAACTCATGTGACCTTACGCCGTTCTTCTGAAAAGCTTTCACTCAATATATTCAGCTATATATATAAATATTGGCCCGTAGCTAATGTAAAAAACACATGTGCATGGAACTAAATCCGATATGATGTGACTGCCAAAGGATCTTCTTAACCACACAGGTATTGATTTATGCAAATAATTAAAAATTTACGTGTTACGTGTAATAATGATAGAATATTTGTAAATAAATATATAAATTTACGAACGAGCACTGGTACGTATCCGGATACATTAGTGGGTACTCTCTCATGGCTTCATGACATATTTGTCTGTACTTTCCTTCGCACTCACTGATTTCATCTGCAGCTAGAAATTTGATATATTTTATGTCTTTAGTTCTTAAATATTCTGACCATAAAGACGAAACTGGATCTTTTCGGTTATCACGGGTTTGAATTTTTAAAATTAAGTGAAAATGATCAAGTTTGGTTGATTGATGTTATTTTTCACACTGATTCCGAATTTACAATGCCTTTATTCTTAGAGATTTAGTAAACTGTTGGAGGTGCAATGACCCAGTGGTTAGGGCAGCAGACTCGCAGTCATAGGATCGCGGTTTCGATTCCCAGACCGGGCGTTGTGAGTGTTTATTGAGCGAAAACACCTAAAGCCCCGCGAGGCTCCAGCAGGGGATGGTGGTGAACCCTGCTGTACTCTTTCACCACAACTTTCTCTCGCTCTTTCTTCCTGTTTCTGTTGTGTCTGTAATTCAAAGGGTCAGCCTTGTCACACTGTGTCACGCTGAATATCCTCGAGAACTACGTTAAGGGTACACGTGTCTGTGGAGTGCTCAGCCACTTGCACGTTAATTTCACGAGCAGGCTGTTCCGTTGATCGGATCAACTAGAACCCTCGACGTCGTAAGCGATGGAGTGCCAACAACAAAACATTAGTGGGTACGTTGCATGTCGCTAATATTCTGTGTTCTTATATCTATCTACCGATGTTGGTATTTATATAGAAAGGGACGTCAAATAGATTTGATGCACGATATCATATTTCGTGACAATAAAATTTGGGATTCGTATAAGTATCATAAATGACAATCACCGCAATGACTAACAAAAATTATAAACTATTTTGATTTACAAGATTCTAGCGTGGTTTGACACCTATTCGTCAAGAGTAAAAAGAAACAGATATTTCTCTCTCCCCATAAATCCAAATTTAGGTTAGTTTAGTCGTTATCTGTGCGTTGTATTCGAGGTTTTAAGTTCTCATCCTTCAACAGTAATGGTTGGCTCCATGTTTTATGTAAACTGTTGCAATATTTATAGTATCTTCTATTAGTAGGTAAAATAATTTTTTACGATCATTAGTAAAGGCTAATGTTTCGAAACCCAATTTTTATGGAATGCAAAATCAAGGTTAGCAGGATACGAAATATAATTTGATTTCGGAATTGGTTGAAGCATTAATAATATAAAATAACCAAAAATATTCTCACCTTTACATATTAAGTGATAGACAGTGACGAAGTACCTTTCGCAGTCGTGTCTCGTCTCATAAGCACACATATAATATGTTAACAGGCGACTGGAATATAAAAGCCAAAGAAAATCTTATCAGATAAATGAATACAATTTCGTAATAATTTCACAAGCCAGGTAAGACCATAAAACGTTCAGGAATATATAT
>NC_068986.1:89190288-89190781 GCF_001194135.2 Octopus bimaculoides | reverse complement strand
TATATATATATATATATATATATATATACATACACACATATATATATCTATACAAACACACACACACACACACACACACACACACACACGCATATATTATGTTGTTTACGTTTTGAGACCAAATTGACACTGTCGGTTATTTTTCATATTTCAGCGATAGGTTTAATAATTTCTAATCAAGACAGTAATGCATTACTGAGTGGGTATTTTGGCAATGGAAATGAAAAAAAAAATCTGCTGTATCTCACCAATAGAAACTTATTTCCAATGTATAAATGTTTTGATATTAAGGTGTTTATAAAATCAAGTTTTTTAACTTTATAAATGCCTATTTACGATAATGATTTTTAATTATAACTTTACAATATGTTGATTTCTTCTGTTATATGTAGCCATGATTGATCGCTTTACCGAGCGTCAAACTAATACACCTGCTTGTTGTTCACATACCTGTCTTCGTCTTTAGTTTTTCTCTAAATTTCAACTATATATA
>NC_068986.1:89176526-89189704 GCF_001194135.2 Octopus bimaculoides | reverse complement strand
ATATATATATATATATATATATATATAAGTTTATTTAAAAGAAAGTAGCTAGGCTTCTGTTGGTTGTTTTTCCTCGCATTAGGTACTAAATGTGGTTATTTTGAGAAGTCCACTGTGTGGCGTTGTTATTCTTCTGTAATAATGCCCTTTATATAAATATAAACGAATAATTATATTCTTGGGAATAGAAATTTCCCTTACGAATTTTTTTACACACTGGCTTCTTGATAAAATTCCTGTAAAAGAGTTTTATCCCTTTTTGAATTTATATATATATATAGATAGATATTCACATGCATATGCATACACATACGCATACACATACGCACATATAGATCCATACGCATCTATACAAATAAACAGACATATCTGGGTGTACAGTGTTTGATGTTTATTACTGGCTTGTGATAATCAATTTACGCTATTTATGATTGTGATAGTAGTGAGATGTTCCTACTGTTGTAGGTGAATGTGGATTTCTTGACATGCATGCATGTGCAATCCTTTCGGATAATTTGTTGATAAATGTTTCGTTAGTTAATAGAAAGGACAAATATTTTTCAGAGCTCACCTCCGCACCTCCTGGAAAGGGGTTGTCTTGTAAGTGCGCAGGACAGTTCATAATCAATGATGTCTGTTATTAATTTCCGCAGACAATCTATGCGTGTGTTCACGGGGATATGTGTGTGTATGTGTGTGTATGTGTGTGTGCATGTGTATGTGTGTATTTGTATGCATGTATATATATACATATGTATGTGTGTGGGTGTGTACCAAGTCCAAAGACAGGAACCATACATCCACCAAATTCTCGATACATTGGCAAGAATGGTACGCATGAGAAACCAACGAAGTACTCAACCTTTAGAGCGCTTTTCATTCAAAGGCTATTCTGACCTTCCCATTTATTCTCTGTATTTGATTTTTTTCTTTAACTACCGCTCCCAGTATATATGCCAATATATGGATTTGTAAACTACTATAAACGCACGTATCATATCAATTTCATCCTACCGCTCACAACATATATCCATACATCAGAAAGTGATATCCACGCGATTTTTTATTCATATCCACTACAACTTTTGCGATTCATCCCGCACATTTACCTCACAGGTGAGATACTGTACAATTAATTGTCTTGAATCAAATCTGCAGGATGAATGAAAGTAATTGTAGCGAATTTGAATAAAGAATCTCATGAATTCTATTTTCAGCCTCTGATCTATTGATATAAACTCTATGGATACCAAAAAATTCCTGAAGTAATTATAATAGCATATGCATCACTAGTGTTGTTGACATATGGTAGCTAAAATTTGTGGACGAGCTTTACACAACATGCTACTAGTTTTCTACCCGAATATAATTGAACAGTATATATGTATATATAATGCTAATCAGGAAATCTATACAAATTCGGAACACCTGTTATATTTATGAAAAAAGATGATTTTTCAATTGAATATTCATATAAATTTACATATTCATTCTTGTGGGTGATAAAAAATTGCCAATGATATTTAAAAAATTAAAAAAACAAATTAGTTATTCCTCTTTTTACAGTGTTTATTGTCACCTTTGTGTCTTAAAATGAAGCACTATATGGATTCAAATTTAATTTAGAATTATGATTATACTATTTCCAAAAAAATTTGAATCATTTCAAATTTTAATATTTCTCTTGTTAGAAGCAAGTATATTTGAGTTTATAATTCATGATACGTTTATTTTTTTTTCTTTTAGTAGAGACGTAAATGAGAATATATTTTGCAATCCCTTGTCTTTATTTTCAAATATTTTGATTGTTTTAAGTTCTATAGATATCAGGATTGTTCTTCAGAAAAAATGTTTCGGGCTGCAAATCTGATGAAAAATTAAGGAATTAGGGAAGAGAGTAAGAATATCTTCTTGGGGGAAAATAGGATAGTCTACCGCGTTTAGAGGGCATAAATTAGGCCACTAATGTCTGTTTAAAATATGTTCTAATTTCAATTAACTAAACACGTTCTAATTTCAATTAACTAAATATTTAAGTTTTAACTTATCGAAAACACTGTATTCCGATTTAGCGTGGGTCTGATAGCAATAGTCTACACTTACCCGATGATTGTGAATCAAATTTTATCAAATTATTGTGTTGGGGTATATTCTTGGTGACACTACATAAAACATTCAAATATAAAGAATACTGAGGTTGTAATTTTTATACGAATGTTTACATGCTACATTGTTTATGAACCTGGAGCGCCTAAAAGGCAAAATTTTGCTGGCTAACACTATTCTATAAAAATAAAAAAATAGATAAATAAACTAAAAATTATTAGATTATACTTTTAATATTTAGAACCTGCTTGATGCACTGAGTCCCTCAAAATATAGAACATTTTTTTGCTTATAAGAAATCACTACTTTTATCAAAATATGACGACTATTCCAAATTTACAAATAACGGGATTCACAAAGATATGAAGACATATTGAAATTTGAAAATTAGTGAAATTGGGCAAATTTTATCATTTTTTAAATATATTATGCGATAAAATATTTCTTATCAATATTTGCATTTGGGCCGCGAAAATGCTGTGGCATCGATTGATTGGTTTTAGTCAAATGAATCGACCCTAGTACTTATTTTTTAAGCCTAGTACTTAGTCTAACGATTTCTTTTTACCGAGCCGCTTAGTTACGGGGACGTAAACATACAAATACCAGCTATCAAGTGGTGGTGGTGGGAGGGGACAAACAAATACGAGGACAAACACATAAATATATTTACACACGCACTCTTATGTAAGTATGCATGTTTGTATGTATGTATCTATTTTTCAGCATACACACACACGCACACACACACACATATATACAACGGACATTTTTTCAGTTACCGTCTATCGCATCCACTAACAAAGCTTCGGTTGACATAGTGCTATAGTGGACAACACTTGACCATGGTGCCACGCAGTGGGACTGAACCCTGAACAATGTGTCGAGAAGTTAATTCTTTACTACAGAACCGTACGTATTGATTTTGCTTTAAATTTTAAGATGTTAGAATTAAAACATTTGAAAAATATGAGGTATATAGCAGAAAATTCTGCATCTCCGTCGTATACCTGTGCTTCGATTCCCTCCGTTAATCAAACGTATATTATTGTATCTGGAGTAAATATAGGAAGTTCCACAGAAGAATGTTTATCATAGGAAGTGTCAGTATTGAAAGGAGTGTGCTCATTTCCAAGTTCAGTTAACACTTTTATGCCCACATGTTCTCTGCTAGTACACTCGTTTTAGATAAAGATTAAACATTACTTGAGGTTTTCTATAGAATTCCAATACATTTAGAAAATGAAAACCAACGTGCATCATTCAAGAACCATTGGACTAACTGCACATTTTGACTCAAAATATATTGTCGTGGATATGCATCATTCTTAAAATCGAAGCAGTTGACACCGATTAATATATGCTCCTTATTTAATCTAGTATATTTCAAGTAAGCATTTCTTGTCTTGTGCCGTAAGAAATATTATTCCTAAATATTTGAATATACCAATGTATAATTGAAAAAACATGTACATTTTAGATATAGTAATAATAGTAAGAGTAGTAAGAAAACATACGTACTTGCAAAAATGCGTGTCTGGAATACGCTTAGGATAATTCCGTTCCGCATTGGGACACATGTTTTGGAACTCGTTTATACATGTGTCATTATCTGCAATACATACAAATTTGACATATCCATTGATTTTCTAATCAATCCTTTTGAATTATTAAATGACTCAACAGAAATTAAATCGATTAATTTTGGTCTCACCCACCATTAGTGGTTATAGGCTATATTACATGGTTTAATCTTGACGAAGATGTTTTCTGAAATAAATTTTGTGAGCTTGTTCATAATTCTTCATGGATATTTTTCGGTTAGATTTTTAAAGAAAATACTCGTTCTAAGTTATCTGTTGAGATCTGTAATATACAGTTTGTGGCTAAAATGGATGAATTATTTACATAAGCTTGCGTACATGGGGAACTATGTGTTTTCATGGGAGCTATTTCAATTAGTCGAACAAATGCCTGAAATAATTATTATTATGTCCGTACTGGTAAGCTGGAGAAATCGTTAGTAGCATTCCATCCGTCTTTACGTTCTAAATTCAAATTCCGCTGTGGTCAACTTCACTTTTCCTCCTCCTTTCGGAGTCAGTAAAGTAAAGTATCAGCTGAGCACTGGAGTCAATGTGATCAACTTTATCCGTTTCAGGCTTTATGTTAATAACGTAACTTATAAAATGTAATATGTTTCGAATTTAGTTTGCAAATGCACCGTTTCTGCCAATATGCGTGAATAAAGTATGTCTTACTTGGACAATTATCAACAAAGATTCCGTTGTAGAAATCCCAGCACTTCTCATTGGTATCTTTAGCACAACTTTTGTATTTCTCAAGGCGTCTGCAAAATCAAGATAAATCTGAGAAATTCATTTCAGAAAAAGGTAAGTTATAATATAATGGAGAATATTTTCGATTATTAACGTAATAAACTCTGTATCAGCTTCAAATATCTTGCAATATTTATGTGTACTGCAAGGTGGCAAACTGACGGAATCGCTAGCACACCGGTCAAATAACGTAGTGCTATTTGGACTTGCTCATTACATTCTGAGTTCAATTTACGCCTCAGTGGTCTTTGTTCTTCAGCTTTTCGGGGTCGATTAGATAGGTACCGGCTGAGCACTGGCTTCCTGTCACTGGCTCCCTCCCTCCTTCCCCAGAAATTATTTGCCTTGTGCTAAACGTTTGAAACTAAAATTTTATCTTCGTTACATACTGATATCACGTTACCATTGTATGTAATTTTTATATTTCCAGGGTAGTAAAACGCAAATGAAGATATAAATTTTACAAACTGATTTCTAACATTTGGCAATAAAGATTAAATATTGGTGCATTTCGTATGGTAGATTGTAGCAAAATGAAGTTTTACGCAGTCATTTGAAGAAAAGATAATAAAGGTTTAATAATAAACAACGAATTCTAAATAGCATGTGTCTTGTGATGATCAAACATTACTATAGGTTTCCTAAAGCATGACATATTCTTAAAGACTGACATGTTTCGGTCTCTCGATCCGTCTTGAGTGCATATTTGTGAACTTGTGCCATACTTAGTATTACTTATATACAAAGTGCGGTGAATAAATAGTCGTCTAAATTACGCAAAAATGAAAATAACACTGACATCTCATTCTAACAGATATACTTACCAAAATAACATAAACATATCTTGAAATAAAAGAGAGTAAATGTATTCAGTAAAATCGTCATTGGCTTCTACTACCGCTTCCAGACGACTTCGGAATCTCCTGCAACTCTTCTGGGCGAGCCACTTGTTTAATTTGGTGAATGCTGCCGTAATCCTTGCCTTCAGTTTATCATTGGTATTACAAGGAGTTTTGTTGGTCTCTCGTTCAACTGCGCTCCACACATAATAATCAAAGGGGTTGCAGTCTAGAGGGTTAGGTGGTCAAGTTTTAGGGGTGGTGTGGTCAGAGAAATTGTCTAACAGCCATAACTGGGTTCTGCTTGTTTGGCATGATGCAGACTCCTGTTGCCAGACATAGGGCCTTCCAGCAGTCACCCGCTTGACCCAGGGCAGCGTTATCTTCACCAGGCACTTGATGTAGGCCTCCACGTTGAGTTTGAGGCTGTGTGGGAAGATGAGTCGAGGCATAACGTCGCCATCACTAGTGATTACTCCAAACACCATGATGTTACCTAGATGTTCGATTTGTATCACTCTCGGTACATGTTCATATTGGTAAATATTCGTAGTGGAGCTTCCGGTTCGAATGCCAAGCAGTATAGCATGTCGTTTTCAAATTCCTAGCACAGTGAATTGCCTCATGGTGCTGTTTTTCTCACAACTAACCCTGCTACACACTGTAGACGACAAAATCAAAAACAAATAATGTGCATGCGCAAAATTAACAATATAAAATTGCGACAATTTACCCATCGCACACTGTACCTACTGGTCTGCCAAAAACTGTTCAAGTCATATTGTCGTTAATATGCACCATTGTAGGTCAACGTAATTAGCACTAATCGAAATACTCTTTCCTACTGAATGTAACATTCCAACTAACAATGTATTAATTAGTACCAATGTAAGAAATTTTGATTTCAAATTTGGGTACAAGTCTGGAAATTTCAGCGGAGGAGTTACGTCGATTACACCGAATCCAGCGCTCAATTTGTTATAATTTTATCGATGAAAGGCAAAGTCTACCTTCGTGAAATTTGAACTCAGAAAGTGAAGATAGACGAAATGTAGCTAAACATTTTACCGGCGTGCTTAACGGCTCTGTGACAGCGTGCCGCCCCTATCAATGTAAAAAAATATTAGTAATTAATGGTTGATGGTATGTGTGCATTATTACAAATATATGTCAGTTAATTAATATTAAATGTAAAAATAGTTGTAAGAGTAGTAAGAAAATACACGTACTTGCAGTAATTCAAATCTGGATTAGCTATGGGATAATCTTTTTTAGCTTGCGGACATTTTGATTCAGTGAAATTTGAGCAAAGATCTTCCACTGCAACAGATTTTGACATTTCCTTTCGTATTGAGAAAATATTATGATGAAATATATATAAAAGCATTTAAATCTGGTCATAATCCATATTGTTATTTGTAATCTATATAACGTGGTTTGATGATGAAAAAATAATATAACTACAAAATATGATTTCGTGTGTTGCAAATGAAAGTATTATTTCAGTTAGAACTAAAGTAAAAAGTTATAAATATATTACTGTCTATTTCCAACCTATTAGTGTTGTGTTTAGTATTATGAATATTTCAAGATACAGGTATATCACATATTGCCTTCATGTTGGGAATAATAGTTTTCTATTTTCATATCTCAGTGTTTCAGGAATTCTTTATTGCATTACTCTTTTACCCTTTTACTTGTTTCAGTCATTTGGAGCACCGCCTTTTAGTCGAGCAAATCGACCACAGGACTTATTCTTTTTAAGCCTAGTGCTTATTCTATCGGACTCTTATTGCCGAACCGCTAAGTTACGGGGATGTAAACACACCAGCATCGGTTGTTAAGCGATGTTGAGGAGACAAACACTGACATACAACACACACACACATACACACACACACACACACACACACACACACACACACTCATATATATACATATATACGATGGGCTTCTTTCAGTTTCCCTCTACCAAATCCACTCACAATGCTTTGGTCGGCCCGAGACTATAGTAGAAGATACTTTGTCCAAGGTGCCACGCAGTGGGACTGAACCCGGAACCATGCGGTTGGTAAGCAAGCTACTTACCACACAGTCACTCCATGCAGAAATCTGGCGGAAAAAAGACAGTCTATTTAGTTTGTGCGTATGTCGCGATTCTAGATCTTTGTCTTCTGCGTCATAGAGTGTTTTGATAAATATATTGATAATGTTGCATTATTTCATTTATCATTTTAATGATTGATTTATATTCATGCTGCATAGCAACCTTACCTTCGCAGTGCCTTGCGGAAAGTATTCTAAAAGAAGTCATGCAATGCTTGTTTTCCTCTAACTTAGCACATTCATATAATTTGGGAAGGCGTCTGGAAGATAAAAATATACTGAAAAATTATTTATATATATATTGAAAAATTATTCAAAACAAAAGATAATATGAATATAGGTGGCAATCTTTCAGTTTAATGATTTATTGAATTACAATCTTTTGTGGATTGATATAATTTGTACCAGTTTCAAATAATTGACAATATAAATATTGTATTCATCGCGACGCCAAATAACTGCAATGCGTAATTATCCTTTCATATGGCCGGGATTTATAAAATAATTCGTAGTGAGACGCAGGAGATATATATTTATATACATGCTCATATATTAGAAATCGGTTTTACACTCGGTAATATGCTAAACGTTCAAATCCGAATGTGGTTGTTACTCAGCGTCTTTAGGTCGGTATGATTTGTACCAATCAGTCACGGTACCCTCATCCACTTCAATAAATTATTTCTAGTCATGTACTAAAATAAGAATGATTAGAAATTAACTGTTGATAATACCGTTGTATATTTTAATCTTTTATTCTTTTACTTGTTTTAATAATTGGACAGCAGCTTTTATGAGTCCGTACTTTGAATTGTTCTAAAGTATCAAATCGGAGTCAAGAGTTCGTTGAAACTTGACACTCAAGCATGCCTACACACGCACACACACACGTATACACACACACACATACACACACACATACACACACGCACGCACACACCCACACACCCACACACACACACACACACACACACACACACACACACACACACACACACACACACACACACACACACACACACACACACACACACACACACACACACACACACACACACATATATATGCATACATGTATGTATGCATGAATTTATTGTATGTATGTGTGTGTGTGTGTATGTGTGTATGTGTGCGTGCAGGAATGTGGTTCCAGATTGTGTCTGAATGAGCAGCACCTTTAGCAATTACCCATTTCCACAAATTCTGGCACCCAGTGATATATGGTAACAGAATCTGTGGAAATGTCAAATAATGATAGAGATAGTAACCGAATATACGTACTTGCAGTAGTTTATATCTGGATTCACTTCAGGAAGATTGCTGAAAGCCTTGAAGCAAGTTGATCTGTATCTTTCCATGCAGTCAGGTTGTTCTTCATGAACTATAATTTTAACGCTTTCAGTCTTTAATTATTAAAAAATTCATATCATAAGGACGAAAGATTACATGATAGACCATAACTTAAAACTTTGCTTCTGTCTGAGTCCACGTTATTTGTTGCAATCTATAATCCGGCGTTTGCCGATGGAATGGATATTATTTATGTAATTGTGCGATTTTATGCACTCCAACTGATGGGAGCTAGATTGTAAATTAGATAATATTAATGTTGATAGTTATTCAAATACTAACCATTTTCTGGGTTATATCTTGTTTCATGTAGTTGAAAATTAAAAAAAAAATTAATAATACATTAGATTTAATATGATTTATTTTCATTCCCAACAACTCTTTTATAAAGTATATGTTTTTAGTTTCTTCATTGATGTATACTGTTCCAAAATGAATGTCTACGTGGATGGTTCAGATCTTAAGCTTTCTCAGTATGTTATCTGTGTGTAAGTGTAGGGTTCTCTTTCGGAAAAGTATCTGGTAAAGTATGTTATCTACAGTCGTCAGAATATTGCTAATAATAATATATAGTGAGGCTGCTATTACGCATACTGATATTTCCAAATAGTTTGGTTAATAATTTCATGATCATAAACATTATGAAATGAAAGCTACGCCACTTATATCAGAAAATGACATCAGAAACCTACTCTACCATTTCTGCTACAATAGCAACCCCTGAACATTTCGTTGGCTTTCAAATATGAAGCATTCAATAGCAAACCGCTCGTCCATTCTAAATTCATAACAGTCGATATCAAAATGTATTTTATTTGTAGTTTCCAGAAATCAATATTACAAAGGTATGCCCTACCAACCCAATTTTATAAATCATAAGCAAACGAAGTTCCATGAACTTAAAAAAGCATCGCCAGAAGCTCGTGAAGAAACCGGTATGCCAGTTACATCACTCATCATACATCCTTTATGGCTGCACAAATCAGAACTACAAGTTCTTAGGCCATATGTCAAGATGAGGCATACATGGGACTAAACAAGAAAATCGTGTTTCTGTGCTTCATTTATTTAGAATGATAGATATTTACATAGATCTATTTATTGACGAATCATTCCCTTCAACTGACAAATCAGACAGCAGTCAACAACAAGACCATCACCAAAACTAACACAGCTGGTAACAAAAATTTCGTAGATTGCATGTGCTTAAGAAAAATCAAAAGCTATCTTTGATCCTATCACTGGATTCCCATCCAGTCCATTTAGTGATCTCATCGTCACCATCATTAAAATATATTTGTTTAATTATTAGACAATAAAAAGTTTAAATGTTTCTATCCATCTGCAAAGCATAAAAGACAAATGAATAGGATAAGTGGTAGATCACATCTACTATTTTACAGGTTGCGTCATTTCTGACATTATGAAAAACAAAATTTAGAAAAAAAGCATCTTACCTACACACATTGCCAGAAAGAGTTCGTTGAAATGCTGTTTGCATTTGTCTTTCTTTGTAGTAGCACACGTTTCATATATGCGCAAACGACTAGAATATAAAAATCAGAAAAGAAATGCAGTTTAGACAAATGAAAATTTGGCAACGTTTTCGATTATTTATGTATTGAGATTAATTTCGTTAGGCTTCAGAAACTGAGTACCAGTTTTAAATATCTTGTAATACTTATTTTGTTCACATGCTGAAATCATGCTGCCACTGAATGTAATTCATATATTTCCTAGATAGGCATTTCTTACCAAGTGATATACTATAATTTTCAAGCTGAATCTGGCTATGAAGATTGAATTTTAACAATCCTGGTGCATTTCGCAGGAAATTATGTTTAAAAGTGAATAATTAGAATAAAAAAATACGAAAAATGCTTATTGATCGTATACGTGTGCGTATGAATAACAAACTTCTGAGAAGTACGTTTTAAATGATGAGAAGTTTGCATTAGTTTTATAAAGTATAACATTTTATGTATGAAAATTGCACATTTGTAAACTTTTGTCAATATATGAAATTAAGCAAATAATTATTAATTGATTAAACGTTGACTAGTCATATTGGTGTCGATATGCATCAATTTTTAGATCGATGTATTTTAGCAACAATCAATTTCTGTTTCTGATTGAATCCAATACACTACAACAAACCAATGTAATTATCAACAGTAATTAACAGTTGGTTGTATAATTAAAAATATAAACATGTAAATATTCCATGTAACAATGAATGTAAGATCAATAACATAATATATTTACTCGCAGTAATCCGTGTCTGGGTTACGTATGGGATGGAGTTTTTCAGCTTCGGGGCAAATTGTTTTGTAGGAATTTGTGCAATTGTCGACCTCTACAACATATGCAAATTTAACATATTATTTCATTATAACATGAATAATCTTCACATTTTCAGGAAATATTACCTAATACAATACAAATTAAAACATATAAATCTGATCTTAATCTATGTTATCATTTGTAATCTATAATACGTGGTTTGATGCAATAGAGATTGTGTATAGTGTTTTGCGATTTTTGCGCGTTGCAAACGATGGTGATTAGTTGGATTTAAAAAGAATTATAATTGTCATAATCTACAAGTTTTCCAGGTTTAGTGACATGTTCGTTTTCCAGTTTTGGTATCATGTATATAGTTTTCTATATTTTGTTTTGTGGTTCGGATATATGATGTTGGTAATATCAAATACAGTAAAGCTGCTAGTAAAATAATATGTTTAATTAAACGATCATTTTACATTTATGCTAAAGCAGTGAGCTTGCAAAATCGTTGGCACTCTAGAAAAATGCTTTATGACATTTCGAATGTCTTTGTATTTAGAGCTCAAATTACGCCGAGGTGGATTTTTTCTTTCATCCTCTCAAACCGATGAAATAAGCCTCGGCTGATCACTGGAGTCGATGCAACTGACTAATCGTCCCTTAACATTCTTATTGACATTAGAATACATATAACTCCCTTCCAATGTTACCTTATATTAACAACATTCTTAAAACAACATGAGGTAAATCTGTATAAAACTTAATGGCAACCTATCTAAACATCCTCGAAGCTTAAGTAACATTACAGTAACATAATGTATTTAATCTGTGATCACACTGACTCAGAACTATAAATGCATACATACATACATAAATACATACATACACACACACACACACACACGCACACATATATATATATACACACATTTATATATATGTATGTATGTCATTATTCAGTTTTATATCGCGATTTCGTGTCAATAGAGAAAGAACCGGTTTCTAACCTAGATCAAGGTTCCTTCATTGGAATTTCAACATGAACGACAGGGTATTTTTGCATGCATGTATATATATGCGCAGATTTTTACGCTTTGTTTTATGTATGTGTTCTCATGCAGATACTTGCATATCTAGACATGCTTATACACACTTAAATGATAAACTTCTATGTATGTATGCATGTATGTGTGTATTTATATATGTATCTATAAGATTACGTACAGTGCCTCAAATGCCTCTAGTCTCGATTAAGATGAGGATGTGTTGTTTTTGATCAAATGCATATAACAGATTTTGCTTTGAAACATTCGTGCAGTTATATGTAAGGTACAGTGTGTGAGTTAAATGCAATATCTTTTCCTCATGAGTCGGAATGTTTTCTGAAATACGATTGAAATGATGTAGCTATGATTAAAAACAATGTACATTCTTCAATCTTAGGTACATAATTTTAATTGTATGACAGGTTTGCAATGTCTTTTCGTCATCTGTGTGTTTCAATCATAGGTACATTCCGACTCATGAGGGAAAGACATTGCATTTAACTGAGACCCACTGTTCTTCACATATAACTTTACGAGTATTTCAAAACAAAATCATTCACACTCATAAGATCAAAGACATCCCAACCTGACTGGTGGTATTTGAGACACTACATAGCTTTATACACGGAAGTTCAGACGGGTATCATTCGATGAATTTCAGCGAAACGTGGTCAACTCGGCTGAAAAATATATTGATTTTTTACATATAGTACGTTGTTTGCAAAAGTATGTCATATATGTATACATACTAACTATGTCTGTTGTTATAGGGTATTCCATGCGAATACACGCTTTAAACATACTAACTTTCAACATTCAAATCAGTTCGACAAATATTGGTCTTATAGCAAATTTTGAATACTGTGGCGCTGTCGCTAGATGAAGAAGTTCTGATTCATATCTGCAGTATTTTATGGTGTATACACCACGCTCACTTTGCATCCTGCTGCACACACACACACACACAAGGAATAGAGGTAAGAAAATATTCAAATTCATATTTATTAGGAGTAATGTTAAGTAACCTAACATACGTGTATATATATATATATATATATATATATATATATATATATATGTGTGTGTGTGTGTGTGTGTGTGTGTGT
>NC_068986.1:89172806-89176516 GCF_001194135.2 Octopus bimaculoides | reverse complement strand
ACTTTGCATCCTGCTGCACACACACACACACACAAGGAATAGAGGTAAGAAAATATTCAAATTCATATTTATTAGGAGTAATGTTAAGTAACCTAACATACGTGTATATATATATATATATATATATATATATATATATAATACACATTATATATAATACACATTAAGTATAGGACATCACCATCAAGTGAAAAATACGTAAACACACGAACACACGAGAGACAGGTACAGGATAAAATAATAAGAGAAAGTAACTCGCTCATCAGCTGTCGAATGTTTTACTGACCTATTTCGTGCTTTTAACAACAAAATAGGAAAACCTCGTAAGACAGCAGCATCCAGAAATTTTAAAAATATAAAATTTGTGGTGAATCAGAGCTTCGAACGAACAAACAACAACAGAGTGGACGTACAAAGTAAACAATCGACGAAGAGAAACATTAAGGGACGTTAGGCCAAAACGAATTGTAATGGGTAATACCTGGGAGAAAATTTTGAAGGAAATAGAATAAGTAGAAGATAAGAAAATAGTAGAAGAGAAAAAATGTCGGAAGGCGAGAGAAATGACGTCCAGCCCGGTGGACGTCGAGACCAGAAAAGGCAGGCGCGGGAGAAATGACCTGTAGTCATGTGTGAGCAACAGCCAGAGGGGAAGGAGAACAAGAGAGGCGGCGAGGGAAAGAAACAAAAGGGAGTGAGGAGAAGGAACGAAAGATAGTAGGGCGTGGGAGAAAGACAGAGGACAACAAGGAAGGAGGGGGGAAAGTACGAAAATCTAGAGGACTATAGAGAGATAGAGAGAAAGAAACAAAACTGTGTAGAGTAGCAGAAATCATGTTTAAATGTAAGAACTTATTGTGGACAAGGCTGTGTGGTGTTCAATTATAAATAAATAAAGATGCCCATTAAGTGCAGGCCATCACTAACAGGTGGAAAATACGTAAACACAGGAGAGACAAGTGCAGGATAAAATACCAAAGGAGTATAACTCATTCATACACACACACACACACACACACACACACACACACACACACACACACACACACACACACACACACACACACACTCACACATACACACATAACCGTTTAGTTTAGTATGGGAAAAATCCACGTTAAAGGATCTTGAAAGCTCCTAAAATACTTGTCGGCTACCACCAGCTAACTCCGTCTCCCAGGGTAATCCAATGATATTGGTATAGAGAGAAGGCATGCGAAACTGGTGTGGAATGAACAAATATTTAGGTCAGTTCAAATATGTTTGGGACATACTTGCAATCCTTCGCAAGAGATTTAACGACAGCACCAACCATGACAACAAAACAGAAATAACACACATGTAATGTTTCTGCTGTGAATGTTCATATGAATAGAGGAAACGTAATCATTTGGGACACAAATTGGAAAATTATATTGAACAAAAGGAAATATTGGAAATGAAGACGATGTAATTTCAGCGGCTGCACAATTTCAAGACAAAAGAGATTGAAATATGCGTACTATAGATTACTCTACTAATTAGGTTGATTATCAAATGACGAAGAAAAAAGTGAAAGGCATGGAGCCACAAAAACATAGATTGATTGTATAAAAGACGATAACAATAAACAGTCGTACGATGAAATATGTTGCGCTATGTCAGATTTAAGATTACGTCACTCAACCACTAATCATATTGTTTTCCTAGAAAGCCTTTCTCCAACTGTACCAAAATGTTCATACCATCTATAAGGCCATGTATGGAAGTACGATAACGCTCACAATCGTTCCATATCAATTGAGGTTTTCGGCCATTAATCCTAATGACGAGCAACAAGCAGTTTTCCGTAGATTTGGAAGTAATAGCAGTCACATTCTTTAAACACCACATGCCTTGACACGTGGTCATGGTCCTCATGAAGGAAACTGTTGGTACTTGATATGACGCGTTGTCGGCTAGAATTGAGAAATATAGTATGGTCAAGAATTTGACTCATTCAAATCGACAGTTTTATTCAAAGGTGTTATCAGTCGAGAAGTTCGTTACTATGTGGATGACCAATAAGGTTATAGCTTTTGCCCTCCACATTCTTGACGTCTTCCTAGAGCAGGTCATAGTTTATACTGCAGTATATCAAATAGGTACAGACTACCACAATGCGAGGAACTTTATGAATGTGGGATTTATTGATGACATTAAAAGAGTAGCTGGTAGATGTTAGATGAATTAGTCGATTGTCCCCTTAATACCCACTTCTCCAAACTTCACAATGTAAATCGGTGTCGAAAAAGCAATTCTCATGAAAATATTTGCAACATCATCATATATCTCTAATGTTATCTAAAGAATACGAATTTGAGATAGTGTAACTGTTCAAATACTTAGAAGCAAGTATTATTGATAAACAGTAAACACCACAAATCTTTGAACACCTGCAAAGACTATGACAAAAATAGTCACACTAAAATCAAAAGGAAAAAAAGAAATGTTTTTGTGAAGAACATAATTAAATTCATTCGGGCTCCGTTTCTAAGAAAAGATACAGGCACTGGGAACTTGATGCTAGGGTAACATCTTGGGTAATTGTGCTTGGATTCTTTCAAAGAACATGAGGCCCGGAAAACAATCACATAAAGCTTCCAAATGCTTCATCTGAAACAGTAAAAAGAGCTGAGATGGTTTGGTCATATAAAATAGTTCAGTAGACTTTCAAAGCACAGTCTTCAATCGAATGTGAAAGGAATTCAAAGAAGGGGCGAATACAGAAAAAGATAGAAATATAACATCAAGGAATAGACAAGAAAATCATAAGCGTAGACGGGCCCTGGAACATAGCCTCTACAGCCAACAGGAGTTTGAGTGTCGAAAGTAAATCATTATTTACCATATTTGTTTTCTCAAATTTTAACTTCGTTTGAAGGAAAAATTGATGCATCTGGGATATGTACACCAACAAATATTTAATAAAATAATTTCTATTCAGAATATACTTCATCAATGCAATATCTTTTCAAATAAGATATAATTAATTAAAAAGTTTCTCACGTAGGCAGTTAATCTTAGCGATTTCGTTGAAGAATTTTAGGCATGAATCGTCCTTTTCTTGTTCAGCACATTCTTTAAATTCATCAAGGCGTCTGGATGATGAAAATAAATCAGAAGACGTTATTTCAAATCTTACAGAGGAAATGGTTAATATATCTAGCAACATTTTGCTTATTGATACATTGAACTTAAGTCCATTTGCGATTGATGAAATAGGTACAAGTTTAAAATATCTGTAAACGTTATGTACATTCTGAGATCAAATAACTGCTTAGCTTAACTATGCTTCCATACGTCCGGGAATGATAAAATAATTAGTAGTCAGAAGCAGAAATTGTTAATATACTAGTCCTTTGAGTGACTATCTTTGTGGCACTCCGTCGCTTACGACGTCGATGGTTCCAGTTGATTCGATCAACGGAACAGCCTGCTCGTGAAATTAACGTGCAAGTAGCTGAGCACTCCACAGACACGTATACCGTTAACGTAGTTCTCGGGGATATTCAGCGTGACACAGTGTGACAAGGCTGGCCCTTTGAATTACAGGCACAACAGAAACAGGAAGTAAGAATGAGAGAAAGTTATGGTGAATGAGTACAGCAGGGTTCGCCACCATCCCCTGCCGGAGCCTCGTGGAGCTTTAGGTGTTTTCGCTCAATAAACACTCACAACGCCCGGTCTGG
>NC_068986.1:89166646-89171689 GCF_001194135.2 Octopus bimaculoides | reverse complement strand
GCATCTGCATATCGTACAGTTTCTCACGTAGATATTGATAATTTTAATTTTAACGTAAGTAGGAGTTAATTAAGGAATTATATTATACCCTGCTGGTATACTGGTTATATCCTTTAAAGCAATTATTTCGTGATGTGCAAATGGATCCCACGAGTTTACATTCAGATCTACTCATTAGGCTTTTTTTTGTGTTATCCGAAATAAAATACTCGCATGTCTATTAATCCCCAAAACTGAATGATATATATATATATATATATATATATATATATATATAATATGTATATGTACTTGCAGTACTCCAAATCTGGTTGCCATATTGGGTAATCTCTTACAGCTTTGAAGCAAATTTCTTGGTAATTTCTCATGCATTCCCGAGGTTGTCTGCGAACTGCAAAATTGAAGGTTTTTGCCTTTAGTTCTTTAGTACTTGTTCCACAATGATGCAATTATACATGTTACGCCATAAACTAAAACACACTGTTCATTTGAATGAATTGTATTCAAATTAATCTATAGTACAAATGTTGATCATAGAATGAACAAATTATGAAATGAGGTTGTGTCGAAGTTTCAAATTTAAGATAAAAAATATTTTGTATAATTATTGAAATTCTAGCCATTTTCTGGATTTTAATGTTTTTAGTATTTGAAAATGCAGATGGTTGCAATGTTATCTTTTGGTTTGATGTATTCGAAATAATGTATTCTTATTTTGTAACAGTGTTTATAATATGTTTGTGTATTATAATTCATTTAATTGTTTACGGTGCCATGCAGACCTCTAGTGCAGGAACATATTCTGAGTTGTTGCTTATCTTTCTGAATTTCTTTTCTGTGAGTAAACGTGTGAGCTTCTTTTGGAAAAGTGTTCGGTAGGGTATGTCATATTAGATTTGTCTTTTTGCTGTGATATCTTATCATATTATAAAACCGCTGTTAGACAAACAAATATTTAATATGTCGATTAATATGTTTATAGTCTCTTTATTTCAACACTTGACAATTTATAAACATTCTCAGCTGAAAGCCACATTTCTTACTATTCTGACACTAAAAAAATACTCTGCTCTATAATATTTTCCTCTCAATAACATTGTTTGCAATGACATTATCCTCATCAACATTTCATCTCCATTATAACATACTAATCTAAATATTTTTAGATATCCACTACCACATCTGTAACATTAGTGGGTACATTGTATATAGCCTAGAATCTGTGTTCTTATATCCATTTATCGATATAGACTTTTTTTTATCTAGAGATTTGTGAATAGTGTTACATTTTGCTACACTGGTACCAAAGATATAGAAAGTCTCGTAAAAGAACCGAGTAATAATGAGTGTTTAGACAATTATTTCGCTTAACCAACATGGTTTAACTCCGACTTGTCAGTTTTATAAAGACCTGCTATTACCAATCATAGGTCTGATCTTCTACATGGAAAATATTCTTTCTACTCACATTTCTTGATTTGTGTTATTGCAAGCTTCATACACAGATTATTATCTCCATGTTTTATTTGAAATGTTGCATTACTTACAACATCTGACCCATTTCATTATTAAATAAGTACGTATAAAGTTAAGTCGATATAAAAGACATTAGTGATTATATTGGTACTTTATCAATCAATGTGTAATTAACGTGCAGGAAAACAAATTGAGAATGCGAAGATTACCAGCAACAGTTTTCAAATTTTACTTGTGTTTGTAGGTTAGGCCATAGACCCACATCCAAATGAATTGTAAAGTACCAAAGAAAATTTAATCAACCATAATAACATAATAATATACATAAATTTTTAATTTACTTGTGTCTCGCTGGAGACAAACGTTACCTCAAGGTTCAACTGATGGTGTAGCTATCTAATATTTGTCAGTTTCTCAGTTCTGATTCCTTTCCTTTTGTACTTTAAAATCTTCCTGAACCACAGAAGAGATGAAGGTTAATGGTGAATGATGCCCTTGAAGAATTTGCATGCACAGTAATGCTTCGGAGGGAGGAACATCAGAAACCTGAGAGTTGTTCACAATATGAAGGAATTAGCTACGAGTATAAACTGATAAACATATCTAGCCTTCATAACAGAGTTAACATCCGATCAAATCTTTTTATGGTAGACATGCACCATTGTTTGATGATTATATGAGAAATTTATCAAGCACAGCAACTTGGTGGGTTATTATGTTTTGTTAGGAAGACTAAATCTGAGACACAGCATCTGGTGCTCGTCATACTAGTTGGAAAAAACTGGTCACAGAAGGTCACAACGACGATACTAGAATTTCATCACGAGGTGAGGTTTCAAGGCAAACAGTATTTACATAGGGAAAGAGCCGGGTTTCTAGTTTCAAATGTGAGTTTGATTGACAATTCTACATTAGTGGGATATGAACTTTTCACATAATTTCGCAAAAGTAATTTCTGTTTCGATCATATTTCGCTGATATCAGAAAATTCACATCTGAATTCGAAACTTAAGTTTATAAGAAAATAACTTACCTTCACACAGAGCGAAATGTTGATTATCGAACAGATCTTTGCATTCATAGTTCTTGTCTGTAGAAGCACAAGACTCATATATACGCAAGCGTCTTGAACATAAAGTAAGACAGAAAGCACCGTTAAAAAATATCAGAGGAGGTTAAATCCAAAAAGGTTTTCTTAACCATGTAGTACGCTTAACATATCTAGGAGTATTTACAATATTTTTAGAAAGTGTTGCACTGGCGGAATCATTAGCACAACGGGTGAAATGCTTAGTCACATTTTCTGAGTCAATAAAATAAGTACTAATTGAGCACTGGGATCGATGTAATTGATTTCACCCCTTCCGTTGAACTTGCTGGCATTGTGCCAAAATTTGAAACCAATATTTATTGTGTTTTACAGTCTGAGGTAACGTTCGAACTGTGCCCAAGTGTTTTGTCATATGTTAGCGATTGTTCAAATAAGTGATTAACGATGCCAGAGTTATATTTTAACAGACTCGCACGAATTAATGTTTCGCAATTATTTTGAATTCGTAGCATTCCTGAAATTACACACTGTATCTGCTTACGTATTTCAGTAAAATAATAGAATATTTAAGGAAAGCCACGTTAATGAAAGAAAAAAATACGGTGAATTATCGGTTTGATTAATTATACTGTTTTAACAAAGTCATTATTAATACAACATTGAAATAACTGAAATGTTAATATAAATGTTCCAATGAATTAAAATGGTACATTAAAAAGACTCACGGCATATCATATATACCACTTCTGATATACCTTTAATGTGCAGTATCTCACTTTAGAAGAACTGCTTTAAAGTACATTTCTAGATGTACTCATATACAAATAAACTGTATATTTAGTTATCGACCGAACTTGCAAACCAATCAGCCTGTGATACATATTCATTGTTCTTAAATCAAGAATAAATCTAGAGTGCAGTAGTCTATTAACATACTCAGAAGAAACTAGATTTATCCACGGTAAAAACTAATAGACAACTAATAGAGATACCCGGAATTTCCTGGGTGCCAAATATATAAAAACATTTTTTCGTTAAATGACTTAATTTGTAGCAAGTGTTTCTGTGGTTATTTTTTATGACTAAAATTTTATTTCAGTATGTTTTCATTGTAATGTAGATGCATGCGTCAATTTGTAATTTTTCTAGCTTTCCTTGATATGTGAATATTTCAGGAAACTTTTATAGATAATGTTAATATTTGTGACATAAGAAATTGTGATATTTAGAAAATGTTATTTAAATCTTACGTTGCAATTCATATATTTGTTTATATTTCTAAACTGCTCATGTTTCTTGCTATGTATATAGAACTGCTAATTTTTTTTAATGTTTGAATATACTTTAAAATCTATATAAATCAGCAGTTTGATTCATCGTATATAATGCTGCATATTAAAAATATATACACAAATTTAAGCGGAAAAAAACAATTTTCTATCTTCCGCGGTATTTGAAACCACCTACTAGTGTTGGAGAACACGATTTTTAACTAACAGATTTTAAGAAGAGCTGCGTTGAAAAATATATTTTCTAAACATTTTGTTTAAAATACAATTGTCTCCTTGTTTAATCACAGACATTGGTAGGGAATTTTAAGTAGACGTGACTTGATATCAATATATACATATTTAAATATGAGAAAATATAAAAAATAAAATGTTTTTCATCTTCGATTGTATTTAAAACCATATACATATTTTTTGTAGATACAATTTTTAAATGAGAAATTTCCATATTTTTTATCTCAAACCAATTTCTAGATTTATCTGCACAGCATATTATAAACGCTTCTAGAAATATACCCCTGGCTCGCTCATGTGAAATGAGACGGTGTGATAACAAATGTCGCAGTCTAGCATTCTCCAATTAAGTTGAGACGCTTCACTTTTAACATCTTTTGTAAGGGTTTACCATTCACTTTCACCAACCAGTACAGCATTACAAAAAACATACTGTATCAACTACATGATTAATAAAATAAACCACAGCTCGAATACACGTCATGGACAACCACATACTACACATTGAAAATACTATGCAGAGAATGTTTTGCAAAATATTTTAACTGTACACTGTCAGCTCCAGCACAATTTGCATCCAATCCTCTTAGGTGACATTCAAGAATATATATATTATGTAGTCAGAGTAGGAATGAAACATATATACCTGCAATGATGCTTATCTGGTTTTCTTATAGGATGGAGAATTAATGCATGTTTACATGTTTTTTTCGCTCTTTCTAAACAGCTTTCTGGCTTCGTACGACCTAGAAATTTAGTAATAATACATTTGAACCTCCTAAATATTGGTAACATACTGACGAGCTATTATATGAGACATTTAAATTACAATATTTAATTCTGCTCTCAAGCTATGCTACCAGATGGCATTCTGCAGCAAGTACATTATCGATGGAAGAGATGATTTCCTATTTTAATTAGCTTTTGTGATATATATTGGAGGCAACATGTTAAGTATTGTTTTTGTTTTCATTTATGTTTAGTAGCCCCCCC
>NC_068986.1:89165528-89166628 GCF_001194135.2 Octopus bimaculoides | reverse complement strand
AAGCAAATGAATATTATAACAGAAACTGTTTTCTAGATTTTGTTATATTTGTATGAACATATAATATTCTCGAGGAATCTTACAATAATACCTTCAAGTTCGGAGTAGTATATAACCATTTACATAATTCTATTAATATGTATTTGTATTTTAGAATTTGTTGTTTCGTTAGTTTGCAGAGCTGTACAGAAGTCAATTGCAGAAACTACAACCTACGACAGTATAATGCTACGTGTTAAGATCTAGGTTGATGATGCGTATGTTGTAACGTCTGACTTGTGTGGAATTGTAACTAGTCTTTTCGAAAAGTGCTTGATAAGGTGTGTTCCATTTGTCTAGAGATTGTAATATCTAATGTAGCTGATTATAACTAATTATTTTTAAATACTCTCCATGATATTTTAATGATAATTTAACATTATTACTGTAATAAAAGGCTCGATGGCAAATTGTCTGTTTTCTTATACAAGACTATGTAGTCTTGTATAACACAACGTATTATGTAGATCCTTACAGACTACGCCTCATCCGCTGGTTGGCTGCTGAACGGCTAATACATTGGTGTCAATATTAATGAAATTCCCCAAACGCCTTCATTGACTTCAGGAAGGCTTATGATAGAGACTAGCGGAAAAGTTTATGCATCGCAATAAAGAGATTGAAAACAGTTGACATATAGAATCAGATCTGGCGCGATGCTTCATTGCTATCGTAAGAAACGGATAGCACACTCACTCTGCACCACTCTTTAACGACTTCAGGGAACAAGATAGAAACGATACCGTTAAAGACAATGTGGGCACACTCACCAATGGAACTGGAAAGCTCAGAAACCTATGATTTTGTGGCGATATAGATTGACTAACAGAAACGAAGGATTAATTATTAAATATAATAAGTTAATAAGTTATAGGCGCAGGAGTGGCTGTGTAGTAAGTAGCTTGCTTACCAACCACATGGTTCCTGGTTCATTCCCACTGCGTGGCACTTTGGGCAAGTGTCTTCTACTATAGCCTCGGGCCGACCAAATCCTTGTGAGTGGATTTGGTAGAGGGAATCTGAAAGAAGCCCGTCGTATATATGTATATATATATATATAT
>NC_068986.1:89160117-89164205 GCF_001194135.2 Octopus bimaculoides | reverse complement strand
AGAGAGAGAGAGAGAGAGAGAGAGAGAGAGAGAGAGAGAGAGAGAGAGAGAGAGAGAAAGAGAGAGTAACATATAAGAGCTAGTGCCAATTTTTGAGATGAAGTTACTGACGAGAAAACTAAACTCATAAGCAATGCTGACAGCTTCACCCCAGTAAATAGTTTTGTTCATTCACTAGAACATATAACTGGAATCAATCATAAATGTTATAAGAACGTGCGCAGATGTAGTACTTGTAGAACATCTGTGTCAATGACTGAATTGACCAGGCTGAAACAAATATAAGGGTCAGAAATATTTCTTTCAGCCACAAGTTCCGATTTCTGCGAAGCAAACTTGGTCTCCTGAAGTGCATGACAAACTGACACAGAATCGTATCTTTGCTGGTATCTATGCATCATTGCACCGATAAAGGTACTATGAATGATATAGTATCACAGATTCTTAAGCATCTTCCACTTGGACTGCATCCAAAACGACCTAACAGCGATGCTCTCCAGTATCACATTGTATGACATGAATTCCTCCATTTACGCTGAGGGAAAGGAAGCTGAAAATGTATGGTATGTAATGAATTTGTGTGAGCTTTTGAAGACAATTCTTCGAGGAATTCTAAAGGAGAAAACAGAGTTTTCCGGAAAGAAAAAAATGCTAGGTGAACAACAAAATAAAATTGACAGGAGCATTATGAGTACTGGAACCGCAGTGTTCAATATGGAACAGACCAAATACGGCCTATCACGACATCGCAACTACTTAACCACAAGAATCTGAGGACTAAACGTTTGTAAAATATTGTTCACATAATCTGAGGCCATATTCTGTTTTCAAACGTTAGTTTCTTTAGAATGGGAAGTTAACACCCATAGATATGAAGTCAGGTCTTTTTTAGACCAAATAAATGACCATATCTTACCACAACACTCATTTCTAAGCTTTTCTTCGAAGTATTCTTTGCATTTCTCACCTGCATTACCACATCTTTGATATACGACCAAACGTCTGAAATATATATCGGTGAACATTTTTTTCGGTGTTGAGAAAATGGCTAACATACTAGACAATACTGTGCATTATATATATAGTGAATTTAGGTTCGACTGGTGTTAAGGACAGTTTGAAATATCCACCTGTAAACTTGAATATTTCAACTGCGTCTAATTTTACTTTTTATCTAAAAGATGTTTCAGATAATTCCTAATTGAGTCAAATCAACAACCTGAAGAAAACTGTTATGTTATATAATCTACAAATCAATTGTGTGCCCTTTCCATTATTACATCAATGTATGTTATATTAATATTACGGTATTATACCAATCAATGAGAGTATACTGTTGAAAACTATACTCCTAGTAACAATTTTTAGAATTGGCGCAGCCTAAAAATGTTTTAGCATTAAACTGTTATGATATTTCTATATATGTAAATATTTGATGTAAGATAATTGTAAGTAAGAAAATATATGTACTTGCAGTAACTAAAATCTGGGTTAATTTCGGGTTGTTTGTCTCTTGCGATATCAGGACATCTTGAATCATATCTTTCAGTGCAGTAATTCGCCAGAGCAATTCCTAGAAATTCGACATTTTCTTTTTTAGTGCTTCCATATTTCTACCATGATTAAGAAATACCATACAATACAACATAAACTAAATCATTTAATTCTAGTCTGAATTTATGCTAGCACATGTAATCTATATTATGTTCTTCGATGATAAATTTTAAATTTAAAAAAAAATTTTTAATGATACAGTCCGTTTACTAGTGCTAGTGGCATTCCAAAATGATAATTCTACAAAAGGGTTGTAATTAGGGCACAAGGCCTGGAAATTTGACGGGAGGGAATTCATTCCATTGATCCCAGTACCCGACCGGTATGCAGATTTTTCAACTCCAGAATGTTGATAAAATAAATTATCAAGAGAGGAAAGTTGACTACAAGGCGATATGATCTCAGAACTTAAAGCAGCCAGAAGAAATTAATCAAGGCATTTATTTCAATAGTGTACAGATTCTGCTAGCTGACTGTCTGTTTTAGTTTCTATTATTCCAAATTTAACACACAATATGTGAGCACGATTGAAGACATATCTAAATACGAAGAAATTCAGATGCTACAAGCCAAACAAAAGGAAGGTACTAATAAGTGATGAGATCACACAGTTCTGGTGTAAATATGTTTTAAAATGTTTCAGAATGAAACTGCAACATGTTATCGTAAATTATATTTATCACTTTCCTGCACAGACATAGATATATCAAATTGAGGGCACGATCATTGACCCCTCTCTCAACAACACTGATGTAATAGTCAAGTGGATTGAGATCTGGGGAATTAGGAGGCCAAACGTTAGGGGTTATGTGATCATGAAAATTTTCAGCCAGCTATTCCTGTGTTAATGGAGGCATTTGTGATAGTGCAGAGTCTTACTGAAACATATGGCCTTCCATTGCATACACTGTCTATCCAGGGCTTAACAATTATTTCCAGCACCTCTAATGCCTTGTGGAAAGAAGTAAGGAGGCATCACATGTCCTTTATTGGTGACAACTTCTAAACCCATGACAGTTTCAGAAAATTTTGTATGCATAACGCTTGAAACCTCAGAAGGGTTTGCACATAACCATCTGTCATTTCTTCTGTTAACTTTTTGATCCTGTTAGAAGTTTTTCTCGTTTGAGAAAAACCAGATCTTCTGCTGCACTTTTTCAGTTTGTTTAAGAGTCTTTTAAATCTGATGTAGTGATTTTCTTTTGCTTTTTCTTACAAACTGACCTTTCCGCATCATACAAAACTTATATCTGACGTCTTCGTGGACAAAATTTCTGACTGTTCCTTCTGACATATAGAGATCATTTGAAATTGACATTATGGACTTTCTGGGATTTTAATCAATGGTCGGTTGAATTTATTGGATAAATTCAGGTGTTCTGATGATTTCAGAGCATTTAGAATGCTTTTTATGCTTCGATACTGGTCATACGTTTCCATCTTCAGTCTGTAGCTCCTTACAAAGCTTGTAGACGAAAGATCTAGGAACTGTTAAAAATTGAGATATTTCTAAATCGCTATGCTCAGCCTTTATAACTACAATAACAGCATGCTTCTTCATTTCTTGAGTAAGTTGAAGGTCTGCTATTATTATTTTCTGAAACAAAAATTATACAGAGTTAGCAAAAAAATGCAGCAATGAACCATAAAAAGATTATGTCCTCAAATACCTTACGCACCCTGTATTTTTGCTTGCAATAACCGTTTCTTTTGGTTAAACTGCTTCAGATGCCAAGATATTAAAAATTGTCAAAGTGTAGTACAACCGTTTTGCTATGGAATAGTGAAACTATTTTTTCGTTTTCTGAAAAAGCAACATATTTGACTTACGACACTGTTGCATAATAGCAACGATATACACATCCACTTTTCCATCTCTCGGCTTAAAGATCCTCCGGCTCAGGGATTACAAAGTTACAACAGTTGGATCCTTTGATCGTAACCTTATATATATATATATATATATATATATATGTACGCACTACGTACGTACGTATGTATGTGTGTATGCATGTATTTATGTATGTATGTGTGTGTGTGTGTGTGTGTGTGTGTATTTCGTTTTTGAATTTGGTTTGCAAGATTTTTTTATGTAATTTCGTGTGTTGAAGCATATTCTGTTGTGTCTGGGAAAAGTCATTTTCTTTTTGTGCCTTAAAATTTAACACACTCACCGTTAAAATTTCCACTTATTTTTTATTTTCCTAAAATTTTCGTTGCGTCTTGCAACCTTTTCAATAGTCTTGACTATTGAAAAGAGTCAAGACTATTGAAAAGGTTGCAAGACGCAACGAAAATTTTAGGAAAATGAAAATAAGAAATAAGTGGAAATTTTAACGGTGAGTGTGTTAAATTTTAAGACACAAAGAAAATGACTGTCCCCAGACACAACAGAATGTGTGTGTGTATGTACCCAGTTATGTATCTATATGTACATGTGGATGAAGGTATGTACATACATTTACATATATATGCATATACTTATATATTGTTTATATATATATATATATATATATATATATATATATATATAT
>NC_068986.1:89156461-89160107 GCF_001194135.2 Octopus bimaculoides | reverse complement strand
TGTGTGTGTGTGTGTGTGTATGTGTGTGTGTGTGTGTTGGAGACATCTGGGTGTAGGAGGTCGGTCTGAGATTTTTTGAGAAATTTTGGTATAATATTAAAGACAGCTGGACGGTTTAGATAAAGTAGTTGTGTCGTAATGTTGTTATGTGTCTTGAGTTCGATTTTTGTAATGGGCGGATAGCAGGGGGCCAAATCTTGGATGGATTTTAAAATTGATGGCAACATCATTTGCGCAATATTGATGAGAATAGAGATATATTTCTTTTAGTCGGCTCCAATAGTCAATGCCTACCATGGCATCTGTCTTTCTTGTTATTGACCTCTAGATTGCCTCCACTTTCATAATGAGTTGCTTCTTATGAACGTGGAGTTAAGGAAAAGTAGGGTAGAGAAGGATGATGGTGTGAGCATCTCTATACCAGAAAGTTCTCAGAATCCAGGAGCACATCTTGCGGGCCAAGTCAACCTTGCTGTTTACGTCGGAACTTCAGTTTAGATTGTAATCAACAATTTCTCTAAGGTTTCTGGTGTTGTTGGATGACACTAGGGAATCGCACGAGAGAAGGGCATATGGCAGGTTTAGAGTATCATCTTTTCCAAAATGGACCAGATTAAACTTACCTTCAGTTAGAAGCATAGTGTTCTTTTGCGCCCATTGGACTACAGCAAACAGATCCGACTGAAGGCATGTTCGGTCTCCCATACCGTTTATATCCTTCTGGAGTTTGGAATCATGGCAAGGAGTTTATATATATATAGTTGACATTTTCAAAAAAACACGTGAACAAACGCGAGCGCGAACACACACATGCACACACATAAGAGGTAGAAAGAGGTGGGTGAGAGATACACAGAGAAAGATTGTGAAGACAGATAATAAGCGAGTACACTCTATGAATGAAGCTCTGTGTGCGTGTGAATGTGTTTTCGTGTGTGTGCGTGAGTGTGTGTGTGTGTGTGGTGTGTGTATGTGTGTGTTTGTGTGTGTTCACGCTCGTGTTTGAGTGTATGTATGTATAAAATCCCAAATGAGATTATTGATGAGCTTGAAGAAAAGTTCATAATGCTATTACTTACCCGCGATGAGAAGACATATATACATAGAGCCCTTCATTGTGGTCAATTTTGTTGAAATGTGGTGATGCTATATCCAGACACACGCTGTAACGTTTATCTTATATAATAAAAATGACGTAACAGATGTCTACCTACTTAACACTTAATAAAATTTTTAAATACGTATACAGTAGTTATTATAACATTCTACATATTAGAGATGATATCAGAAATGAATGTTTTTGACAGTTTTAACGACCACCCGCATCCCAAAATTGATTTATGTTTCCAAGTGATTTATGTTCCTCGCAAGAGCCTCCAAATGAATTTATGTTTCTCGCGAGAAGCTCGAAAATATACACGTACATATATCTTAATTGCCTTTTATGGCAAGAGATATGTATACATGCAGGTATTGATAAGTATTTATCTATATAACGTCTCATGTACCAACCACTCAAGCACTCGCAATCACTTATACTTTTACATTAATTCAGGTCGGTACATTCCCACACACATACTGTACTAGAGCTTTATATATACATATATCATGGTAATAATAATAATAATAATAATAATAATAATAATAATAATAATAATAATAATAATAATAATAATAATAAGAAGAAGAAGAAGAAGAAGAAGAAGAAGAAGAAGAAAAAGAAGAATGATGATGATAATCACTAAAGCACTCGCAATTACTTATACGTTCACATTAATTCAGGCCGGCACATTCCCACACACATACTATGCTAGAGCGGTGACATCGTATGGCACATTTCCAGCCAATGTACGCCACTAGCCCACAAGGAATATAAGAGATGCCACGACAATATAGCCAAGCTTGTCCATTGGACACTTTGCCACAATTATGGACTTGACAGAGCAACAAATTGGTACGACCCGAAGGCATCATCGAAAATAAAAATGCAAAGATAATATGGGATTTTATGATTCAGTGCGACCATGAGATAGAGAATAGGAAGTCAGACATAGTCTTAATTGAAAAAGAAAACAAACTATGCTGGATCATAGATGTAGCATGCTCAGCTGACAACAAGGTATGCGATTAGGAAGAAAGAAAAGTCGAGAGATATGACAGGTTAGCTTGAGAAGTTAAGCAGTTGTGGTCAATTAAAAATGTAGCAGTAGTACCAGCAATTATCGGAGACCTGGGAAGAGTGAGCAAAAATCTCGAGAACTACGTGGAACAAATAGAGGATGCAATAAGGGTGGAGCACTTGCAGAAAACAGCACTGCTTGGAACCGCTTCGACACTCTGGAAAGTGCTCGAAAAATAAGAGGTGTTACCTTAGTTCACTGGTAGTGAACAGCTGATACCGTAGTATATCTCCAGCGTTAGAAGCTCTGCAAAGGCAATAATAATAATAATAATAATAATAATAATAATAATAATAATAATAATAATAATAATTTTTTTTTTTTTTTTTCTTAAATACATGTTTTACCTATGAATTTGCGTGTGTAAATTGGGAATGCATACAACGTTTCTCTGCCCTAGGTGTACGGAAAACACTCGGCGAGAAATGGGAAAAAATTTGAAGAAAGAAGAAAAAAAAAACATAATCATAATAATAATAATAACATTCACTAGAACAACACTGTACAAATCCAAATATATGGTACCCTAGGCATAACACCTACATGAACTTCTAACTTGTTGTCTCTTGAGGTCTCTGGGTGAGACTTGGATCCAACTTGTACAAATGCAAAGCAAAAGTCAAACATAAAATAATAATAATAATAATAATAATAATGATAATAATGAGAAATGAACAAGTGTCTCCGTTGTGTCGCATCTGCGAGAGCGTGGATGAAACCATTGCCCATATCACGAACAAATCCCCTGCACAAACAGCAAAGAGTGATGGAGTCGGGGACTAGCAAAATATTCTAAAGTTTCGCAATCCATGAGAACAAGTGCTAGCACATAACAAACCGGACCTAATGGTGGACGAGGTGCACTACATATGCTATATAGTTAACGTTGCACGCTCCTTTGGCCCACGAATAATCAAGGGAGGCGAAAAGATAGCCATATCCGACTCTTATTGTGGGTGCCCTACGTATGATAAGAAAGGGATATCAGAAACATTTAGATAATATCTGAGGAAACAATGTCTCAGAGAAATCCAAAAGATTGTGCTGAGAAATACTGCCCACATCCTTAGAAAAACCCTATCAATTTAAATGTCTGTGTTGTATTAGATGACGAAATTTCGCTACTGCACCTGCTAATTCTGCTCCACAAACTTTCAGTCATGCTGTAACATCTCTTATCTTTCAGTCGCCGTAGGACACAATCGGCGAGTGATTGTAACATCATGTAGATTCAAAGTAAATACTACTACTACTACTACTACTACTACTACTACTACTACTACTACTACTACTACTACTACTACTACTACTACAACTGCTACTACTAATGCTGATGATGCTGATGATAATAATAATAATAATAATAATAATAATAATAATAATAATAATAATAATAATAATAAAAATAATAATAATAATGATAATGATCATAATAGTAATAATAATAATAATAGTAATAATAATAA
>NC_068986.1:89154814-89155521 GCF_001194135.2 Octopus bimaculoides | reverse complement strand
TATATATATATATATATATATATATATATATATATATATATGTGTGTGTGTGTACATATATATACTTATATATATGTGTGTGTGTAGCTTAGTTGTAGTCTGCCCTTGGACATGTCCTTTTCGTGTGAACCTTCCCAGCATTCCTCTGCGACCTGGGAGGCTCTGACCCTCCTCTTCTGCTTTTAGGTAAACTACTGGCACTACGGTTATGCATGACTAGATTTCGGATCAATAGTAGAGGGATCTCTCCTTTCCTTCTCCAGGTAGTTGAGATTTGAAATCAGCACATAGAGCCGGCAGATATACCATAAAGTTTTTCTGCTGAAAAGCTAACGATTATACAAGTATATATTTGCTCATAACGCCCCTTCCTATTTCCCCTCCATTGATGCGAACGATTCCCTCTCCATCATCCAGTCGATTTCCTGTTCACCGTGTGGTATTTCCTGAGTGACTATTGTCGCTTATACACCAACATCAAACTACGACACGATGTGATCTTGCTCGACCAATTGCAGCCCACCTGACGATAATAACAATTAACTTATCTCATTCAAATTCAAAATGATTGAAAATTAGCATCACACTTGAGACTCAGAGTACCAACGAATTTGAATCAAACTCTTTTTGTCTATATATGTACCTCCCTATTAATGTGTCGAGTACCTTTCTTTCGTTTGTCTACTCACTCGTATATATATATATAT
>NC_068986.1:89151008-89152373 GCF_001194135.2 Octopus bimaculoides | reverse complement strand
ATATATATATATATATATATATACAGGTGTAGGTATGGATATACAGTAAGAAATCTGCCTTTTAACCACTTGTTTCCTGGTTCACTCCTACTGCATGGCACCTTGGCAAATGTCTTTTACTGCACCCCCAGACCGCTTGAAGACTATTGTGGGAGTACAGGCTCCGTAACATGAGCCTTAATGCCGATCAGTAATCTTTGAGGATTGAAATATTCTCTTGCTCTGAAGGAAAAGGACACTCTTTGAAATATGCTCTTGGTTACATTAAGGGCCTGCGATTGCCATAAGAAATTCTCAAAGATAACGAGCCGAGCATTTAAAGCTACATAGAGGGATAAATTTAATTGCTGTCCGTTTTCAAAGTTGGGATTCTAGCGCTATGCTGTATATGAATAATGCTCGTGGAATTTTTGTATCGCTGTTGGAAGAGACAAATGTAGTATTATCTTATTGGATATAACAATGCAGTCTTTGCTACTTTACTAGACAACATATATTAACATCATATAGTATAGCTATAAACTGAGAAGTTTTACCTACATCAAATAGTATAGCTATAAACTGAGAAGTTTTACCTACATCAAATAGTATAGCTATAACCTGAGAAGTTTTTCCTACATCAAATAGTATAGCTATAGACCCACATTATTCTATACTTTGTTCGGTCTTTGCTGCTTTACCAACTGAGATATATTTACATTACATAGTGCACCTATAGACTCAGATGAACCATACGACTCTTGGTCCCATCTTTGTTACATTACCAGCTGTGCCACACTAACAACATATTACTAAGAAAGTTGACAGATCTGATAAATGATACTGTTTCTTTAACCATAAGTAGAACTGCAGGGCTAAATAATTTCTTTCAATCTACATTGTTGTCAGGACAGGAAGAAAACATTTACACAGTTAAAATCTTTATTTAAAGACCATATTGCGTCCGCACCAGTAATCGATAGATTATCTAGAAACTTTTATTGGAGAGAGAAATTACAGGCAATCAAAACTCACTGGAACAACATCGACCATATCATTTCTCACAAATAGATTTGCGGGTATAAATAAGCAAGTTGTCTCCCCTTTCTATGCGAAATCTTTTTATTGCATTTCCTCTGTTTCTTTCCACTTCTGATTACCTAGTTTTCCTGCAGGCTGCGCCTCTCTTTCTCTCTGTCACCTAGTTTCTTTCTTTCTTTCTTTCTTTCTTTCTTTCTTTCTTTCTTTCTTTCAAACATACACATTAAAGTACGTATACACTACTACACATATATACGCAAGTTCTATTTCACCTTCTTACGCATCTAAATCTCTATCTCGCTTCATATACAAGGTATACACACACACACACACACACACACACAC
>NC_068986.1:89150130-89150809 GCF_001194135.2 Octopus bimaculoides | reverse complement strand
TATATATATATATATGTTCTTCTTTATTTCTCTCTGTCTATCTATCTCTGTCTCTTTTCTAGTTTTTATTCTTCATTCGGTGGACAGTGTCAGGAAAATTATAGACTAGTTCGAATAGAAAAGCTCATTAAATGTTAAAATTGATGATCTTCATCCTGGACCCAGCATTATTGCTATTTAATTTGCTGGCAAGATTGTTACCAATAATTCCAGTCTGCTTTCTTCAAACTGCCTATTGTGTGTTCCCTCCAAGAATCGTTATGATTGGATAAAGTCCATTTAGCAAAACTATTTTTGGTAGCTTCTCTCTTCCTCTTTCTTTCTTCAAAAGCTTCTTGCCTCAGAAAGTTTTGGCCACGTCGATGCTTGGTCTAAGTAGATATTTGTTTTCATTGTGGTGAGGTGCGTAGTTGTAGCGTGGTGTGATGTTGGTTGTATAGTGGTGTTGTTGTTGTGACGGTGTCTTGTTTTCTTGGTACGCCATTTATTTATTTATTTATCTTATATTTCTATACTTATTTATTCTTTCATTTCCTTCAGAAAATTGCCAATTTCAATACAAGCCATATGTTTTTTGTTCTCACTAAAAACCGATTTCTCTCACTAATATTGCCTGTCTTTCACGCCTATATGTTTGTATGTATGTATGTATGTATGTATGTATGTATGTATTTATTTA
>NC_068986.1:89148243-89149671 GCF_001194135.2 Octopus bimaculoides | reverse complement strand
GTGTGTGTGTGTGTTTGTGTATGTATGTATGTATGTATGTATGTATGTATTTTCTCATTATTCCAGGTTTATCCTTTCCGTTATGACATTCCGTATCTTTTTAACTTCCTTCTTGAATCCATCTAGTTTGACTGTGAACCAACGAAGGTATCTGTATGAGGTTTTTTTGTCCTACTAGAAATAACAGCAACACATTCTTAAATCGCACCCCTATTATTTGAAAAGGACCCAGATTAGATAATGTAGTCTTCTGCATGCTTAAAAAGACGAACTGGTCAAGTTTTGGAAATACATTTTAGCAATGATTAGCACAAAAACAAAGAGAAAAACAGCAACAATACGAACAGTGACAACAACAGTTATAAGAACAACTACAACAACAACAACGACATGCTTTATTCTGTAACCACGTGCTTTGTTTGCCAATATGTGAAGAAATGTACTTCACCGACATTCCAACACTGATAATTCAAAATCCAAACTTATATTCGGGTTGCAACCTCAAATTCTCACGGCGGCCAGACTAGTTTATTGCGATCTATTGTCTTGCAGAATACAGCATCAATAAGCTTATAAAGTTATACAATAATTTCATTTCAGACGCAGGAGGGGCTGTGTAGTAAGTAGCTTGCTTACCAACCACATGGTTATGGGTTCAGTCCTACTGCGTGGCACCTAACCTTGCGCAAGTGTCTTCTACTATAGCCTCGAGCCGACCAAAGCCTTGTGAGTGGATTTCGTAGACGGAAACTGAAAGAAGCCCGTCGTATATATGTATATATGCATATATATGTATGTGTGTGTATATGTTTGTTTGTCTGTGTTTGTCCCCCCAACATCGCTTGACAACTGATGCTGGTGTGTTTACTTCCCCGTAACTTAGCCGTGTGGCAAGAGCGACCGATAACATAAGTAATAGGCTTACAAGGAATAAGTATTGGAGTCAATTTACTCGACTAACGGCGGTGCTACAGCATGGCCGCAGTCAAATGACTGAAACAAGTAAAAGAGTAAAGAGTAAAAGAGTATCTAAGCAGCTTTAATATTTAATAAAGAGTGTGACGTTACGTGGTTTGAAAAATCAGCGATGCAGAATGGTTTTGGGAACAAATATTTCAGAAAGTTGATGTTGTACTTGTATAAAACTGTCTTCATCCATGCTAATTCAAAGTCTTTCTGCAACTTATATCTGACCACCTATTTTCCGTATATCATTTTTGCTCTCCAGACGTGATCGCCTAAGGTGCTACAAATAGCGACCAAATTTTCTTAATATCAGATCGTACTGTCTTAAAAATTTGCTTCTATATATGTGTGTATGTGTGCGTGTGCGTGCGTGTATACCTACTGACAAACTCGCACACAGTTAAATGTACATATACATACGTATATATATATATATATATATATATATATATATATATATAT
>NC_068986.1:89145614-89146797 GCF_001194135.2 Octopus bimaculoides | reverse complement strand
TATATATATATATATATATATATATATATATATATATATATATATATATGTGTGTGTGTGTGTGTGTGTGTGTGTGTGTGTGTGTCTATACAGAGAGAGAGAAAAGAGAATTTGTGGTACAATTGATTTTCCTTTAAGTACTACTAGTGATCGGAAGAGGCTGAAATAAAAGAAGAAAGATAATTGAAACCAAACCGTGGCATCTCAGTACCAGCCAGAGAACATTTACCTTGTTACTATTGTATGGTGTACGGTATTGTCAGCTAAGACAAAAATCATATATCAAAGCGATTGCAAGTAAGTTTAAGAAATTAAGAAAAGTGAGTTTTAATCACTTGAAATCCGGTCTTCAGAATAATAGCCTTCGTTGTAGTCATAATTTGTGTGAAGTGGTGATTGATGGTGGTGATGGTGTGCGGATATGGTCGCAGAGTGGAGTGGGGGAGGTGTGCGAAGACAAAATAAGACATTTCTCTTCCTTTATGTACACATACATACACGCATACATACATACATACATACATACATGCATACATACATACTACACACACACATCCGCACACTCACTGCCTCTCACACGCAGCCACACTCACAGTCACTGTGTCTCACACGCAAACGCACACACAGACATATGTATATATATATATATATATATATATATATATATGAGTGTGCGTGTTTATCTATGTGTGTGTGTGTGTGTGAGTGGGACTGTTTGTATATGTGTGTTTCTATATTATATATAATTGTGTGTATCTTTCTATCTATCTATCTATTTATACATACATACATACATACATACATACATACACGTATAGATTCTCAGATATACATACACACAAAGGAACACTGTAAGATATTAATGACGATCTGGCATGATGTTTTGCAGCCAGTTTGCACACGTCTGCAAAACGTCTGCAGCGTTCTCAGCAATAAGCAACGTGAGAAAATACCATTAATTTCCAAAAAGAAGATTTAACATTGTATTAAACTGTAACAGTATCTAATTAGATTTTATTGAAATGTACTGCTTCTAAATGTTGAAGATATTGTCGTTGGAGTAGTAGTAGTAGTAGTAGTAGTAGTAGTAGTAGTAGTAGTAGTAATAATAGTAGTAGTAGTAGTAGTAGTAGTAGTATTAGTTCTCGTTATTGTTGTTGCTGATGATGATTATGACCACGGT
>NC_068986.1:89144531-89145108 GCF_001194135.2 Octopus bimaculoides | reverse complement strand
ATATATATATATATATATATATATATATACTTCTACATATATGCGTATATATGTATTATATATATGTAAGTATACATCATATAAACGATACGTATGCATTTATGTGTATAAACATTGTGTTTGGCTCATACAGAATGATACAAAATGTTTTCTACTTTGCGATTTTCATCTACCTGTTAATTCTGTTTCCAAAGAAAATGCTCCTTCTGTCTGTCTGTCTGTCTCTCTGTCTGTATGTCCATCTGTTCGTCGGTGAGTCGCTCTGTCTCTCTTCCTCTCTTTCGCTCGCTCGCTCGCTCTCGTTTCTCACCACATCAGCATTTATCAATCCATCTGTCTATCTATTTATCTAAATACCTATATTCAAGATCCCCATCTATCCGTACATACATACATAAAAGCATACATACATACAAATATACATACATGCATACACACACACACGTATGTATGTATGTATGTATGTATGTATGTACGTATGTATGTATGTATAAATGTGCAGGAGTGGCTGTGTGGTAAGTAGCTTGCTTATCAACCACATGGTTTCGGGTTCAGTCCCACTGCGTGGCACCTTGAG
>NC_068986.1:89136648-89144521 GCF_001194135.2 Octopus bimaculoides | reverse complement strand
GCTTGCTTATCAACCACATGGTTTCGGGTTCAGTCCCACTGCGTGGCACCTTGAGCAAGTGTCTTCTACTATAGCCTCGGATCGACCAAAACCTTGTGAGTGGATTTCGTAGACGGAAACTGAAAGAAGCCCGTCGTATATAGGATCATAGTGTAGGAATAAAGTTAGCTTCAAGCAATCAGTAGTAAATATGAAAGTAGCGTTCAGGTGCAATGGTGGTTTATTGAGACAGAAGGCTGTGGAATGTTTTCGTATCGAAGCACGATAATCTGAAAAAAATTCTTTTTTATATTTCACGGTAGGCGACCAGGGTTGCCGGGTGTGCGAATAAGGATACAAGAGTTACGGAATGGAGTAGCCCGGGTCTTATCTACTCCATTCCGTAACTCTTGTATATATGTCACCTTGGGCAAGTGTCTTCCTCTATAGGCTCCGACCGATCAAATACTTGTGAGCAGATTTAATAGACGGAAACTAAAAGTAGCCTGTCGTATACATACACACACACACACACACACACACACACACACACACACACACACACATATATATATATATATATGCGCGCGTGTGTGTGTGTGTGTGTGTATATATATATATATATGTATATATCTCTGTGTGTGCATTTGTGTCTGTGTTTGTTCCCTCTCCATCACCATTTCACAACCGGTTTTGGTGTGTTTACGTCCTCGTAGCTTAGCAGTTGGGCAATAGAAGCCGATAGAATGAGTACTAGGCTTAGACAAAGGATCCTGCTTGACTAAAAAAGACCCCTTCAAAGTGGTGCTCCAGCATGGCGTCAGTCAAATGGCTGGAACAACTAAAAGAATAAAGTAGTAAAAATCACACGCACGCACGCGCGAATATATCGATATGAAATTTCAGAGCCCTGAAATAACCAGTTCCCTTCAAAAATTTTAAAAATATTTCATCATCCAAGGAGCAAAAGCGGCTGAATGTGCTGCCAACGGTGATATATTTTCTACCACTTTTAATACTTTTAGTAGTTGGTTTCACATATGTATTTCCTGGCACAGGTTGGATCATTATAGGGGTATTTTCAGGCTAATGCTCAATTCGAATGCCTTGAAAGGTGCAGAAATATGGTTCCGGTAAATTTTCATATTTTAAGTTGTTTGAGCAACAAAGTCGCAATCATCCGTATGAAGGAGGTCTCGTAAAAAAGACTGGAAAACTTTCGAATTGTCATCAAATCAACGCAAATTTTAGAGACGGCCAGCAAATCGGAACCATACATATATCCCAGAAGAGCAGTTCCCAGTAAAAGCATGTTTAAGAATAACAGCAAAGTTAAAGGGGGAACAAGAATGTCACCTTACTTACAGCATTCTCGATAGGAATGGGTCTCGCCATGCCACCACCGACATTGGACCCTGCAGATGCAAAGACCTTGAATTAGAGATTGGCAAAATGTGTAAAATGAGGGTTAGAACAGTACCTATTGTCATAGGTGTCCTTGGAATGATAACAAAAGTGGTTGATTGTTACCTGTCTCATTTTCGGGGAAATCCCGGAATGGAAACTGCTCATATCCTAAGAAAAAAAAACTTCGGAATTAGAAAGTAATAAAACAAAAACAAAAAAAAGAAACACATTTTTATCTCTTTTACTCTTTTATTTGTGCCAGCCATTTGACTGTGGTCATGCTGGTGCACCGCATTTAGTCATACAATTCAACCTCAGGACTTATTCTTTGTAAGCCTAATACTTATTCTATCGATTTCTTTTACCGAACCGCTAAGTTACGGAGACGCAAACACAACAACATGGGTTGTGAAGCGATGGAGTGGGACAAACACAGACAAGCAAACATATACACAACGGGCTTCTTGCAGTTTCCGTCAACCAAATCCACTCACAAGGGTTTGGTCTGTCCGAGGCTAGAGTAGAAGACACTTACCCAAGGTGCCACGCAGTGGGACTGAACTCGGAACCATGTAGTTGGTAAGCAAGCTACTTACCACACAGCCAGTACGTTTAAATGTACATAATAGAAAATATCTTTCACTGTTATCTTAACCTCACACTATCATCTTATCAACAAACGTCTTTTAAAACAAACTTTTAATTTTCATTTATTTTTTTGACAGTTATTCTCTAGACCAATTTTTTGTATAAAATAAATCCCAAAATATGGCAGTTATCAAACATCCTAGTCATAATACCGACTTTACCTAAATTGTAGTCTCTTGAGAGCTCTGGATGAGACTTGGCGTCAACTTGCATAATCATAGGCAAAACCCAAAAAAGTAATAATGATGATGATAATAATAATAATAATAATAATAATAATAATAATAATAATAATAATAATAATAATAATAATAATAATAATAATAATAACTTCAGAAAATAGAGTTGCTAGGTTTCGCACACATTTTACGCCGTCTACTCTTCATGAGATGAGGACCTGCTGTGACCCTAGGGTCAAGTGATGACCCCGGTTCATCAGAAGACAACGGACCATCTTTCATTAAAAGAAAATAATAATGATGATGATGATGAGGAGGAGGATGATGATGATGATTTCATTTATTTGCCACAAATCCTAAGGATGGGGGGTAGCGCCTGACCACATTCTAGGTGCCACATTCAAAGAGACGAGCTGCGGAAAGAGCCTCACAAACGGAGCCTATACACAGTCACCGTCCGGAAATCGTTGCAGGTGGTGTAACCTAAGAGCGTTGCGTAACCTTAATCTATCACTCAGAGGATGCTGATAACAGATTTCCCGGCTGACCATTAGAACGATTCCTTTCCACAAGAGTTTAAATAAGAGACGTTTCAGCCTGGTCAAGCAATAACCGGGACAATGTACGACGGTCAAGCGGTAAATGATAACGGAGGCAATGTAAGCATCACCACATCTCCCCGACCTTTCAGATATAGCTTCCTCTCAGCCCATTTCTGGATAAGACTGGCCTCCTTGTTCACCACCTCGTCCCAGTTCTTATCAACCTGAAAGTCGGGACCAAACCACACCCCGAGCAGTTTAAATGGTCCGTCGTCCAGCGTCCGACGCGTCGACCCGCGGCATCGTCCTATCTCTCCAGGAGCCCAACCGCAAACCCACCCGTCTCATATTCATTTAGGATGGTACCGACCGTCTCCAATTGGAAGGCGTCCGACACCATGACGGTGCCGTTGTCTTCGTATGCCGACACTGCCTTTCCTTGTATCACTTCGGAAGGGGTGCCCCTTAGCTGCTTCAACTTCCGCAGCAGTGGCTCAAGTGCCAATAAATACAGAAGTGACAGCAGGGCAGGCCTGGCGGACCGATTGTCTCCACTTCGGAAGCATCCAACACCCTGACGGTGATGTCGTCCGTGTATGTCAACAGTGCCCTTCCTTGTCTCAGTTCGAAAGGGATAGCCATTAGCTGTTCCCATTTCGGCAGCAGTGGCTCCAGCGCAAATACGTACAGAAGGGGTGACAGCGGGCAGCACTGACTGACCGAGCGTGCGATGCCAAATGGCTCTGATAAGTAGCCGTTTATTTTAACCACTGAACAGGTGCCGCTGTGCATTGCAGCAAAAGATCCTCTGGAAACGGTTCTGAAACTGCTTGCTTTCAGGACGGCTTCCACGTAGCGTTGTTCGACTTAATCGAATGCTTTCGATTGATCCAAATTGATCAGAGCACCCCCGAATCTAGATTTGGTCCCAGCTCTCTGTGATGTATAGCATCGGGTGGAGGTTGTCGTGGGTAGACCTGCTCGGGATTGCGCACGTTTCCGCTTCTCCGACCAGGCTATCAACTATAAGCGCCAGCCTTTTCGCGAACGCCCTGGCCAAAATTTCAAACACTGGGTTTAGTAGAGTTATGGGCCCAAAATACACTAGTACGATCCCATTATCGGCGTCCTTCCTTAGCAGTGTCACCACACCTCTGCTAACAGCACTAGAAATTATCCCAATCTGTTGCCAGTTGCGGTAGACGTCTGCCAAGTGGTCTCCAAACGAATCTGGCATGAACACATAGAATTCATAGAGAGACCATCAACACCGGGCAATCTGCGACTTGTGCAATCGCTAATCACCTCCCAAATTTCAGCGGCTATTATCGGCCTTTTACATAACCTCGCATCAGCTGCCGACAACCTCGGCAAGCCGTCCAGGTACGTACTAAAGTATAGTATCTTCGTCGACCCATCGCCCTCTCCAAACAGCTAGATGAAGTGTTGCTGAAAAGCCGTACACACCTGGTCGGAGCTGCGTAGCACGAGCCCATTCCGATCTGTCAAAGACCTGATCATGGTTTCATATCCACCGTTCGGGCCCATCGAGCAGGTTTAGTTCCTTCCTGTTTGAGTGCACGGGCCTAAGCTCTGACAAAGCAACCTTTGTGTTTCGCTTCGAAGAAATGGCCAAGTGTCATTCTCGCCGCTAACACATCGGTCGCAATGCCCTTTTAAATCGCCCCTTCTAATTTGCTAACTAGTTCACCCTCTCGTCTATTCCCTTTTTTGCTGACTCTTTGCTAAACGCTATCGATTCTGCTCTGATCGCTCTCCTCAGAGCAGCAAGCCACCGGTTGTTGGCGATTGCCTCCGTCAGCTGCCGCTAATCCGCCCCTGTAGTCTTTGCGCGCCGGAATTAAACCGTTTAACTTCTAGTAACCGGGTCCCTGTCTCGGGTCGTATCTAACTTGACAACTTGTGGTCTGTGTCGGCGACCAATCTAAATTGTGGACAACCTACGCTATCCCTATCCTCTGACCTAACAAATACTCTATCTGCATACAATCTGGATGACCCATTGTTGTTGCTCCATGCCCACAGTGGCACATCCGATGAATCTAGTCGATACATATCCGACAACTGGAAGTCTCTTAGTTGGTTTTCCAGGCTTTTGCACTCCCTTTTTCTGTGTACTAGCCCTAAACAGTCCTTCTATGCATCTAAAATCCAATGCCATTCCCCTACTAGTACTAAACTGTGAATGTTTTAGACGCCTGAAGAATTCTGGCTCTCCAGCCCTCGTCGGCGTATAAACGACCACCAGTCTAAGTGTGCCACCTTCGCTAGCGTTTACATCTAAGGCCACCAACCTGCTGCCCGGGTTCAAGAAGATTGCCTTTACTTCCAGATCTAAGGATTTTCTGAAAAGTACTGTTACCCCGCCACTTGCCCCCGACTGACCACATGATGAGAATATTTCATAGACATCAAAAATAGGTGCTAGTGATTGCGCATTAGAAAACCTTGTCTCGCTAAATGTAGCCACACCTAAATCGAGTGACCTGCGGTCGATTAGCAAGTGACCTCGCTTCCAAGCTGACCCCAGGACAAAAACTGCATATACCCCACTCTAAAAACGACTATGGTTATCGCAGAAACAAAATGGAAGAAGGTCACTTACCTTGAATTTTGAGAGGGTCGGCTGATTCAGCTGCCTCGTCTGACGCATTATCATTAATGAAGGACCTTATTAAAGTCCTTTTATCCGGATTTAGCTTAAAAGGCCCAACACCTTTTGGGTATTTTTAAAGTTCTAGGTATGTGTTTGTATCAGTTTTTATCAGCTGTCTACCATGTAGACTTTTCGACAGAAGTTCATCGAACCCTACTCCTTTTGTATGAATATTTGTGCTGTTCCATAGTTCCTTCATCAGCTAGCTGTTACTCATCCAGAAGGATGAAAAGTAAAGTTGACCTCACCCGGATTTGAACTCAGAACATAAATGCCAGAAAAATGCAGCAAAGCATTTACTCCGTTACTCTAGTAACTCTGCCAACCCATCGCTCCAATGAAATATATAAATGAAACATATCAATAAAAATATATAAATTGTGATATACAAAATATAATACGCACACACATTCTAATATAGATTATCGCATCGTCTGACGAAGTTAAGAGCAATGAATCCGACTATTTTATTTATTAAACTCTCCACGATGGTGGTGCTCTAGCATGGCCACAACCCTGAGGCTGTTCCTGCGTAAAAAAGAGACTGATAGGTTAATACATGGTTTTAGCTTAATGAGGTATGTATAATGTGCATAATAACGAAGGTATAATTAATGTTGAGACAAACTAATTTACTATAATAAAGATATGAATGTTTTATGTGCGTGTTCTTGTGTGGAATGTTTTGTAGCGCTGTCTCTAAACAATCATTTGCTTTTTGTTGTTGCAGTTATTGTTGTCTAGCCCCGGGTCAACTCCGATCAAGCCGATTTATGATCAAAGCTACTCCACTTGCAATCATCGTCTCTTTCTTCGTATATATTTCATTTAGTATTATACAAGTCCTGGGTTTGATGGTCTCGACAGTTAGCCCGGTGCCTAAATTCGAAGTCATTATCTAATACGTTTTTGTTTTTTTAAAATACTTTTTAAGGGAAATAGTTCATAGGAAAAAGGCAACTATATTTGAAGGCCGAATAAATTCGAGGAAGTTCCAATGCTGGTTCGTATCTACATTTGTCTGACTGCATATAGACGCGTACGAATATATTCGTATTTGATGCTGAAGAAGAGAACTAACAAGTTCGAAATGCATCTATTAGTCCAATGGAAGAAGCTCTGATTTGGCTATGGTGTTTTAATATATTTTGTCTTAAGCTTGAAGTTTTTCACCCTGAAAAACTGCAGGGAAAAGCCTTGACGAATTCAAATATATTTCAAACATATTTGAACTGATTTTAAGTTTCTAGAAATATACGATTAGATGAAGGAATCATAATATTTTACAACTCCTTCCAGTTTTGTGCTACTATTTATTTCACTTAGCTCGATATCTAGTAGTTATCAAGTGGAATATTTTAAAGTTTACATACGAATATTTAAGTTGGATTTGAACTCGAAAATTCATTTGTAAAAAAGGCTATTGATCTTCTAATCCACTAACTCGCTTTGGAACAGAAGAATACTTATGCACGAATATGCAATTTGATGACTCTCGGACTTTCAATTGCTTCACAAATCTTTGTTTTGAGTTAAAAATACCGCTGAGGTCGACTTTGCTTTTCATTCTTTTGTGGTCGATAAAATAAGTACAGGGATCGATGAAATTAACTTATTCTCTCTTCGAATTTACTGGCCTTGTGCCAAAATGTGAAATCAATATATCACATCTTTAAAATTTTGAAATTTTAAAGCACTATGATGAGGGTTGCAATAATGTATAAGAGGGAATAAAATTATTAGTAGGTAAACAATGAGCTGTGGTTATCAGAGCGACATATGTGTATGTATGTATATATATGTAATTATGTGTGTGTGCTAGCTGAAGTTTACTAAAAACGCACGCTTATGCAGTCACTCACATATAAAGACAATTCGGTATGTGCGTATGTGCATTAGTATAACTAATATATGAATATAATTTTATTGCTTCAAAATAGCCGATTAAAGTGCATGTGAGCAGGTATGTACGTTTAAGTATATATGTCTATGTATGCGAGACTGTATATACGCATGCGCATTGTTGATATGTACAATATATGTGTATACGAATATATACAATAAAACATCTACATAGTAATTCAAAACCTGCATTAGCATTAATTAGCACTGGTTAATAATCATTATCAATCTAAGTCAGTTGAGCTCATAAATATACGTTGACTCTCCTCACGACTCTCCTCACGTAACGCTTTGCCCCACCTCGTACTCGTCAAAACGGACTTCTCCCACGATTCCAGTGTATTTATTATGCCCTTTCCTGATCCTAGTCCCTTGTATCTTTGTCTGGCTCAGAGATTCAACGCTAGCAGAGCTGCTGCCCTGCCCTTCATATTGCAAGCTGTTCGGACTACTCGGCACTCTAATGGAAGTACACACACACACACACACACACACACACACTAGGTTAACTTGCACTCCCTCCGCTCCGACGACGAGGG
>NC_068986.1:89132613-89135773 GCF_001194135.2 Octopus bimaculoides | reverse complement strand
ATATATATATATATATATATATATATATATATACATGTTCTTTTGCTCTTTTATTCTTTGAAGCGTTTCACCCTAAAGGCTGTGGACATGCTTGGGCGCCGCCATTATTATCACCTTTTCAATAGGCATTCCTTCGTAATTGGATTTTGGTAAAGGAAGTAGTTCAATATTGCTGCTGTCTTTTGACCTTTTTGGCGTGATGTAGGTTATACTGCGACCCTGGACAGCTAGAGATTAAGTTTTTTCTTGAAGATTTCTATTCCCATCCCATGTAAGTCTCTCAAAATTTTGAGTAAGATATTAAATAGTTGTAGGCCTCTGAATTCCAAGTTATTGCAGTGGCACACACAAACACACACACACACGCACATATATATACGACGGGCTTCTTTCAGTTTCCATCTACCAAATCCACTCACAAATCTTTGGTCGGCCTGAGGCTATAGTGAGAAACACTTGCCCAAGTTGCCAGGCACTGGGACTGAATCCAGAACCATGTGGTTGGGAAGCAATTTTCTTACCACACAGCCGCGCCTGTGCATATATATAGGTTCAAATGTTTGATTGACAAGTGCATTGGACGAATCACACGGATATTTAGTTACTTATGCAGCTCATAACTAAATTGTGTGTATGTGTGTATATGTATGTAGGCGTGCGCCTTTGTTTGCATGTGAACAGATAAGTATATCTATAACTATATATACAGAGAGATAGAGAGGGGGAGAGAGTTGTGAGAATACAGAAGCAGAATGATTGTGTAGATTTAATATTGTGTAGTACTGATTGAGGTATTGACAAAAAGTTCAGGCCTGCATCTCATCCCACCCTCGTTTCTCACTCATCAAAGAGGAGATAATTATTCAATTACTTAATGAATAAGATATCTAATATTTCGGATGGATTTCCTAATGGGAACCAGATATAAAAATGAATGCATTACTCTCATTAGATCACCATCACCACCATCATCATCATGAACTTAAAAAGTAAACTACTATGGAAATAATAACGTCCATTTTTACCACACTTTATGATAGATACACCGCGTTTTTTTACTTCTGTTTTCTTCACCAAATACAAATATTTATTTTTAGTACTGCCTGTCATGTCCTCCGAATAAGCACGCATGCGCGAACATGCGCATGCACGTAAGCACATGTAGGCACACACTCACCCACACGCACTCAGAGAGAGAGAGGGGGGAGAGAAAGAGAGAGGGATAGAGAAAGGGAAAGAGGGGAATGAAGGGAGAGAGAGTGACGGACAGACAGTGACAGAGAAAAAAACAGACTTTTAGAAATGTAGACACACACGTATAACATGAGGAAATAGAGATAGGCAGGTAGATAGATAGATAGATTAGATTAGATAGATAGATTAGATTAGATAGATAGATATATTAGATTAGATAGATAGATAGATAGATAGATAGATAGATAGATAGATTAGATAAGATGGATAGATAGATAGATAGATAAGATAGATAGATAGATAGATAGATAAATAAATAGATAGATAGATAGACAGACAGATTAGATGAGATATATAGATAGATAGATAAATAGATAGATAGATTAGATAAGATAGATAGATAGATAGATAGATTAGATAAGATAGATAGACAGATAGATAGATAGATAGATAGATAGTGAGAGAGAGACGGAGAGATACAATGAGAGAGAATCAGAGAAATACAAGGATAGACATACAGACAAATAGGCAGATAGACAAGCGAACTGGGAGATAGGTAGGCAAATTGACAGATAGCTGCTGCACGAATTAATAACTTGTGTAGTGAGCAAGAATATGTGATAACCGAGTAGATAAAAATTAAGCGCTTATACACATTAAATGTATTAGCGCTTACTTCTTAATTATTTTCTGTGAAGATGGAGTCCCTTGACAATTTTCTGCGGTCATTTATTCATGTTGATAGACATTCATATATACATTACTATACATACATAGAATAATACGTTCATAATGGATCACGTAGTTACGATAAATAATATACTCCGCTGATTTGGATCTCGATCTACTATAAATCAGATAAATTTTTCTTCCTTTATAGCATGCTAATTTCCATTTTTAATCATCTGATATTTCGGGGCTAAAAGTCTACTTTGAAATTTGTTGAGGATTAGAGTTGCCGCTCTTGCCTCTATTGGATAGATTTAATTTTGATCATGTTTTAATATTCATCTTCCTTAAGGCAACAAGCTGGCGAGATTGTTAGCACGCTGGGCAAACTGCTAGGAGTATTTAATCCGTCTTCAGGTTCTCAGTTCAAATTTCGCCGAATTCAACTTTGCCTTTCATCTTTTCGAGTCGATAAAATAAATACCACTTGATCACTGAGATCGATGTAATCAACTTACCTGCTCCCCCACAATTGCTGGCCCTGTGCCAAAATTTGAAACCAATATTTATTTTCTTTTAAAGTAAATTGATTCTGGTTCAATTAGTGCTGTTTTGATTTCTTTACGAAGTACACCACACGCGCACGCGCACATGCGCACATACACATGTGTGTGTGTATACATATATGTGCATGTATGTATATATATAGATATAGTTCATGGTGCTGATGTGCAATTGACAAGGAAATGAGATAATCAAAGAATTCATTGAGCTGCTGAAAAATGGATTTCCTTAGAAAAAGATGGAAAGTGTACAAAAAGAGGAGGAAAAAACAAAAAAACAAACAGAAAGATAAACAAAAATGGAATGGAAAAAAGAACCTCTGCAATTTGATGTAAATAATAAAAAAGTGACGGTGCAATGATACAAAAAAGAAAAAGTCATTAATATTGATATTAACGACAAGGAAACAAAAGGTTAAAAAAAAAGCAAGGACAACAGCAGCAGCAACAACACTAACAACTACAACAACAGTAATAATAATAATAATAATGATAATAATAATAATGATAATAATAATAATAATGATAATGATAATAATAATGATAATAATAATAATAATGATAATGATAATAATAATAATAATAATGATAATGATAATAATAATAATAATAATAATAATAATAATAATAATGATAATGATAATAATAATAATAATGATAATGATAATAATAATAATGATAATAATGATAATGATAATAATAATAATAATAATATTAATAATGATAATGATAAT
>NC_068986.1:89130179-89131955 GCF_001194135.2 Octopus bimaculoides | reverse complement strand
GGCGAAATTATGTGTGATAAAAATATCAGAAAATAATTTGTACCAAACCACCCTAACCATCCACTACCATCGTCACCACAACCACCACCACCACCACCACCACCACCACCGTCAACACGAGTACTACCACCACAATTAATATTATCGCTACGAAATCGGCCATCATTAAGATCCCCAGCGTTACCACCATTACTGTCATCACGATTAACATATTACTACCACCGACAGCACCACCGTTGCAATAACCACCACTACCACCACCACCATACAATCGCAACCAGCAGAAGCAGCAACAGCACACAAGAAAAACTACATGGAGGCCATAAAAAGATATTGCTAGAAAAACAATCAAACGCATACACAGGCGCATGTATACGTACAAACACACAAGTACATATACGTATATATATGCATATCATACATTTATAGACTTATGTATACATATATTTATATATAAGTATGCATGTGTGTGTACGTATGTATCTTTATTCACACACATACATACAAACATACATGCATACACACATGCATATAACAAGACTCAAAAACAATATTGTTACAACCAACATTGACGACACTAACAAGAACAAGAATGCCATATAGGGAACAAAGCGAACGAAGACACACACGCATTGATACAAACAGACAAGCAGTCACACGTTTCCCAATTCGAGCATTTAAAAACCACGGGCGATTAGGGAGTGATGATAGTGGTAGTTAAAAAAATGAAGTATAACTTGTAATTTATTAGTGGCAACAATTATGTAAATATCATTTTTTTTTTATCATTCTAATCTGTATATGACATCCAGATCTTGTGTTCTTCAAATGCATACTTACTGTGGGTCTACAAAGGGTGAGAAAACAAGAAATGTGTTTTGAAGTAAAAAAGATTCCAAGGTGTGAGCAGTAGCCCATTCATAGAAGCGCATTTATTTAGATAATTCTACATATATCTGCATCTGAAACTCGATTTGGATTCTTTGGTATGTAATAAATCAACTTAATCTACGCCTGCTCTTTCATGCTCCTAAAAAGGCATGAGTAACACAAATTCTAATTTTCTCTTATTTTATTCATACAGGAAATTTTGGGGAAATATAGTTTCATACATCTCGTGAAACTCATTATGTCAATAGCAGATATATGCGCTGGTCTTTATTTCTCTTCTTTTATTATTAATAATAATAATGAATAGGAAAATTGCTTAGAGACATCCGGTCCGTCTTTATGTTCTCGGTTCAAATTCTGCTAAGGTCAAATTTACCTTACATCCTTTAAAGGTCGATAAAATAAGTACCAGTTGAGCATTGGTGTTGATGAAATAGACGTACCCCAACCCCCAAATTTGAAATTAATTGTCACACACTAGTGTGTGGCATTATTCTGTAGTAATGCCCTTATATAAATATAAACGAATAATTATATTCTTGGGAATAGAAAATTTCCCTTATGAATTTTTTACACACTAGCTTCCTGATAAAATTCTTGTAAAAGATTTTTATCCCATTATTGAATTTATTAATTGAATATATATCCGGAATATATTCAGTGCTGGATTTTATTCCGTTTTAGACACGTGTACCGAGAGCAACTCAAAAAGATTCCCGCTTTTTTGCAGAGATGTATAGAGATAAACATTATTTCGTTTGCTATGTCGGATACATAAAGTGTTCGTTTTGGTAAGGTAAGGATTGTGTTTATTTTTATATAACTGTACCATACTATACTGACGAGCGAATGCTGGATTTTATTCTGGTAATCGTGAAATCGTTC
>NC_068986.1:89128446-89129617 GCF_001194135.2 Octopus bimaculoides | reverse complement strand
AAGTACCGGGCATTAAAAAAATTGCTAGGATCGATTCATTGGACTAAAAATTCAAAGTTGTGTTCCAGAATGGCCGCAGTCTCATGACTGAAACAAATAAAAAAAAAAAAAGAGAAAAGGAAGAAAAGATATGCTAAGCAATTATTTATCCATTCATCATTTCTGTTAAGTCTATTTCAGGGTTCTCTTAACGGGAAAATTCTGGAAAGTTTTTAACATGTTGAAGTAGGAATATTCGTAGAGAAAGTGATATTTGTCTCTATGTGCAGATGAGTAAGACTAAGCACTGTAGCAATCGGAATTTCTTGTCTAAATAAAAACTGGAAACCACATCAACGTGTATGTATCCTACAAATATGCTTACAAATGCATATATAATTATACATACATACACATATACAAACACACATACATATTCATATATATACACACACATACACACATATATATGTATATACGAGTATATAATAGAAAACATATTCATACATTTATACGAGCACGTAATACACACACATACATATAAGCATATATATATATATATATATATATATATATATATATATATATATATATATATATATATATGTATGTATGTATGTATGTATATATGCATAGATGCATAAATACATACGTACATATACAGAAACATAAATCTCTACTTAAGTACACACATACATGCATATATCATGCCCGATCATTTGGCACACCTACATATTTAAAATACTCTCTCTCTCGTCTTACGTGCCATATGCATATGTTTGCATTTATATATATACCTACATACATGCATTCACGCATACATACATACATACATACATACACACATACATTTATGCATACACACACATTCGTTCAGGCATGCACATATTAATGCAAACGTGTAATTCGTATATTATGCATTATATATGTGTGCGCTGTTATGTGGTTGTATGTGTTAGTGAATGTGCATTTATACCTGTGTCTGTATATATATCTACGCTGCATCGTACGGATGTATATGTCGAACACACGCTTACAATGGCGCAAGGAAATGGCTTTAGAATTCAATAACAGAACAACTTGCATCAATTGTTGTTTTGCACAAAGCTCTTGAGGCCAATAAATGGAATTGGTAGCGGAATCCGAGACGGAAATCACAACACCAATAGCTTTAAGCTAACGTATAGCAAAT
>NC_068986.1:89126930-89127403 GCF_001194135.2 Octopus bimaculoides | reverse complement strand
TATATGCATCTATGTATGTATGTACACATATACGTACATACATACATACATACATACATACACACACACACACACACACACACACACATATATATATATAAATATATATGAATATATATATATATATATATTGTTCGTGACGTGTTCGTGATGTGTGCAGTGTTTGTGTTTATTTAAATTTATCTCAATCTGCCAATCTATCTATTTATTTATTTATTTATTTATTTATGTATCTATCTATCTATCTATCTGTCTGTCTGTCTGTCTGTCTGTCTGTCTGTCTGTCTGTCTGTCAGCGTGTCTGTCTGTCTGTCTATACAGATACGCATGTACTTATGTATATCTCTCTATATATGCATGTACCGCTTTTTCTTATTTCATCTCTTTCTTTATCTCACTCACACTCCCTTTATACATACATACATACATACATACATGTATATATATATATATATATATATATATATATATAT
>NC_068986.1:89122073-89124857 GCF_001194135.2 Octopus bimaculoides | reverse complement strand
GTGTGTGTGTGTGTGTGTGTGTGTGTGTGTGTGTGTGTGAACGTGTAACAACGGATGCTATATTTTCCCTTCATTTTAAACATTAATTTAATATTCTATTATTTTAGTCAATAAAATTTTATGTTCGAGTGTAATTTGGGGCAGAAGAGAAAATGTGTGTGCTTTCATAGATGTTAAATGCCCTACTGATTTGAAAATCAAAGAGAAAGTGTATAACTATAGATAACTATAACACCATCGAAACCTTCAGTATTTATAGCCACATTATAAATTCACATTTATACCAACAATAACTGGTGCACTTGCTTTTGTAGTAAAGACCAAAGTGACAAAGAGGATAAGCCGGAGTTTTCAGCAAAAGAATTCAACTAGCTAATTATTACAAGCAGAATCTATAAGTGAAACAAAAAAAAAAAACATGCAAGGCTTTTCTCCAGTTTAAAATATGATTTTTTTTTTGTTTTCAGTATTTTTTCTTTTTTTGATGGGATTTGTATGTTTGTTAGAAACCATTCTTTCTGCAGAGTATTATTTCAAATAATTAAAAAGTAAAAAACAAATAATTGTTCTGTACTTTACCAGACGTAATAAGTTATTCTTGAACTTTTCCAAGTGCAATAACTTGTCCTGTATTTTCCAGGTTTATTATCTTACGAATATTATTTCTCTTGCTCGCATTTTTCCATGTAACCCATGTTTTTCTCTAGGCAATACTATTCTGCTAATTAATAATGTGTCAAATATGTCAATTAGCAGTGTCGTTGATAATTTTTTCCAAACCTCAATGAAGCTTGTGACATATATTAAAAATCCCCTTATTCATAAAAAGTATAAAACTATATCACCCTCAAATTTGAGAAACAAATACTCATAATTCTTCCCTTCAAATTTCATTGCATGAGATTGATAACAGGAAATTCTTCGAATTGAGCTCCATCATTTAAGCTTAATTAAACTATAATTTGATTTTAAAATAAAAAAGTTAATTATACTTAAATCCAATTTATTTTTTCATGACATTTCTTCATGATATTTTACCTCATAACTTTTTATACAAATTTTTGTTGAATAGGATCAAAACTATGAAATTCTTCATGCTTTCATCTATCGTTGAAGCTAAGATAAATATATTTTGCTATTAAAATAAAAAAATTGTTTAGATCTAAACTTGATCGGTGGCGTTACTTACTCTACAAATTTCGATGTAAATTTTTTTTTCTACTGGATCAAATCTCAATTCTGTATGCCAAAATGTAGTCAGGGACCAGTCCTCTTCAAAAATGTTAACAGTTTTGAATTTGGTTAAGAACTGAATTAGCGCCAAAGCTCTGAAAAATGCCGCATGTGAGTAAATTGCGGCCTTTAGAATATTATTCAACAACTACCGTAGTACCGTAGTTGAATGATATGTGTATGCATGTATATGCAACTATATGTATATATTTAAATATGCATACAAACATACGCGCGCGCGCACACACACACGTATGTATATATGCATGTATACCTACATACATATTTACATATGTATACACACATATCGGTTTGCTTACATGTATACACCGCTGGTCATAAACGTATATACACACAACATTATATATATTTTAGTAAACATATTACGTATTATGTGATCGGAGCGCACAGACGTACATACGCACACACACACACACGCGCGCGCGCGTATGTATGTATGCATGTATACATACATACATACATACATACATACATACATACATACATATTTACATATGTATACACACATATCGGTTTGCTCACATGTATACACCGCTGGTCATAAACGTATATACACACAACATTATATTTTAGTAAACATATTACGTATTATGTGATCGGAGCGCACAGACTTACATACGCACACACACACATGCATATGCACGCACGCACATATTTATGTTTAACTACTTTACAAATATATACACATTGATATACATAGAACAATATGTGAATTGTACAAATTCATATTTGGATGCTGACTTACACATATGTGCAAACATATTCTCGTGCGTACGTGATTTCGCGTGTGAGTGCGTGCGCGCACGTGTATGTGTGAGAGTGTGTGTGTATTTATGCGTGTGTGTGTGTGTGTGTGTGTGTGTGTGTGTGTGTGTGTGTGTGTGTGTGTGTGTGTGCTTGATCCGATCTCGTATTTGCTACCATACTTACTAATGTCTGTCAACCGTCCATTTTCCTTTTCTTCACGCAATCCTCTTTGTTTTCCTTCAGGATTGTCCTAAGGACTGGCCGTATTCTATCTCACTCTTGAAAGAAAATATCCCTCCATCGTTCGCTATTTTACCTCGTTCTATGTCTAACGAGTCCCCATGTTTGTTTACGTTCGGTTTCCTTGTATGTCTCCACTGTTCTATTTTTCTTCCCCAACTTTGATACTTCATAAATCCCAAATTTTTATTTTGGTGCCAGCAACTGATGAAGGGTCGTTCTTTTTGTTATTTGTCCTGATTTATTACTTGTTTCTCTCGTTGTTTGCGTGTTGAATTCATTTGTTTTAGTATTTCGTTTTGTTTACAGCTGGGGACGTCCTGTACCCATATAGGCAGGTGTATATATATGTATATATATATATATATATATATATATACATATATATATATACATATATATATACATATATAAATATATATATGAATATATATATATATACATACCTATCTATCTATCTATTTATCTATCTATATATATGTATACATACATCTCTCTCTCTCTCTCTCTCTCTCTCTATATATATATATATATATATATATA
>NC_068986.1:89121013-89121922 GCF_001194135.2 Octopus bimaculoides | reverse complement strand
ATATATATATATATATATATATATATATATATATATATAAATATATATCTATATATATACCAATCTATCTGTCTATGTACGTGTAGACATACATATCTATATACACATATATCTATATGTATGTATGTCTATCACTCTCTCTCTCTCTCCTTTTCTCCCTCTATGTATATATATATATAAGTGTGTGTGTGTGTGTGTGGTTGTGTATACACATATACATCTGCATAAAACAGAGATCCAGTTAAAACATTTATTCATATGCTGACACACTCATATACGCATAGAAAGTATATGCGCATGCGCACATTCACAAATACCGCTCACAGACATAGACCCAGACACACATATACTCACACGTGCACTGCTATACACCCAGAGGTACATGAAGATATCCTTATGAAAGAGCACAGATGAACACCACGTAAATTAACCACTATTAACAACTGACCAAGTTACTTAATTTATCATAGCTCCAAGCTGATTACATTGGCAACAACAATTACTGAAAATCATCAGATCATTCACAACCCGCCCAACCTACATCTCGCACACACACACACGTAAATGGATCCCTGTCGACTTCAACGATGACTATTCCAGTTGTCTGAACAAGTGGACATCCTAATCATTCAATTATAGTCTAAGTAGTTGAAACTTTTGCAGACACACACACACACACACACACACACAACCACCAACATAAATGCATGCATAAGTAGCCAGCGCGCACACAAGCGCATATGAACGTATATGTGCATCTCTCTCTCTCTCTCTCTCTCTCTCTCTTCCTATCTATCTATCTATCTATCTATCTATCTATCTATCTATCTGTCTGTCCGTCTGTCTGTCTGTCTGTCTGTCTTTCTGTCTGTCTAACTGTCTGTCTGTCTAACTGTCTGTCTGTCTGTC
>NC_068986.1:89118503-89120238 GCF_001194135.2 Octopus bimaculoides | reverse complement strand
TATATATATATATATATATGTGTGTGTGTGTGTGTGTGTGTGTGTGTCTGTGTGTGTGTGTGTGTGTCTGTGTGTGTAAGAGCGTATAAAGATTTATACACAGAGTGAAGACCCTTGCCAGGGCATCTTACATGATAAAAAGGGCAGTTAAATCTGAACCACGCAAGAATAATTCTTAAGGTACGCTGTTAATGGCACTAGAGTAAACAAAATTAAAACTAGCTAATCCCATACTCGAGTTTCGCTATTAATGACACAATAAATTAATTTGGAATCTGTAGTTCTTCTGTGGGATCGCTTAGGAATGCATAATTATGTAGCTTTAATACGTACCGAAAACATGTGCGCAAGGCAGCTCCTTCTTTATACATTATGGATTCAAATTTAGTACGTGAGCGTAGTTAATAGTCCAGCAGTAAATAAATTTACTGTGTAAATTATGAGGGTAAAAAATTAAAACGATTTATTACCAGTGGTTCCCATCCGTAATAAATGTCAGAAGACATAACGTAATTTTATATATAAGAGTGTATAAAAATTTATTGACAGAGAGAAGACGCTTGACAGGACTTCTTACATGCTAAAAAGGGCTGCTAAACCCAAACCACGGAAAAATAATTCTTAAAGCACGCTGTTAATGGGACTACAGTGACCAAAATAAAAAAAATAGTTAATCTCATACTCGAGTTTCACTATTAATGATCAAATAAATTAATCTGGCATCTGTAGTTCGTCAGTGGGATCGCTAAAGAATGCATAATTATGTAGCGTTAATACGTACCGAATTTACACAGTAAAATTTTCTAATGCTGAAGCCATATAGTACACAGTTTAAATTTATTTACTGCTGGTCTATTTGACTATGCTCACGTACTAAATTTTAATCCAGAATGTATAAAGAAGGAGCTGCCTTCCGCACATATTTTCCTTACGTATTAAAGCTACATAATTAAGCATTCTTTAGCGATCCCACAGAAGAACTACAGATGCCAAATTAATTTATTTTGTCATTAATAGTGAAACTCGTGTATGGGATTAACTAATTTTAAATTTTGTTCATTCAAGTGCTATTATCAGCGTGTCTTCAGGATTATTTTTCGTGGTTTGGCTTTAACTGCCCTTTTTATCATGTAAGAAGTCCTGTCAAGGGTCTTCACTCTGTGTGTGAACCTTTATACACTCTTATATATGAATAAATGTTATATCTTATGACTTTTATTACGCATGCGAACCACTGGTCATAAATCATTTTAATTTTTATCCTCATAATTTACATATGTATATGTGTGTGTATGTATGTAATTCCACTAAATATTACTTACATATCCATTCCGAATTCGATAAAATAAAGTATCAGCTTCGTACTGAGGTCGAATTAACTAGCTGTTCCTTCCCTTCTCAAACGTGTTTGTATTACCTATTTGAAATCCGAGAGTATATTGCACACACGCACTCACAAGCATGTATATATATATATATATATATATATATATATATGTACATACACGTAAAATATAAATGTATGCAAAACAAGGCGTGATGTGCGCTTATATAATTACATATGTATATAGGAATATACATACCATCATAGACACTCACATATATATGCATAAATATGTTTGTGTTTGTGTTAGATTTTAATGCTTTGTATACATAAATTTATATCTATAATGACTCACTTCTCTCTTGGTCTCGATATATGTATATATGTATATATATATATATATATATATAT
>NC_068986.1:89117350-89117820 GCF_001194135.2 Octopus bimaculoides | reverse complement strand
ACACATATATATGTATATAAATGATTACATATGTATAGGTACGTACATAGTAGTTATTAAGAAAAAAATGGTCTGTATCCTGAGTATATTTTTTATCCCTTTTCTACTTCATATATTTTCTTGCCTTTGCCTATACGTCTCTTCTTTAATTATAGTGTTTAAAAAAGACAAAGCCTGACTACACGAAGAAACATATACGCAGAGTCCCTCCTATGTGCACATGTACGTATGTATGTATGAATGTATGTATGTATGTATGTATGCATGTGTGTATGTGTGTATCTTCCTCGCGCTCTCTCTCTCTCTCTCTATCTATCTAACTACCAGTCTTCCTCTGTGTTGCTTTCACACCACCCTCTATGTATATGCATATGAATAGGTATGTATGTATGTTTGTATACACACACACACACACACACACACATATATATATATATATATATATATATATATATATATATATATATATA
>NC_068986.1:89115871-89116465 GCF_001194135.2 Octopus bimaculoides | reverse complement strand
TATATATATATATATATATATATATATATGCTTTCATATTATGTGTTTAAGTGTATAGTTATATTTATTTGCAGTATGGAATACGTCGAAGAAATACAGAATAATTTAAAATCTGGACTAATGTAGACTTTTTCTTTTCTCACAATTTGATGAGAGCTAAAACAGTAATAATGCCAATAACAATAATAAAAGTAATAATAGTAGCAGCAGTAGTAGTAGTAGTAGTAGCAGCAGCAAAAATAAGGCTAATAATGATGATGCTGATGCTGGCATTAATAACAATAATGATAATAGAATAGTAAATAAGTGCTTGAATTTTTCAGATAAAAAATAGAAAACCAAGACTTACATTTAGATGGGGGGGTGAACGACAAGATTAAATATATGTATGTCTGTATTTAATGAAAACTATACCTATCTATACAGAGGTGGGGGTATTAACAATGAATACATACATACATACACACACACACATACATACATACATATATTTCTATATGTATGTATATATTTATGTATGTATATATATATATATATATGTGTGTGTGTGTGTATGTATGTATGTATGTATGTATGTATATATATATATATATA
>NC_068986.1:89111998-89115648 GCF_001194135.2 Octopus bimaculoides | reverse complement strand
AGAGAGAGAGAGAGAGAGAGAGAGAGAGAGAGAGAGAGAGAGAGAGAGAGAGAGAGATAGAAGGAGAGCTAAAGGGGTGGGGGAATGATTGAATGGGTGGTGCGTGAAGACTTTAGGAAAAAAGACATGACTAAAAGCTCTGGCATAAATTAACTTCTGTGCTGCATGGTGTATGTATGTCGGTATAAATCTGTGTCTTTCTTCTGTCTCTTTTCATACAACTATGTAAGTATACATGCATGTTTGTTTGTGTGGATGCATGTCTACATTCACTTTTACTTGTTTCAGTCATTTGACTGCGGCCTTATATATATATACACACACGCAAACACATATAGATACACATTATAACATATATGAACAAGCAAATATAGTTACATGAGTATATACATGCATACATACATACATATCTGTATGTGCATACGTATATGTGTTTGTAAATATTCCTCTAGTTATGGGTGTACACCAACGTAATACATAACCTATGTTTATGTAAGCATACTCAATGCTTCTATGTCAAATGCTGTCGCATAAGTTTTGAAATGTCTCAGTTCTAGGTTCATTATTCTGTTGAAGTAATTTGGTTAAGTCCACTGATGCTAGTAGTAAATGAATGAACGCCACAAGAGATACTCTTTCTCCTTATGAGAGCAGAAAGACAGATTAATTACTGATTTCCTCCTCACATTTCCTCCTCCTTTAATATGTTAAAACTTTCTAAGACGGCGAGTTAGCAGAATCTTTACTACACCAAGTAAAATGCTTAGCGGAATTTCGTCCGCATCTAGGTTCCACGTTCAAATTATATCGGGTTCATTTTTGCCTTTCATCGTTTCGAGTTCGTTAAAATAACTACCAGTTGAACACTGGGGTCGATGTAATGGACTTATGCTCCTCCTAAAATTTGAAATTGACACATATCCGTCCACATCATGTAGATTAACTTTTAAATGTAATCCAGTCAAAAATATCCGTTTTCTTTCAAGTATGGTACAGCTGGGACTACATTCTTTTATTCTTTTACTTGTTTCAGTCATTTGACTGCGGACATGCTGGAGCACCGCCTTTAGTCGAGAAAATCGACCCCAGGACTTATTATTTGTAAGCCTAGCACTTATTCTATCGGACCCTCTTGCCGAACCGCTACGTTACGGTGACGTCAACACACCAGCATCGGTTGTCAAGCAATGTTGAGGGGACAAACACAAACACATACATGCATATAAATACACACACACACATGTATATATATATATGTGTGTGTATATATATATATATATATATATATATATATATATATATATATATATATATATATATATATATATACACGACGGGCTTCTTTCAATTTCCATCTACCAAATCCACTCACAAGGCTTTGGTCGGCCCGAGGCTATGGTAGAAGACACTTGCCCAAGTTGCCACGCAGTGGGACTGAACCCGGGACCATGTGGTTGGCAAGCACGCTGCTTACAACACAGCCACTCCTGCGCCTATATTTAATCCGTCGTGTTTGTTTTTAAAGAAGGTACAGTATAGTTTATGAGAAATTTGACAACCTTTTCTAGCAGTCTTAAAAGCTACATTAATATAAAATATCCTACAATTGTACAAGTAAAAGCTGTCATTGTGCTAGTAAAAGGACAAGAAACTGACTTCACAAGGCCTCAAATTTGAAGAAATTATGTTTCAGTACTTGACTGTTACTTCTTTTTAGGACACCCAGAAGGATGAAAGGCAAAGTTGGCCTTGACGAATTTAATCTCAGTACTTGAAGAGAAACAAATAGTCGGTAAGCCATTTTCATTAACGATTCTGTCTATCCACTGACTAAGTAATATTAGCACAACTCTCCAATAGTCTGAGAGACACCAAAGTTGGGTCTCAGATAGAGCAGTGGGAAAGTTATGGTCTGCTAATCTGTGTAAGAATATTGCTTCAAAATAATTCAAAATTGACTAGATCTGTCGAGACAAAATATGGTCAACATAGAATGTCACGATAACAGATATAGGAAGAACAGCGACAACAACAGCAATAATAATTTAAAATATCATCAAACTGCCTTTTTTAATCTGTTAATATAGCAGCCAAATCTACCTCAAATTACTCTCTGATGTCTTAAAAAGAGTGAATGGTACATTAGATAATGTGTATTCCAAGACATACTAAGGGTGGAAAAAAATTAATAAAAAAAACAAATTAAGAGTTGAAAGCTGACACCCCTTTGGTCATCAGTCTGGTTGGGGCTAGATAGCAACAACAGTCATAACAACCGTCGCAACAACGCCGACGACAACACCAATCCACAGCGATAGCAACAATGACATCCACTATGACAACAACACCAACAGTTCTAGTTTGATAATTATGGCATTCTTTCTTTATTTCTTTCTTTCTTTCTTCCTTCCTTCCTTCCATTCTTTCTTTTTTCTTTCTTTCTTTCTTTCTTTCTTCCTTCCATTCTTTCTTTTTTCTTTCTTTCTTTCTTTCTTCCTTCCTTCCTTTCTTTCTTTCTTTCTTTCTTTCTTTCTTTCTTTCTTTCTTTCTTTCTTTCTTTCTTTCTTTCTTTCTTCTCCCCGCCATTTTTCTTTCTTTGTATCTTTCTTTTCATTCATCCATTCATTTCGCTTTCTATTTTGCTGACTTTCTATTTTTCCTATATTTCCTTCCTTCCTTCCTTCCTTCCCCCCGTCATTCTTCTTTCTCATTATCATTCCCTATATTATTTATTTCTATCTATATGTCTGTCTGTGCGTCTGTCTTTTCATTCAAATATCCTTATTTATCCATTTATTTTTCCACAGTTCAATCTTTTATTTCTTCCCTTCCTTTCATTAACTTTTTTTCGTCCGATATTCCATTCTCCCATACGTTATTTCTCTTTCTTCACTTCTATAGTCATTTCACCTTCTCTTTTTCTCCCCTATACATCACACCTCTCTCTCTCTCTCTCTGTCTCTCTTTATCTCGCTTCCTCTTTCTCTCTCCCTTCTCTTCTTCCAATCATCCCTTTATTTACTCCGCCATCTATTTATTCATACCATCTCGTTTAATTCATTGTTTGTCCGTTAATAACATCGTCATCGGAACAGACCCCATTGCTCCTCCTCCACCACCACCATCACCACCACCACCATCACGCATCCTCCATCTTTACCACACCTATACCGCCATCTATTTTATACTAGACTCCACTCCTCTCCACTTCATACCACTCCACACGGCACCGTTTTCTTGTCTTTCTATATAACTCTTTACTTATTGCATTGGCAACATTTTGCTGCCAATTTTGGCTGAGATGACCAGTTGGCCTCCACCCACGTCTTCCACTCCGCACTCACGCACACACAGACACATACATACACTCACACAGTTACACAGACACATACATACATATAAAGAAACATATAGATATGTAAATATGCAGGCGCACACTCATGCACGCAAAAAAATCACTCTCACTCATACCACCATCACCACTATAATCAACACGTCAACATCACAAGCTACACAATCTTAACCACAGCTATCACCGCCATTATTGTCATCATCAAAACCACTATAAAGAAGACTACAGCCACCACTACCACTGACACCACTACTACCACTACCACCACCATCACCACCAACACAACTACCACCGCCGC
>NC_068986.1:89108616-89111786 GCF_001194135.2 Octopus bimaculoides | reverse complement strand
CACCGCCGCCGCCCTCACCGCCGCCGCCCTCATCGCCGCCGCCCTCGTCGCCGCCAATTTCTACCAACACAACCAATTCCGACATCACTATAAGAACCCTCTACCCGCTTCATCACTGCCATCTTAGTCACCGAACACAGTATCAACGTTAGCTGCATGAAGTGCATCACAACTACCCTAACCACCATGACTGGCACCATCAGCATCACCAGCATCAGCACCAGCATCAGCACCAGCAGCAGTACTAGCATTACCAGCGCCACCCACAACAACAGAGACACTGACACCACCAGCATCGACAACACCATAGCCAAATTTCCCTTCTTTTCAAAGACGACCGTCTTGAATGTAGAACAGGTCCTGACATAGATGCATTGGATCAGAGAGAAAGACGGGATGATCAGTGCTGGACAGCTTTCCATCATATGTCAGCACAGTCATGGCTCACACTGAGCTGAATATCATACATCGTAATAGCATGAATATTCAGAAGCCACACCGACACTACTATCCACAGAGCATAAGTATGCGTGTCACAACTGTTTTCATCACTTGCAGCACCACCGTTAATTCTAACAGCAAAGCGAGCTCCTATACCGCAACATGTACCTACAACAATGCCAATGCCAATACCACACACACATACACACACATGCCAAGAATTTCTATATGTAGATATGCTACTAATAATGTCTTGCCATTACGACACTACCAGTGTCTTAATGGCAAGATTTCGACAGGTTTTTATAACATGCTAGGTATCACCAATTAATCCTAAAGCTTTGGTCACAACATTTTGTTAGCCAAGTAATAGAATTGGTGACAAACTGTAAACCACATACAATCAAGGGTATCGTGGAGAAATCTCTGCCATTTACAAATGGATCTATTCAAGAATTTCATCACATTACTTCATCACAAATCTGAAATTTGCAGCAAATGCAAACACATCGTAAAGTTCCATATAGTAAACTGGAGGACACCACCCTCTCCAGTTTCAGCAGCTGTCTCGCAAACTTTGGATTCCTTTCTGTTAAATTATTCTACAAGTAGTTTAAATGTGACTTCTACTCTAAAAGGGCATGTTTTTCTCGTCGTTTCTCATGTAACAACGTCCTGATTTTTAAATAGAACAAAGCACGTGGTCAGCGCCTGAGAGATTGCTTTCAGACACAAAACATGTTATCAGCCTAACCACGGGTCTTAATGGCAAGGAGATATTAGTATATCTTTTTTAAACACAATGCACATTTAATTACATTTATCTTCCACCAAATGGGGTAATTTTTTCTTTGATCTTACCTTCACATAAGAAAAAACTATGTATATATGTGTGGGAAATAATTCTGCTATGGAGTATTAGATCTCGATGTACAGAAATCTAAAAATAATATAACGTGGATAATGATTACAAAAAAATTTTTTGAATAGAAAAAGCCGAAATCTTCCCACTCAAAAACGTTTTCCACTCCACTACTCATGTTATTATTTAGAACTTTATGTGTTTCCAAATCCAACGTTCCGAAAAAGAATAATTTCACCTCTCGGAAATTTATAAATTCTTACTCCGTCACCATTGTATGTATGTATATATGTATGTATGTATGTATGTATGTATGTATGTATGTATGTATGTATGTATGTGTATGTATGTATGTGTGTGTGTGTATGTATGTATGTATGTATGTATGTATGTATGCATGCATGTATCTCTGGTCATCGTACAGTTTTATTTCAAGATTTCTTGCCAATAGAGAAAGAGCCAGTTTCTAACCTAGATTCAAGGTTCCTTCATTGGAATTTTAACATCAACAAGAGTGTATTTTTGTATGTATGTATTTTTGTATGTATGTATGTATGTATGTATGTATGTATGTTTGTATGTATGTATGTATGTATATGTGTGTGCAGATTTGTATGTTTTGTTTTATGTATGTATTCTCATGCGTATAGTTGCATATCCAGACATGCTCATATATATATTTAAATGATAAACTTCTGGAAATTCTTACAGATTTTTACAGTTCCACTGATGGGTTGAATCTGTAGTCTTTGAATTAGCTTTCTCCTTTCCGATTTTGAGAAGCCTAATTTCTCATGATTGGTATTTAGGCAGTGTATTACATATATCCCAGGGCCCCAATAACTACAAGTATAAACCTGAACTTGTAATCTGGATAGAGTAACTGCCGATTTCTCAATAGTTCAGCATAAGTGTTCTCTTCACTGATCTTCAACTTTATGCTAACATCCGCTGGGTAGCTAATTTCCACAACTGCGCACAGTTTCTCTTCTCCATCCCAAATCATTATATCAGGTCTGTTGTGCTTACATTTTATTGAGATCTTTACTAGGACATTCCACCAGTATTCCTTTTTATTATGAGTGACTATGGCTTCTGCCATACTGTGAGTTCTTATTCCTTTGTCCTCGGGATTGTCCTTCCGACGGATATCATAAAAGAATATGTATATATGTACCTTTTATCTTTTTAATCATTTACCTGTTTCAGTCATTTAACTGTAACCATGATAGAACACCAACTTGAAGAGTTTTAGTCGAACAAATCGACCGCAGGATTAATTTTAGAAAGCTTAGTATCTAATCCATCCGTCTGATTTGTCTAACAACTAAGTTACGAGAACATAAACACACCAACATTGATTGTCAAGCAGTGGTGAGGACAAACAAAAAGACACACACATACTTACATGTATGTATGTGTGTGATTTCATGAACTTCTTTCAGTTTCCATCTACCAAAACACATTCAAGGATCAGCCCGTGGTCATAGTACAAGACACTTCCCTAAGGTGCAATGCTGCGAGACTGAACCCGGAATCACACGGTTGGGAAGCAAGCTTAAACAAATATATGCATATACTGGATCTATTACTATGTACCCCCTCATTTATCTATCTATCTATCTATCTATCTATCTATCTATCTATCTATCTATCTATCTATCTATCTATCTATCTATCTCTATCTCTGTCTATCTACCTGTCTGCATGTCTGTCTGTCTGTCTGTTTCTGTCTCTCTCTCTGTCTGTCTTTCTGTCTGTCTGTCTGTCTATCTGTCTGTCTGTCTGTCTGTCTGTCTGTCTGTCTCTGTCTCTCTCTCTCTCTCTCTCACTCTCTCTCTCTCTCTCTCTCTCTCTCTCTCTCTCT
>NC_068986.1:89101527-89108184 GCF_001194135.2 Octopus bimaculoides | reverse complement strand
AGAGAGAGAGAGAGAGAGAGAGAGAGAGAGACAGACAGACAGACAGATAGATAGATAGATAGATAGATAGATAGATAGATAGATAGATAGATAGATACACATACATACATATTCATATGCATACATATATATATATATGTATGTATGCATGTATGTATGTTTGTATGTATGTATATATGCATATGAACGCGATTAAGGTGTACGATAGATTACAGTAAGTTAATTCTAAACTTTATTCTAATTTCGAGAATCTATGTACACAGAAAGGAACACAGAAAGGAACACAGAAAGAAACAGGGAGAGAAAATAAAGAACGTGTAGTGGCTAGCGATCTATCATGGCAAATGCCGGACAGAGGGGTAGAGAAACAGAGTTAGGACAACCAGAGTATAAAGAAACGAAAATAGGCAAAAGCAGAAAGTACAGAAAAAGTTTAGAAAGTACGAAAAAGTCAAGAAAAGTACAGAAGGTTCAAAAGCTTCAAACGTCGTGGTGTATTCGAGCGATTTATCATCAACAGCGGAGTCCAGTGTAATCCATGGACTGGAGAGGTGCAGCTGAAGTGTACGAGAGTAGAAAGTTCAGGTAGAGAATCCAGGTAGAATAGTCCGAAGTGTAGAAGATGTAGAAAATCCAAGAAAAGTTCGTTGGGTTATGAGAGATGACAGGATTAACTGGTGCGACCACGTGAGCGTGTAATTTATGGGGAGAATTCACAAAAAAAAAAAAGACGAAGACAGGTGGTGTAGACAACAAACAGATGTATTAGGTTAACGCTCGGGATGTGAAAACAAGTCTTTAATGTTTCGAGCCCACGCTCTTCCACAGAAAGGAACACAGAAAGAAACAGGGAGAGAAAATAAAGAATGTGTAGTGGCTAGCGGTCTATCAAGACGAATGGCGGACAGAAGAGTAGAGAAACAGAGTAAGAACAACCAGAGTATGAAGAAACGAAAATAGGAAAAGGCAGAATGTACAAAAAATGTTTAGAAAGTACAAAACAGTTATACAGTATCTCACAGAAGTATGTACACCCCTAACACATCAGTAAAATTGCCATTACTCTGATAATATCGAAGGAAATCAAACGAAATTTATACTGAATAAAATATTTTATACATGCAAACATTGTGCAAATTTGGAACCCAAAACATTTTCAAAGATATGGACGAAACATTAGTTTTCAAAGGTTACAAAAATATGTACATGCCAAAGGAAATTTGCTATATTCAATATTTTATTCACTTGTTTTAATGAATTTAGCTATTGCTGATAATTTCTAGTAAATTATTTCTACTGGCATTTATGAATCGCTCATTGTTATTGCTTCTGCAAGATTTCTGATTTGTGTACCGTGGTGAAAATCTTCGTTGTGGATATAATGGCACCAAAAAAACAACAAAAAAGATTTGAAGAAAATAATTTTTAATTTGTACAAGAATGGTTTAGGATACACGTGAAATACCAAAGAAATACACGTGTCAGTCCGTGTGTGTGTATGTGAGTATATATCCAACTACTGAATACTAAAGGTCAGCTTAAGAAATTCACGTGTAATCAATCATGAAGAACAGATCAGAGATACAACCAAATAGAAGACCAATACCATTTAGATGTCAGCCAGTACCATCTACTACTATTCGTAGCAGTCCGACAAACGCGCTCTCGCGGCACAAACCATGGGTCTATTAGCCATTGCTAAATTCAAACCACAGCGAACAGAGGAGATGGCCTTGAAGTCGACGATTTTAAACGAACGGAAACAACACTCATATATCGCCTGGGGAGACACAACTAGATCTCATTATGCAAACAAACAATTGCATAATCAAATACCAGTGTTCTTGGAGAAGTACGTTGCATCGAAACAATTGTAACGAATCATAAATAAATGTGCAACCGTACTCTTTCTTCTTGACTCCAATTTCTTCAATTTTATATTCACAAACGATGAATGCCCAAATACAAACATAAAAGTGTATAATAATACCGACAGTGTTGGGCAATTCTGAAGGCAGACGAGCTTTATGCTGTACCCTACCACGTTCCTAACGGAATATAAAATAACTATGTATATATATATATATATATATATATATATATATATATATATATATGTATATATATATTTATATATATATATGTGTGTGTGTATGTATACAAACATACATGTACTCACACAAACACGCACATATACGTTTCTCTGTATATACAGGTATACAGAACTTCACACCCACACGCTGTATATGTGTTTGTGTGTGTGTGTGTGTTTGTGTGTATGTATGTATGTATGTATGTATGTATGTATGTGTTGACTAAGTTCTTTCTGTACATCTTTGCATCGTATGTGCGTCCGCCTTTACTTTCCTGTGCTTGCGTATTACTCTACTCACTCAAAAGCGTATCTTAACATTTTACAGCCAATATTTTTGCTGTTTTCCTAACTACGTAATGTCTTTCCTCTGTTCCCATCTTATGCTGTATCAAACACAATCTTCACCATTTAGCTGGTGAGGTTAAAGTTTAAAAACTGAATATGGCAGCTAATTACCTGTACACAGTATCATAATGGGTTTTGTGTATGAAGAGCAACTCGCCAATTCCTTGCCTGACTTCACATTCAAAAATATTAATACGCTAGGTCATCATTAACCAGAGGTCATTCATATCACAGCATAACTCCCAGCTTTCTTTTCCTTTTTTCTATTTTTCCTGTCTGTCACAATTTTCTTTGGCTTTTTTCTTTCTCTTCACTTTCTTTTCATCTTTCTTTCTTTCATTCTTTCTTTCTTTCTTTCTTTCTTTCTTTCTTTCTTTCTTTCTTTCTTTCTCGTATGCGTTATTTCATGTTTATTTATTCATTTCTTTTCTCTTTCAATCAAATGCTACCAAACATCTGTAATTGTCCAATCGGGGATTTATAATGAAATGATCCCAAAATGATAACGTCCATTTTCGTTTGCTCATGCCAACACACGCTCCCGTTGTCTCTCGTCCAATATCGTTCACTTTACTGGCCAACATTATCCTTACCCAGTTCTCCCACAACCCCCACCCCTCATACCCCAATTCCCTGTCGCGTCATTCTGTGTCCACTTTCGTCGTCCACTTCCGACCACTTCCGTCCATTTCCGTCGCCTAAAGGACTTGCCGCCGCGTATCGGCCGTAGAAAAAGCTTTCCTCATAAAAAGCTTCTAATATTATGATGGAAAAATTCTTTATTTTGCTTCTATTTTTTGTATTTATTTAGATTTTTATTTGTTTTCTTCCTGACATTCCGAGTGCAGTCCATTGAAAATACTTATAATCAATAGAATAATGGAATAATACAGAAAAAGGAATCCATTCTTTGGTAGACTGTTCTTATGAAACCATTCTTGAGAAACTATTCTTAGGAAAGTATTCTCATAAAAGACATGATATATAAGAGAAACCTATATGAATGATGACATGGCTTTTATATTTTCGATTAACTTTATTATTCTTTCCTTTCAATTTCCACCTCAATTGTAAGTTTATAAAATAGGGGTCAGCTTCATTTGTTCCTTAAATATTAGGGTTATTATTCGTGTTATTATTTATATCATCGTTATTATTAAAATCATCACCATCACCAGAAGTCTATTATTATTATTATTATTATTATTATTATTATTATTATTATTATTATTATTATGATTATTATTGTTATTATTATTATTATTATTGTTGTTGTTGTTGTTGTTGTTGTTGTTGTTGTTGTTGTTGCTGCTGCTGCTGCCGTTTTTATTGCTGCTGTTGTTATTATTTATCGAGAGCAGTACATACTGGCATCATTAGATTACAGCCAATGTGCTTTTCAGTATTTAGTTACGTCCATTTAGGTTCTGTGTTCAAATCTTACCGAACGGAACTTCCATACCTCTTCAGTCGATTACAGAATATTTACAAGTGAAGTACAGGGATGGCTGTAATCAACTTTAGCCACCCCGCCCCGAAAAGCGTATACCTTTGTGCATATGTTAAACAGAATTAGTACGGCGGCGAAGAAGAGTTTTAAGTACTTCATAAAATCCTCCACTTTCCTTTAATCTCTCTAGGAACATAAAAATGATTACCAATCAAGTTCTAGGTTCAGTGTGAGGTAGGCTGCTTCCTCCTTACAAATTGATGGTCATAGGTTAATGTTCCAAATCGTTACAATAATGTTGTATACTAATTAAGAGCGTTAAAGTTTTAAATTGACTCTTAGATTTTCTCCGAATGAAGGATTGCAAATTTATTCAACTCATATGGGTGTTACTGAAAATGTATCTTATATATATATGTATATATATGTGTATATATATATGTATGTATATATATATATATATTGCATGTATGTTATGAGGTTGTGACGCCTCAACGAATTACCGATGCGATAAAAAAAACCATAAGTATTGGCGCAATATTCGAACACAAAATAACAATAAGGTGGAAAAAGATTCCACCGCCTAAACAAATAATAAATGATAAAAAGAAAACGTCAAAGGGTAAATACAAAGTGCAAGGAGGATCCTGTCTCTAATGAAAGGGTGTCACTTTTCGGTGAAGTTGGTCTATTTTTTGATAGTAGGGGCAACTTCGGTGAGGGGGAACATATCCTCTCCACAAATCGTATTAAATTCACACCCTTCACATAACCAACAAAGAGTCGATACCAGACATGCATAAAATGTGTGTCGACTTACCAGACGTGATACTGACTGTGATACTAACTGTGATAGAAATAGGATTAGCCTACCAAAATCTTAGAGAAGATAGATTATTGATAAAGTTTTTATACTTGTCTGACATATTCCGTATTTTTTAAAATCATTTTCTCAAAATTTTCTGTACTCTACTTTCATCAGTTTCATCTACTATTAAATTCTCGTATGTTTTTGAATTTCGTTTTATTGGGTCCTGATATCTAAATAAGTCTCTATCCTTTACATTTTAATTGGTTTGTCGTTTTTAGTGCACGTTTGGAACATTTATCTAAGTTTATCATAGTGATTTAGCTGAAAATTTTTAAACCAATCTTTTCCATTTCACTACTGAACGTCACGGTACAGAATTAAATATTGGTGTAACTTTAACACAGGTTCTTCCTTGGATTTAGAAATCCAAATAGTTCTCATTTTCACCAGGAAATGATTTTAGCTCTGAATGAACAGCCCTAAATTTGTCAGTTTTCGTTTTATTTATCCAGCTGGGTCATGGTTTCCTAAACACTGGGCAGGCACACAGGGCACTGGATTCCTTGCCGGCGATTCAGATAGGTTATCGGTAGCTGTTTTCCATCATCCTCTGAAAAATTTGCTCCAGACCTAATTCATTTTAGTATCTGTTGTGTCGACACCCCCAAGCGAAGAAGTAGGATCACCCAAGACATATAAATAGAGGTAGTCTAGCCGTGGCAGAAGGGTTGAGTAAAGGTCGAGTAGCAGTTGTGTAGCGGTTGAGTAGCAGTTGTGTAGCGGTTGAGTAGCAGTTGTGTAGCGGTTGAGTAGAGATCATCCGAAGGTGCTAGATAACAGTAGCTTGAGACATAACAGTATCATTGCTCTAAATCTTTTCTTTAAATTCTTCAGATGAGTGCCGTCACTTGTGAATAGTTTTTTAAGCCGTGTTCGAAGCAGTTGATTTAAAAGTTTCTCCATGACATGAATAACAATTAGTAGTTTGGTTTCTCAAACTGATTTGTCAAATGAAATTAATTCTAAAAAGACAAAGGTGGATTGAATTAGTCAGGACAGGAAGAGGCACGTGAGATGGAGAGTAGTTGAAGCGGTCATAAGATGTGTGACGAAAGATTTCAAACAAAGGATATTAAAGTAAGAACAATAATAAAACTGAAATAAAGGACGGCCCCCCCAAAAAAAACAAAAAACAAAACAAAAAAAACAACAAAAACAAAAAACAACAACAAAAGACGACCATCCTTAAATATACCAATTACAGAAAAGTTTTCTGAGAAATCTCTTTTATTATGGGCTGACAACTAAGTGATTCTCATCTATTTATTATACATAATTATTTATTATTCAGTTTGAATGTTAAGAGAATAAGGGTTGATGCGCTGTTTTTAGTATTGGGATCACTTTGATTATATACAGTTTTCAGTATTCAAATGCATGATAAACTCTCAAATACATGCAAAAATCAATTTATTGTATAATTTTTTGTTGTTTATTTATTGTTCTTAATTTTTTTGTTTCTTAATTTTCGTATCGTTAATAATTCCTGAGATAAAAGTTGTTTATTATATCTGTGTATTCTTTTTCGACACAATTCCTTTCATTTTTTTTTCTTTTTGCTGAAAAGGTAGATAATATTTTCGAGATGAGTCTCTAGATTTTGGTGTACATAGATTCTCGAAATTAGAATAAAGTTTAGAATTAACTTACTGTAATCTATCGTACACCTTAATCGCGTTCATATGCATACATACATACATACATACATACATACATATATATATGTATGCATATGAATATGTATGTATGTCTATCTATCTATCTATCTATCTATCTATCTATCTATCTATCTATCTATCTATCTGTCTGTCTGTCTGTCTGTCTGTCTCTCTCTCTCTCTCTCTCTCTCTCTCTCTATATATATATATATATATATATATATATATATATATATAT
>NC_068986.1:89100496-89101517 GCF_001194135.2 Octopus bimaculoides | reverse complement strand
TATATCGCCATGATAGATCGCTGGCTACCTTTTTCTATTTTCTATTTTCTCTCCCTGTTTATTTCTGTGTTCCTTTCTGTGGAAGAGCGTAGGCTCGAAACGTTGAAGACTTTTTCGGTTCCCGACCGTTAAACTAATACATCTGTTTGTTGTTTACACATCCGTCTTTGTCTTTTGTTTTTTCTTTTTTTGTAAATTCTCACTACATACATGTATGTATATTCGCATATGTGTATGTATATATATATATAATTTATATTTTAGAGGCAGATGTTCACTATGTATAGGAACACTTCGAACAGCTCAAGACATTAGAATTTGAGCCGTTAAATGAGTAAAGCAACGACAAACAAACCAGGTACGTCTATTTACATATAAAGATACATATAATTGAAAAGAAAAATGTAAATGTGTGTGAATATTAAGAATACATAGTTCAACTTATAGAGAAAAAATGATATCACAAATAAGTTGGATAACCTCGCCACCTTCTTCTGGGAGGAAAAAAAATTATAAAAATTTTACATTTGAAATGTAGGCATGATGGAGCTTTTAAAAAGTGAATGATTTTATAGAGAGCTACACCTATTAGGAAGGAGAGTTGGGGTGTTTAGATGGAGAGTACCAGGAGGATGGAGGAACTATATTTCAAAATCATAAAGAGGCTGCTAATAGTAGTAAACGTGGAGAGTGGTAGGAGGCGGAAAAGTGGATTAAGTAATGTGTAAGTAGCTAAAGGTGGAGGCGCAATGGCCCAGTGGTTAAGGCGGCGGACTCGCGGTGACAGGATCGCGGTTTCGATTCCCAGACCGGGCGTTGTGAGTGTTTATTGAGCGAAAACACCTAAAAGCTCCACGAGGCTCCGGCAGGGGATGGTGGCAAACCCTGCTGTACTCTTCCACCACAACTTTCTCTCTTACTTCTTGTTTCTGTTTTGCCTGTAATTCAAAGGGTCAGCCTTGTCACACTGTGTCATGCTGAATATCCCCCGAGAACTACGTTAAGGGTACACGTGTCTGTG
>NC_068986.1:89098094-89099726 GCF_001194135.2 Octopus bimaculoides | reverse complement strand
ATGAAAAAGTGGTTGATTATAATATTTGGAATAAATTTGAAATGTACGTTATATACATTTATATTTGTGTGGGTATCTAAGTATATATTGATAATATTGGGTTTTTATATAGGTGTTTGTATGTTTGTATATGTGTATATGTGTGTGTGAGTGTTTGCCTATATGTATCTAAGCGCTTCTATGTCTATCTTACGTGTACATGTATCATATTTCTAAATGTGAGTGTGGATATTTCAAGTGTATGTGTCCCCCCCCCCACACACACACACACTTATATATAATCCATTCACAAATGAATAAGAAGTTGATTGTTAGTTTGACTCTGCTTTAGATTAGAATTTTAATGGGTCTAGAGGCTTTTTGTAGGATTATTTAGAATTAGCGAAGTGCATGAAAGTCTATAGTATTTATGCTTACATGATTAAATAACGTCAGGGAATCTATTTAACAGCGAGGAGTTGTAGAGGCGAAGAATTGATAATGACTTTTGTATGCATGGTTTACATTTACCTATATTTGTATTGTAGGGGGAAGCTTCACCTACTATAGACCATAATCGGGTGTACTAGTTACTTTTTGATTTGGGTTTGTGTGTGTTACTAAAGATGTTGATAGATTAGATTTCGGATGACTGAAAGAATTTATATGAACACGATATCGGCGTTTAAAATTGCAGTGCCATACCGATATTCACTTTTGCCTGGTGATCACGGGGTGTCATCACACGGCACTTATAGATTACGTTTTTGCGGAGAGAAGAGCCTGCAAGAGGGCAGGATTCAGATGCTTGACAGTTGCAAGTATTTATGTTAGTTCTGTGGTTGGGGTTACTATTAGTGACGTTGAGGCTGGTTTGTTCTTAGTGGTGGAGAATCCATGTGGTAATTTATATTAATATTGGACTGGGAGGTTGCAATGGAACTAATATTTGTTGTCGTATAGGTAGAGTTGTGGGATGTTGGCTTGAGCTTAGTAGTATATACCTGAGGTGGGTTATTCAGGTTTGTAATATTGCTATTGTTTAGGCTAGCTTAAGATGCGGTACGAGAACTTACGTATTCAACTGAGTGGTGTTGCAGATTATGTGGCCAGATGTTAGAAATGATGTGGTCGCAGAAATTATCTGACAGCCATGACTGAGTTCTCCTATTTGCGTGGCATGATTCAGAGTCCTGTTGACATAGGGTTTTCAGCAACCGCACTCTTGACCCAGGGCAGCACTACCCCCTACCCCCAGGCACTTGATATAGACCACTGTATTGAGTCTGAGGCCGTATGAGAAGATTAATGGAGGTATAACATCACTATCACTAGTGATATTTGCAAACACCATTATGTTGACTGGATGTTTGATTTTTATCACTCCTGGCAGATGTTTTGGGAACACGGCAAATCAACCGTTGTTTTGTGTGTTCACTATCTGTTCGTATTGGAGATTCCAGCAGCTAGAATGCCAAGACGTACAGCTTGTCGTTTTCAAATTTCTGGCAGAGTGAATTGCGTCATGGCGCTGTTTGTCTCACAGACGGTACCCTTGACCCTACTGTACTGCGTTGTCGACGAACTCAAAAACAAACAATGCGCATGTGCGCATTTACCCACCATCTCCAGTATTTGTACTGTATATATATA
>NC_068986.1:89088737-89093803 GCF_001194135.2 Octopus bimaculoides | reverse complement strand
TGTGTATGTATATATATATATATATATATATATAAACTCACTTATAAGTGGATGCGTGGCGTTCAATCGTATAATAATATAAATAATGTATATATACATATGCAAATATACATACATATATGTAGTGAGAATTTACAAAAAAACCAAAAGACGAAGACGGGTGCGTAAACAGCAAACAGATGTAATAGTTTAACGCTCGGGAAGTGAGAAAGTCTTTTACGTTTCGAGCCAACGCACTTCGACAGAAAAGAACACAGAAACAAACAGGGAGATGCATATATGGGTGCAGTACATCATAAAACCTAAACAACATGAGATACAAAATACGAAAACATGGAATACGAACGCTTTTGCAAACATCGAAAGTAACAAATGGAAAACAAGACAAGTAACATAAAGAACGACCTTTCATCAGTTGTCGGCTGTTTATATGCTCCACATTCCGAGCAATTACGACAACATGTGTCTCCGAGAAAATAGTTGCTCCCGCAAAGAAAATTAAAATTTGGGATTTGCATAGGGTCAAAATTGGTAACAAAAATAGGACAGTGAAAACAAACAGTAAGGGCTACTAAGCCGTAACGAGGTGAAGTGGTGAACGCTGGAGGAAGAAGCTTTGATAGGAGAAAGGACAGGAGAGTAGACAGACAAGAATTAGTGTGATCTGTGTGGCAGATCAAAAGGTAAGAAAGAAGCTCAAGTTAGGAAAATATAGATGGCCGATGATCACGTGTGAGCAACGAGAGAGTAGAGGAGGAAGAGTGGGAAAGAGAAAGGGACAGATAAAGAGCGGTGAAGGAGCGAGGTAAAGAATTACAGTAACGAGAAAGAGAAAAAAATGAAATGGGGAGAAGGGGAGATAAAAAGAATTACAGAAAGGAAGAGAGATGAAACGAAAGGGGACAGAGAGAACAGTACAGAGATTCGCATCAAAGCTATTAAGATAAACTTACTTGGAAATGAATGCGTGGCGTTCAGTCTGATGAAGTGTTCTTTATGATACTTGTCTTGTTATTTCCGCCAAGGAAGGAGGTTATGTTTTCCTCGGTGTTGGTTTGAGCGTCTGTGTGCAAAATAACTCAAAAGTTGTGAATGGCATTTAATGAAACTTGCAGGAAAAGTTGATAATGACACATGGAGAAGATGATGAAATTTTGGTAGTGATCCGGGAATTTTTATGGATTCTTGAAGGATTTTTCATTTGTTATATTTACTTTACATGAAATATTACAATGTTACGTTCTTTGATTATCTCCTTTGAAAACACCTTCAACATTTCCACGTAACCTATGGTGGCGTAGCTGTTTCCAATGTTTACTTTCGTTTCTCTATTAGTAATTTTACTCGCGTATCTATCTTAAAATGAGCTGCTTAGCGGAGGTCTGCAGAGGATGACATGTCAAGCCTTGACTATTGGGATCGACTCAAAAAGTTCAGGCTTTGCTTCCTCCACCGCCGCTGTGAGCTCTATATCTTCTGTATGATATATTGCACCAAATGCATTATTATCTATCATTGAAGTTAAAATTGTTGAAAACATTATACTTCATCTTCTATATATAGCTTGAAAGAGTCGTGAAATGCTATTTCTCTCCTTGCAAAAAGGCGAAATGAGGTAAAACGGAATACTCGATGTGATTTTTCATGTTATTCTTCATAGATTTCTCTTTCTCTAGCGTTTTCTTCGTCTCCTCTGAGGTTCTTCTGTCAAGCACCCAATAGCTTGCAGTTCTAATATTTCACATACAGCTTTTGATTATTGAGACCAGTGAATTGATGTCCCCGTCATAGTATTCAAGTTGACTCCACATCCCGTTTGAGAGCCTCCTGCACCTGCGTCACATACAAGGCCCTGATGCATCGATTCTTCATTTAAATGCACACAGCCATTTTCTCTCTGATTTTGTTAATCGTGATCTTCACCTGGTGCTGGCAACGGGCGCTATCACAAGGACATCCTGTAGTATGCGCTATATGTTGACTAGGCCGTAATCAATCTCAATTTTGTACTGGGTGTTTGGCGCTATCTAGATCCCTCATCTACCAGATTACCTCCTAAATAGATTGTTCCCAATGTAAAATCGTCTTGCTGCTGCCATGGTGACTAAACATTTTCTTTCTGTTTCCCAATCCAAACACTCCAACGCATTTCTATTCTCTCCCTGCATCCCTTCTCCCACCTTGACGTCAAAACCTTCCACCACTACGATGTTAGCGGATTTGTGAGGAGCTCGGTCTTTCTCTAGTTCTTGCTAGAATTCTTGTACTTCATTGTCTTTGCGCTATTTGTAAGAGCATAGGTTTGCATGATATTCAGAATGGGCTTTCCTGAGAGATGAACGTTTAACAATCCAATCTGTGAAGAAGAAATTAGCATGAAACAATTTCCGAATCCGTCTCTTTGCATACGACGAATTCTATACCGACTGTTGCTCTCACATCTCACGACTTCTGTCCATGTCGCATATTTTTCTTTCCTTCGACGGGTTTCGCATGTCACTAGCACTTCGCAGTTGACTTTTTTCTCCTTGCCAAAAACTTGCAGTTCTAGATAGATATGGTAATGTCTGTCTCTCAACCTCTTTGTCTGTCCTTTATACATACGTGCATGAATATCTGTCTACATATATGTATGCATAATTTTCACTGTATAAGTTGTGTAAAAAAGGCAACGGTGAATTTCTTTTGAGCATGCAAGTATTTGCAGGGCCTTTATTCTTGATAGTCTTTGGATCTTCTGAAACTAAATTTTTAACAATTACTAAAGAGAATAAAGTTCGTTGTTCAATGTTTATTCTTCTATATAAAATTTTTGCTCTTTTGTAAATGATGCTGTTCCAAGAAATGGTTTTCTCCGGGTATTGTTTACTCAGTTTGCAAATTTTTGCTTTCATTTGTTCTAGTCTTTTAGTTTGAGTTAAATGTATTTTATGCTAGCATTTACTGGTTTATGAAAAATATTATTTATTTAGAAAAATTTATTTCGGCAATTTTTAATGCGAATTTTCCCTTATTAGACCAATATTTTCATTATTCTACAATTTCCAAATAATTCGAATACTGCTTTATAGTTCTGCATTGGGACTTTGAAGGTTAGATGTCTTCATAACAAGAAACCACCAGGATAATAATCGCTTTACGAGAAGCGATTGTTATCAGAACAAACCGCTTCTCGTGAAGATCGTGATGGAAATGTTAAACATTCTTTAAATTTACCAATTTTTAAAATAAATTTCTCTTTTCGAACTGATGATATTCTGTCATATACATACTGCCAAGAATACTATCTAATTCTTTCATTATTTGGAACATTATTTGAAGCACTACTTGTTGTTAAAGTTTACGTTGTGAGGCTTCGGTGATTAGACGAGAAATACTTTATTTGATTTGAGTCGCTGTTGCTTTTCTTTTTCCTAACCTAACAAATTTAACATCTGTATTAAGCATATTTTTTATGGCGTGTTGGTTTTATGGAACATTTTATCCGCATTTATGATCGATTTAGCTTTGTAAGAACATTCAACAAAAATTGTATAAAGTTAAATTACAGGATATCATTTTACTAGCAGAAATATCGGTGCTTTCAACAACAACAATTAATGTATGATACTTGGATTGTTGAATTTCTGATATAATTTCTGATTGGAGGACGCCATTGATTTTACTAACTAAAATTGAGTTTGGGGAAATGATTTCCTGCAAATGTACTTGAAAAGTCGTGAGTATTTGATTTTTTTCTCTTCTGAATCAAAAGAAATCTCCTATAATTTTGTATCGACAGCGTAATATATTTAAATGAAAAATGCAAACAGATTGTGTCGTGCGATGAGAAAAATATCATTGAGCGAACTGTACGTCTATACAATCATTTCAAATATGTAATAGTTCAAAAAGTTAAAACAAAATCCTTGAAAACATTTCAAAATTTAGTGGCCTAGACAATGGAAAATGTTGATTATTTTCATGTCATCTCAGCAACTTTTCAAGCATCAAATATTGATCATAAACATTGATTTAGTCTGCTGAATGCTGTAAAATCGAAATTTCGATATAGATTTCAATAAACTACGCTGGATAGTTTTATAAACATTAAGTCTCGTAGACAAAGCAGAAAGTGGATATAACGGTAAAAAATATACAGACATTAGAAGAATGCAAAGCATAGAAAAACATTTCTTGAAAGCTCACATAGATATTTCGATATTTCTAAGTAAATCTTTCTAAGCATACAACTATGGATTTTTTTTCTTTTTGCAAAAATTGGCATTTTTTGCAGGAAAATTTTTCTCTTATATATATATATATATATATATATATATAACAAATGTTTTGCATAATATACGTATAATTTATATCAGAAACGTTCATCGAGGACATGCTCATAAAAATAGGTATGAATACATGTTTCGAAGAATATGGGCTAAATCATATTAATCAAAAGAACACAAAAGCCTAATGGAAGGCATATTTATCAAATGAAAGGTAGAACAATCATCAACATATTTGTTTTCAAAAATTCATAATAATCCATTAAAAATTATTAGTGAGGATCTAATAGCCCCAGTTTAACCCAAACTCAACACTAATCAAATAACCCTGTCAACAAAAGCCTTTCTTCACTGTTGATAATTTCTTCTTCAAACCGTAGTTTATACTAAATTGTCCGTCGTGACTCAGAACGATAGCAAACACTATAAAGGGCATTTGAATTACATTTTTATCAGCTTCACCTCCCACTTAGATGCTTCCTCACTAATTCTCCAAATTACTAGAAAATTCTATACATATTCGGTTAAAAGTGGAATTTTTAGACTCTACTCCATTTTTCTATTATTATTGTTAATCCTTAAAGATAATAGTTTCCTTAAGATGGGCGCTGGCCCAATAAGGCTGCTTTTTGCAAGACATCAATCTTGCATGGGATTTCCAGTTTCCTTAAGAAATTTTGAAGTTTCAATGGGATTGAGCCCAATACTCCGATCACCACTGGTATCACTTTTACTTTACCCCCCTTAGAATTAAATGGTTTTGATTTGCTGTCAGGTGACTTTTGGACAAACCTGTAT
>NC_068986.1:89085722-89086088 GCF_001194135.2 Octopus bimaculoides | reverse complement strand
TTCTTCTTCTTCTTCTTCTTCTTCTTCTTCTTCTTCTTAATAATAATAATAATAATAATAATAATAATAATAATAATAATAATAATAATAATAATAATAATAATAATAATTATTATTATTATTATTATTACATGATTTATAATCACACAGGATTTTGTCTTCTGACTGCACCGGATTTAAACATATCTGCAATCCAACACGAATGCGCACGCACGCTCGCACGCTCATGTACACAGTCAAGCCAAAGCCAGCAGAAACATACACACATGCACGAACACATACATATATACACGTGCATACACACATACTTACATACATATATATATGTATATGTGTGTGTGTGTATGTATGTATGTATGTATGTAT
>NC_068986.1:89084651-89085712 GCF_001194135.2 Octopus bimaculoides | reverse complement strand
GGACTTATTCTTTGTAAGCCTAGTACTTATACTATCGGTCTCTTTTGCCGGACCGCTAAGTGAAGGAGACATAAACACACCAGCATCGGTTGTCAAGCAATGCTAGGGGGACAAACACAGACACACAAACACACACACATATATACATATATATATATACATATATACGACGGGCTTCTTTCAGTTTCCGTCTACCAAATCCACTCACAAGGCTCTGGTCGACCCGAGGCTTTATTAGAAGACACTTGCCCAAGTTGCCATGCAGTGGGACTGAACCCGGAACCATGTGGTTGGTAAGCAAGCTACTTACTACACAGCCAGCTGAATGAATTTAATAAAAGCATCTATATATGTTTATCAATTCGTTTTGCAAGATTCCTGATGTGAAATCTTGTGTTGAAACAGATTTTTTTGTATTTCGGGATGGTCATTTTATTTATCGATTTTTTTTTTTACGAAATAAACAAGCGCTTATTTAAGCTTACATCGACTCCCCTTTGGTGTTGTGTTGCATTTATTAAAAAATAAATATATACAAATTATAAAAATGATGAAACAAAATATATAGTACAGTACTGCTGCTACTTCGCAGATTTTCACGTCACGGGTTTTTTGGAACGAAACATCCGCAATAGTTGAGTGATTACTGTATATAAAATAATACACATATTATTGCACATACTGTTGTACATAATATTGTACATATTCAGCAGTGTATATTGCTTAAATACTAATACTCCTACATTAACGCTTTTGTTATTTCTTCGTTTCTTGTTAATTTGTTGTAGCTTTGAAATTATCGGATTTATAAGAGAATTTACAGACAACTATGTTTTGAATTCCCTGTTACTATTTTGTCCAGGCAGCAATTTCTTCTTCTTCTTCTTCTTCTTCTTCTTCTTCTTCTTCTTCTTCTTCTTCTTCTTCTTCTTCTTCTTCTTCTTCTTCTTCTTAATAATAATAATAATAATAATAATAATAATAATAATAATAATAATAATAATAATAATAATAATAATAATTATTATTATTATTATTATTATTATTACATGATTTATAAT
>NC_068986.1:89082533-89084346 GCF_001194135.2 Octopus bimaculoides | reverse complement strand
ATATATATAAAACAATGTGTATGTGATAAAGTTTCTGCCTGTCTTTGTGTGTGCGGGCGTGTGTGCACGTGTTATGTTCGACTATGTGAGAGCGTGTTCCAATTTCTATGCACTCTATCGTCAGACGGTCATGAAATATCAGCTAGCAATATCATTATCATCATCATCATTCAACAGATAGAGAAGCAGAGAAGGGAGAGAGGTGGGGTTTTCAAAATTAGAGAAACAAAAACTTTGACATATCCTTATCAATATGACAATTTAATCTTTTCACTTCGTTATCGGACAAAATCAATCAATAAGTAAGGCCAGCACCGCTTTAATTGTCTGCTGTCTTGACATTTTCATGTCTTTAACCTTGCAGATGAGGACGCGTTTATAGAAGACAAAACCAAACGAACTAACCACAACAACGACAACAACAACTCCGCTACGCCGATATTGTCTTTGTAATTAACTTCACTTCTTCCATATTCTTCATGTCGTCTTTTGACAGCCGCCTGTTGGCTAAAATGGTTTAGTGCCTCGCTAGATGGCTCAAACAGACCCACAGCATCGGCTTTCCACTGGCTCACTGTCTCATCAAGGTATATTACTCTAAATCGTTGTCGTAATCCTTTGGAACTCGTTCTGTGTATTTTATTCTTTTCTTTCATTTCATTTTTTTCTTCAATTGTTAAACTTCCCAAACAAAGACAGGCTACTGAATCGTGCAACGCATAGACACGCACATCTACACGTATATCTATCTATCTATCTATCTATCTATCTATATAGACACACACACACACACATACACCCCCCATATATATATATATATATATATATATATATATATATATATATATATATATATATATATATATATATATACATAAACACACACACACACACATATATAGAGTTATACATACACATATTCTCTCTGTGTTACACGTACTGACACAGCACAAATACACATATATATGAATTCAGACACGTATTGATAATCTATATGTGTGTGTGTATGCGCGCGCGCGCGCGCGTGTGTGTGTGTGTGCGTGTGTTTGTGTGTGCGTGTGTGTATTTTAATCTTTTATCATATAATTGTATCAGGCATTGGACTACGGCCAAGCTAGGGCACTGCTTGGAACGGTTTCGTAGAACAAATTGACGCCAATACTTATTTTTAAAGTCTAGTACTTATTCTGGTGGTCATTTTTGCTGAACCGCTAAGTAACAGGAACGTAAACAGACCAACACCGACTGTGAATCGGTTGGGGTAGAATAAACAAAAATAAACAAAAACGAATATATAAATATATACCTAGTGTGCGTCAATCAAATTTACCGACAAGGCATTTGTTGGGCCAGGGTTATAGTAGAAAGCATTTGCCCAATATGCCACATAATGGGATTGAACCTGAAGCCACGTGGTAGCAAAGAGTGCTTCTTAACCACGAAGCCATATCTGCGCCTTTATATATGTATGAATATGTATATTGGAATGTGAAATTATGTTGAATGAACGGGATTAGAAAACTCATTTCATGTTACAGGCTTAGTGAAACTTTTTTTTTCTTTATCACCACGAGTCGAATTTCTCGCCACTGCGAATAGTAAGAATTGTTAAAACTTGTTTTCGGTGTATTAATTTTTTATTTATTTCACATATCTATCTATCTATCTATCTATCTATCTATCTATCTATCTATCTATCTATCTATCTATCTATCTATCTATCTATCGAGGACTGGCAAATAGCCCAGAAAGGAAGGAGGAAGAGGAGCAAGAAAAGAAAAGCAAACACAAACAAAGCAGGGAGATACACAAC
>NC_068986.1:89081334-89082058 GCF_001194135.2 Octopus bimaculoides | reverse complement strand
CTCGAAGGGTAAGTGACTCTCTTTAAAACTCTAACACTCACATTAGAATCATGCTCAAGATTGGTTGTGTAAATGCGCGTGGCTTGGGGTCTCCTTGGAAACAAGGGTACCTCCTAAACGACATAAAGTCACACAAACTAGAAATCATACCCATAAGCGAGACCAGGCTCCATGATTCGCGGGCCCTAACGTCCATGTTTGGCAGACAGTTTAACATTTATTTTTCTCCCTGTCTGCCGAGAATGGGCGGTAGTGGCACGGCGGTACTCTTTCGCAAGAGTCTGGATCTCGAAGTAAAGACAGTATTCATAGACCCGGAGGGTAGATTGGTTGTTCTAGATGTCGATGGCAGCGATGGGTGTGCCTTTCGACTCATATCAGTAAACGCACCACCTTTAACAGGTAGGTCAGATTTCTTTCGACGTCTAGAAGTATTCCTAGGAACGTCTCGTCCTTTACTTTTAGTGGGGGATTGGAATGCTACCTTGGACACGCATCTAGACTATGTGGGCAGAGATAGGAATAGACGGGGATGCAAATGCCTCAAAGACCTGCTCAGACGCTTTCAACTGTCTGATAGGTACCGACTCGACCATCCGAATGCGCCAATATGGACATGGACAAACCGCATCGGGTCGTCGAGATCATATCTAGATAGAGTACTGTGTAGGAGAGTAGATAGAGATAGCATAGGGTGTCCACAATTTCACATAGTCAGCTACAC
>NC_068986.1:89077530-89078198 GCF_001194135.2 Octopus bimaculoides | reverse complement strand
AGCCCTGTGTGGCTAATAAAAGAAATGTATCTATCTATCTATCTATCTATCTATCTATCTATCTATCTATCTCTACCTACCTACCTACCTACCTACCTACCTACCTAACTACCTACCTATCTATCTATCTATCTATCTATCTATCTATCTATCTATCTATCTATCTACATATATGATAATACTTGTCATGATAATAATGTTGTGAGTTCAATTAGTGGACCGGGTAGCAAGCTGCGTCCCTCAGCAAGGTTCTTCATCTCACGAATGTTGTAATGTTGTAGCCCTATGTCTCAATTTTCAAGTTTGCATGAGTGACGGAGCCTTGGTTGTGCCTATTAGGTTTTGGAGCCGTCAGTTAATGATGGGCGGAAGAGAGGGTGTTATCTTTAAATCGAAAGCCCGCCTTAAATACCTGTGAATGCACCGCGGGTTTAAGCAGTTTATTTAAACAGGGTGGTGGTTTAAGTTTGCCAGTGTATAATTGATGTAACCCCTACAACGGGATTCCATAAAGTTTGTGTTTCCAAAACACTTCCACTTCCAAATTTAGTTAATTTTATCAAGCTCCCTTTTCAGTTTGTAGAACAAATTTAAATGTAATAAAATGTTTTAAAAGAAATTTAACGTGGTAACTGTAAACCTACTTTTGGGCCAACCTGTGTGTATAT
>NC_068986.1:89075421-89077192 GCF_001194135.2 Octopus bimaculoides | reverse complement strand
ATATATATATATATATATATATATATATACAGCAATCTAAATAGGTGGCTCACTAGGAATTTGAACCAAAAGGATAGAATTAGAGTTACATCACTGAATTGTGTATGCAGTCGGTTCAATTACAGTTACTGTCTTGCTTGTAGGTCACATTGGTCTTTTTTGTTGCTTTTGTTGTTGTTGTGTTGTTGCTTTTGTTGTTGTTGTGTTGTTCTTTAGTATCATTAGTATCAGGTGAGATCTGATATCTATCACACTTTTTATTGATCTATGGTCATCCTAGATATGTCCAAGTCAACCATTATCCCCCCCTCCCGATACAGTATACCTATGATTACGTTTATTTAGGTGTTATTTCTAGCATGTGAAGCGACCATATAAAGGTTATTATATCAATGGCTTGTTGTGTCTTTATTATACGCTACTTATTTATTTAGTTAATCTCTTATTTATTTTTTCACTATATCAGGGCTTCTGTCTGACAGTCACCGTTGACATATAATACTATCGTCTTGTTAAATGAAGTTAAATGGCTCTACGAGAGTGAATAACGACTAGATCATATATTTTACTGAGTGGCAGCTTACATCTAAAACAATCACATTGTTTTAATATATTCATTCATTCGTATATTTCGTTGTTTGTTTAGAGATAAATAACGATTTCTTGTCCACCATTCCCTTTAGTAACCACCGGTCAGTACTTACTGTCCAAAATTGATTTCCATAGATCGATAGACGAAATTAACGAATGGTGCAGTAGATACCAGTCTAGTGGAACCGAATGATAAATGTTTTTGTCTGTTCCGCTGTGAAATCTGATGAAATCGCTTCCAAGAGGCTAGCTGAGGAATATTAAGTAAGGACAACATTTTCTTGGTAATTGTAGGGTTTCGGTTTTTGGCTCTCACCTCGGACACACGTAGACAGTTTGGTACCATTTTAAAGACCACTATTTATGTTTTTTCTTCTTTATAACTGGTCTTTAAAACAAGAACAGACATAAAATATACGTTGTATTGTAAAAGATGGGAAGTAGAAAACACGCTGTGAAGAGTTTGGGTATAGTGGTTCTGGCTTGTACGATATTGGGGTTTCTACTGAAACAGTGGTTGGTGTTGAGGAAGGACGGTGTTCTGACAAGTATTGGAGTAGATATGTTTGATGTTGCGCATATTGGTGCGAGTAACGTTCTCGTTGTACATAAAACGCACACACACACACACGCACAAACATGTATGTATTTATGTATGTGTGTGTACTTGTGTATACGTGTATGTAAACAAATATGCATACGAACACTGACCTATACGTGTGTGCCTGTGCGGGTGTGAATGAGTGCGTCTATAAATATATGTGCGTGTATATTTGTGTGTGTATGTGTAAATGTATGCGTAAATATATAATCGTGTTTGGGAGCGGGGCGTTTTATTCTATATATGCATATGGACACTTGCGCGTTTTCAAATCTGTAACCTATCTATCTATCTATCTATCTATCTATCTATCTATCTGTTTGTCTATCTGTCTGCCTCTCTGCCTGCCTGCCTGTCTACCTATCTGTTTGTCTGTCTCTTTCTCTCGTTGTGTGTATAAATACATGCATATGTGTGTATGAGTGTGTTTGTGAGTGAGTGTGTGTGTATGTATGTATAAATAAACATACTTGCACATCTATTTGTTTATCGAACAGTGTATATCGGCTTATTTTTAATACCTCACCATCTATGTATGTATGTATGTATGTATGTATGTATGTATGTATGTATGTATCT
>NC_068986.1:89068792-89074729 GCF_001194135.2 Octopus bimaculoides | reverse complement strand
AGAAAAAGAAGAAGAAGGAGAAGGAGAAGAAGAAGAAGAAGAAGAAGAAGGAGAAGAAGAAGGAGAAGGAGAAGGAGGAGGAGAAGAAGAAGAAGAAGAAGAAGAAGAAGAAGAAGAAGAAGAAGAAGAAGAAGAAGAAGAAGAATCCTTTTTACTAAAGGCACAAGGCTTGAAATTCGGGAACTAGTCGATTACATCGATCCCGGTTATTCACTGGTACTTAATTTTATCGACCCCTAAAAGGTGAAAGGCAATGTCAACCTCGGATGAATTTGAACTCAGAACGTAGTGTCGTGATCAACTGGTATTTATTTTACAGATCCCGAAAGAATGGAAGACAAATTCGACCTCGGTGGAACCCTTGCCTCAATATTTTAGGCCTTGTATCTATAACAGAAAGAATGATTAAGGGGGTAGATCGGCAGAATGCTGGGAAAATATCTTTCGATATTTCTTCTAGTTATTTACGTACGGAAGAGAAATGATATTCGTATCAGGTTTGGCTTTTACCATTTCTCTTCATGTAACGGTAAAATCACAGGCTTAAAGTACTCAACTATAACCCTTCTCACCTAATATCTTGCCGTGAGATAAATTTCGAAACTTTTAGTATACTTTTACTCTTTTACTCTTTTACTTGTTTCAGTCTTTTGACTGTGACCATCCTGGAGCACCGCCTTTAGTAGAGCAAATCGACCCCATGACTTATTCTTTGGAAGCCTAGTACTTATTCTATCGTTCTCTTTTGCGGAACCGCTATGTTACGGGGACATAAACACACCAGCATCGGTTGTCAAGCGATGTTGGGGGGACAAACACAGACACACAAACACACACACACATACATATATATACATATACATATATACGACAGGCTTCTTTCAGTTTCCGTCTACCAAATCCACTCACAAGGCTTTGGTCGGGCCTGAGACTATAGTAGAAGACACTTGCCCAAGATGCCACGCAGTGGGAATGAACCCGGAACCATGTGGTCGGTAAGCAAGCTACTCACCACACAGCCACTCCTACTCCTATATGAGCAATAAATTGGCAGTATTATTAGTATCGCAGGCTTAACGTCATGCAGTATATGTTCTGGTTCTATATTCTAAGTTCATATATTGTGAGAGTACTTTAGTGTCGATGCTATGTTCGAAAGGAGCAGTCTGCGCTGCAATGGGCACGAATTCTGTACGGCAATGTCTCATCTCATGAAATTGTATTGTATTATGAGCTAACATTAGATTGTCTGTCATCAAAGTATAGGCCCTCAGAAGGGTTGAAAAAGATGAGAAATTCTAGAGGGTGTGCACTAGCTTGACACCGAACGCGTCCAATAATTGGGGAAAGGAATTGCAGCCTTTAGTCACTGTGAAATTTATCAGCGAAAACTAACGTTGCGGTTATTTACCCATTTAGAGCTTGTCTTCGAAGTGGTGGTCTTGTGTCGTATCCTGAAATGTGTTGGAAAGGAGTATGAAGAAGGATGACATCGTCGTCGTCGTCGTCGTCGTCGTCGTCGTCGTCGTCGTCGTCGCCGTCGTCGCCGTGAAAATCATCATCATCACCACCACCAGCACCACCACCACCACCTCCACCACCAACACCACCACTACCACCACCATCATCATCCTCATCATCATCATCGTCATCATCGTCATCATCATCATCATCATCACCATCATCATCATCATCATCATCATCGTCATCATCGTCATCGTCATCATCATCATCATCATCATCATCATCATCGTCATCATCATCATCGTCATCATCATCATCGTCATCATCATCATCGTCATGATGATGATGATGATGATGATGGTGATGATGATGATGATGATGATGATGATGATGATGATGATGATGATGGTGGTGATGATGATGATGATGGTGATGATGATGATGATGATGATGATGGTGATGATGGTGATGATGATGATGATGATGATGATGATGACGATGATGATGATGATGATGGTGATGATAATGACAATGGCTGGTTATGACGACGTCGATAACGATGACGACGAAACGACGAGGTTGATGATAATAAGTAAGTAAATCAATGTGCTGTTGACAGCAAACAGTTTTAATGAAAGACTTTCAGGTCGTTTCTTCAGTAAATAATTGACAATTACGTACCTCTACTTGCTATTTTTGCTTTCCTTTTCCTTTTTTCTTTTTTTTCTTTTCTTTCTTTCTTTCTTTCTTTCTTTCATTCTTACATTTTTTTTTCCATTTTCCCTTTATTTTTCATCCTTGTTTTCTCACTATTTCTGTCAGTCCATTGTAGACCTAAAGTCAGTAATGATGTGTAGAGGTTTTTGTCTGATTTCGGTTGAACATATTACAGATACTTTTGTTGGTTATGACTGAGGGTGGGGCCACATTAAGTTATAGAGGAGAAGGATAATCTTGAGGAAAGGAATAAAGAAATTTGTATCTTGAACTGATCCAATTGTCTCTGAGATTTCCTTGTGTATTACTGAAGACGCTTCTGGTACAACTGTCCACCGCTATAAACAAACACATTACCAGTACTAGCACATGTGTGTGCTGGCACTCCGTCGCATACGATGTCGAGGGTTCCAGTTGATCCAATCAACGGAACAGCCTGCTCGTGAAATTAACGTGCAAGTGGCTGAGCACTCCACAGACGCATATACCCTTAATTTAGTTCTCGGGGAGATTCAGCGTGACACAGAATGTTACAAGGCTGACCCTTTGAATTACAGGCACAACAGAAACAGGAAGTAAGAGTGAGAGAAAGTTGTGGTGGAAGAGTACAGCAGGGTTCGCCACCATCCCCTGCCGGAGCCTCGTGGAGCTTTAGGTGTTTTCGCTCAATAAACACTCACAACGCCCGGTTTGGAAATCGAAACCGCGATCCTATGACCGCGAGTCCGCTGCCCTAACCTACTGGACCATTGCGTCTCCACACTACCACATGTACCACATATATTCCAGCACATGATGTACACCTTCATTAAAGGTCACTTCTACTGCTGCTGCTACTACTACTACTACCACTTCCCAAACACTTCTATTACAGCTACTATTATATTACTACCATCGTCTCCACCTCATTACTGCTGCTGCTGCTGCTGCTGCCACTACTACTACTACTACTACTACTACTACTACTACTACTACTATTACTACTAAGCATCGGTTAGAGCAGCTATTGCGACACGAATGCACTTCCTTAACGTGTCCGCCACAAATATCCTGAGATCACTATAGTTAGCGTCTCCATCTTGAATATGTTTTTGCTTTTAGTAATTCGGCAAAGAGAAAGTAGGGAGTGTGCCGAGTTTGGTGGAAGTGAGAAGGAAAGTATAATAAAAATAGGAGTTGAGACCATCTCTACAGATTTTCTATAGAAATTATAACCAGCACTGATTTTGTCACGACGTTTTGGTATCTGAGACATCAGATGTAAAGAACCAAGATTAAAAAATGGATAATGGGCGTTCATGCCATATTTCGGGAGGTTTTGTTCCTTCATCGGCACCCATAAAACTTATTAATCATCCACGAACTCATTGCTTAAATAGTGCAATTTACATATCAGACACATTACTGGAAGCTGGTACATAAATAATGGCTTTTAGGCAAATGGGATTCCGTTATGCAAACATAATGTGCTACAAGTTATATTAAACATTTTTATAAGTCAATACCGTGTAATTCTGCGTTAGCACTGGTATATCTAATTACGTTACACAGCTATATGTAGTAGCTATTTAAGCAATGAGTTCCTGGATCATTAATGGAGTAGTTGGGTACTGATGAAGGGGCAAAGCCTCCCAAAATATGGCATATACGCCCATTACCCATTTTTTCATCTTCGATCTCATTGTTTGTTTATATGTGACTCGGATACAAAAGGTTATATCAAAATCAATGTTGGCTATAATTTCTATAAAAAATCTGTAGAGATGATCTAAGCAAGATTTAAGTGCACTGCTGACGGTATTGACATATAAAATCGTTTAATATACTTTGTGTATTATGGTTGCATCACGAATTGCTGTGTGCCTACAACCCATTGATAAAGAAAGGTAGACTAGATACATAAAGAGTGGAACGGAAAGATATATAATTGGCTGTCATTAGTGAAAATGTGGTAGTGTAGTCATACGAGCAGACAGTAAAATATAGAGACTAAGGAATTGAAGAAATTGTGAAAAAGGAATAGAGAACGAGCAAGTGGGGAATGGAGTAAGGTAAACGTATGAAGCAGAGATGATGAATTGAAAGTTAGGAAGACATAGTCGGTGAGCAAATGGCAGAGATAATGATAGAGATAACGAGAGAGAGAGAAAGAGAGAGAGAGAGAGAGAGAGAGAGACAGAGAGAGAGAGAGAGAGACAGAAAGAGAGTGAGAGAGAGAGAGAGAGAGAAAGATAGAGAAAGAGTGAGAGGGAAAGAGATAGAGAGAGAGTGCGCGGGAGGAGGAATTTCATGTATGATATGAAGGAAAATGTGTGTGTGTGTGGGGGGGAGCGAAGTGGAGGAAAATTTTGATTGAGAGAAAAATGAAATACGAAACTATATATATAGATAGAACGGAAGTGATGAAATAATGAAATGAGTTTCCCGTGAGAGTAATGAGGGAGAATGAGTGAATGGGTTAAGGTAAGAAAGTGAATAATGTCTTATCAAATATACAACGAATAAATTGCAAGTCACAAAGATAGCGAAATTTTCAATAAGAGAGTAACTAATAAATACTAAACAGCAGAAAGCTGATGAGCATTATTAAAATAATAACACGATTTTCCGTGTGAATTGAAGGAGTCCGAAATGCAAAATAACAATAGGCAGCAGAAGAAATACGAACTACACACGAAGTAATACGAAATAATGAACGCGAGTACCTAAAAGAAGACAAAATGAAACATGAGAAAAAAATTTGAAGAAACGTTTTAGGGTTAAAATTTAGTATTATTAAGATGTGATACAAGTGTATCCCATCCAGTCTTGCGCTGGTTAATATTTTTTTCAATGATTTAAGTTGCATTTTGCTTTTGATAATTTTGTGTGAGCCTAAAATTTTGTTCATTGTTATATCTCCTATTGATCTGTGTTCAAGAAGTCTTCGTTCACGAGTATAGGTGTCCGAAACTATGGTACAGATTATTTTCGCTAGATGATAAGGTATTTTAATTTTTATGTGTTTGGGGTGGCATGAGTTGAATAATAGCTATTGTTTAGAATCTGTAGGTTTAGAGAAGTCTGTTTCGATGTGGTTATTGACTATTTTAATTAGGATGTAAAAAAAAGGGAGTTGTTTATTGCTGTGTTCCATGGAGAATTGTATGTTGCTATTGATATGGTTGAGCATTATTTTGAAATCGAGGTGTTTGTCTATGCTGTCTTTCCAAAGTATAAAGCAGTCGTCCAAATACCTCTTCCAGTTCTCCTTTAAATAGCAATGGAATGAAGTGCCATATTTTTCTAGTGATGATTGATATATTTTAAGCTCTAGGTAACCCATTACAAGGTTCGCAATCACTAGAGCAGCTCAGGTTCCCATTGCAATTCCACAATCTGTCGATAGTAAACTGTATCGAACATGAAATAGTTGTTTAGTAGGATGAATTTGAGTACTGCGATTATGAATCTGTTGTTTGATGCGTCTTGAGATCTCTTCTGGGTATTTTTCTAGCCAGAAGATGATCGCTTCTATGCCATAATTGTGTGGGATATTGGTGTACAAATTCAGCACATCGAATGATACTAACAAAATTTCTTCATATGTTGTCTTCGGGAAATGGTGAAGCATGTCTAAGTCATCCTTGATGAAGCTTTTCACATACTTTAGAAATGGTTTGAGTAAGATGTCGAGGAAATTGCTCAAACGTTGGGTCTCACAAGCAGGTGCAGCAATGATGGTCCTGCTATATATACGTATATATATATATATAT
>NC_068986.1:89067554-89068577 GCF_001194135.2 Octopus bimaculoides | reverse complement strand
TTTACAGATTTTTTATTAATGTCACATGTATTGTATTATTCTAATTATACTGTAGAATAGATATATTTCTTTAATACCTTGACCTTAATTCCCTTACCTTAAATTTTTTCCAAATTCTTACCACTCCTTAGGGTATCGTCCTTCCATTTTTTCCCCTCATACTTGATTTACCCCTAACCTGCTGTCCATCACTACTTAATCTATCTTCCTCTAAATTTAAAATTACTACTATCCCACCAATTAGATTTAAAATCTTGTTTGATTCACTAGTCTGTTAAACAGCAGCATAGTCAAATATATATATATGTATATATATATATATATATATATATATATATATATATATATATATATATATATGTGTGTGTGTGTGTGTGTGTGTGTGTGTGTGTGTGTACATACACGTGCACGCACTTATTTGTACACATGTATATACGCGCACGCACACACATATGCAAACCTTCAGTAGACTACGATGTTTCATTTATTTATTTTCATTTTTATTCACTTTCTTCGCTACATATAAATATGTTATTAGGTTCCCTTATATGATGTACTACCTTAGTTCCCTCCCTTCCTCCTTTTTTGACTCATCAATTAACTCCTTATAATTTAACAGAGCTACAACATATTTGTCTCCCCCTATTTAAATAACTCTCTGAGTTTAACCTTTAGCATCACGCTTACAACCCCCTCCCTTTATATCTCTATGTAAACAAGCGTTCTTATTTCTAAAGCCCATGGAATAATATCATTGACCCCTTTATATCTCTATGTAAACAAACCTTCTAACGGTCACTGACCATGTAACATCTCTGCTCGTAAGTTACCTCAGCATTTCGTTTTTGTCTTGCTATTACATGTTTTATTATGAACTTCCTGAAGAGAAATATATGAGGAACCCCAACAGCTCTTTCTTCTTTGTGAAAGAGCTCTCATTTATTTTGAAACATGTGTAGGAATTAAAGGAACTTTTATTGACATGCGTTTTGCTCCATTTATTTTATTATCCATATATATATA
>NC_068986.1:89065836-89067149 GCF_001194135.2 Octopus bimaculoides | reverse complement strand
TATATATATATACATATATATATGCATGTATGTATATATGTATTTTCGTCAAAGTATACACACAGGATAACTACACACCACTTTAGTACACGCACCAATTTTATATACTGTTTGTCACTATGATATATGCTACCAGTACATATTGCCATACACTTCTAAACACACTGCCATTACACACATTACTACTATTACATGCCATACACACTACTGCACATACACAGTAATACCATGTTAGTCATATAACTACATACAATCACATAGAACTGTATACTTCAATAACAATGCTTGTTAGAAGCTAGAATATACTTTACTAAAACTGTCCGTACCACATGACGGTGATGGAGCTTTTATATGGTCGTCTGTCCAGCTAGAAATGCCAGCGAAATCTCTAATCAAATCACATACCATCGTTTTCGAAAGGAAGACGTTGCTTAATGCGCTTTGGCGTTTTTTTTTCTTTTCGATTTTGTACATACAAAAAAAAAAGAAAGAAAAGAAGAAAAAACAAGACGGGATGATCACGGCTGGAATACGTTTGATCCCAAGTCTGCTCGCTGAAGACAGACCTTTTGGCAAACCATAACGACTAACACTACCATCACTTTACACACTTTAACCACTCACAAAGCCACTGCCACCGTTACCACCATCACCAGTACTAGCACCATTACCACCATCAAACTATCACCACCACCACCACCACCACCACCACCACCACCACCATCATAACATCCCCCTCACCATAACCCCCACCACCACTACTGTAATTCTGAATCTGCAAATCTATTGAAAGAGCAGAAGTTTCCCGTTGAAATTGTTTGATTAGTCATTGGTGAGAATATGTGTAGGCATACATGTGTAAATATGTATTTATATATATATATGTATGTGTGTATATATATATGTGTGTGTGTGTGTGTGTGTGTTTGTGTATATGTATGTGTGTATAGGTATGTATGTGTATATATGTGTCTGTGTATGTATATGTGTGTATATATATGCTTGCAAACCTACGTATGTGTGCATGTCTGAATGACTGTCCAGATGTGTGTGATGATGCGTTCGTGTGTTTGTATATACTATTAGAGAATGAAACACGTAATCAAGGTTAAATACACACACACGCGTACACACATTCAAACACACATGCGCAAGCCTTTAAATATAAAACACACACGTGCATCTATCTATCTATCTATCTATCTATCTATCTATCCATCCATCTATCTATCTATCTATCTATCTATCTATCTATCTATCTATCTATCTATCTATCTCTCTCTCTCTCTCTCTCTCTCTCTCTCTCTATCTAT
>NC_068986.1:89062012-89065793 GCF_001194135.2 Octopus bimaculoides | reverse complement strand
GTGTGTGTGTGTGTGTGTGTGTGTGTGTGTGTGTGTGTGTGTGTGTGTGTGTGTGTGCGTGCGAGTCTGTGTGTGTGTGTACATGCAATAAAACAAACACACATACAAGGTTTGCACATACACATGTTTGCAATAAATTCTTACACACACAGAAACACACTCATATACACTCAATCACAAATACACACAGTTATAAGTATATACGCACATACATAGAAGCATACTCATCCATAAGCTAACACATACACTTGTAATAGAATCGATCATTTGATATACAACGGTTTTCTAACAATGACACCAGTGTTGGAAGATAGATATTATGGTACACACATACAAACACCAATAAACACACATGCATAGTTACTAACGCACACACAAGGACAAAGAGAGAGAGGGGGAGAGAGTGAGAGTGGGAGAGACACTGATATATTTGCATACACGCTTGCACACACGCATACATACACGTGCACACGCACATACACACGCATACATTAGATAAATGTATTTGAAGCCACACACATTCATGTTCTCCACCATACTTATACACCTCTTACTTTGACTAATTCATCCACCCACGAACCATATACTCCAATACCACCTCCATCACATTCGCCACCACCACCACCACCACCACCACCACCACCACCACTGTCTTCTCCCTCACGTCTCCAATACCTCTCAAATATCCAATTTCAACAGTAACCAAATAGATTTTCATTAATTCGTCCAGTGATGTCCAGCAGATTCAAACCACACACGGTCAGCAACAGTGTCCACACCACTCTGTCGTCTTGGTCATTCAATGTTTCTTCCTTTCCTTCCCTTCCCCTAATCTCTCTCCCTCTCTCCCTCTCTCTCTCTCTCTCTCCCTCTGTTTCAGTCATTGTCTCTACCCTCTCTCTCTCTCTCTCTCTCTTTCTCTCTCTCCGTTTTCTGTATTTCTTCACTATTTCTCTCTTCGCTGACCGATCGAATTACTTACTCTCCACACAGATCTTGACCAATTGTGGTGAGAAGTTGTTACACGATCAGTGACTGACCACTGGCTAGTGATCGGTGATCAGTGGGGAATGTGGCGTATATTCCATGAAAGACAAACATGGCCTCCTTCGACAAACAGACAAGTCATTGCATTTGTGAAGGCACTTGTGCTTGGAGTTGTAGAGGTGTCGTAGCGGAGGCGGTGGTAGTTGCAGTGGTGTTGGCGTCAGTTCTAGTGGTGGTGGTGGTTGTGTGGTTGGTTGTGGAATCTGAATAGTTCTGGTACAAGTAGTGGTGGAAGGGAGGTGATTGTGGTGGTAGTGGTGAGTGTGGGTGCGGCGATGGTTGTAGTAGAATTTTGGTGATAATGTCGGAGTACTAAAATGGTACTGGTGGTGGTGGTGGTGGTGGTGGTGGTGATGGTGTTAGAAGTCTTGGTGGTGATACTGGTGGGAGTGAAAGAGGAGGTGGTTGTAGTAGTTATGGCGATGGTATTGATAGTAGAAATGTAGTATCGGTAGTAATGGAGGTAGCGGGGGTAGTGGTGATAGTACAGGTGATTGTGGAAGCAGCAATAGTTGTAATGGCTGTAGTCGTTGTGATGGTATAAATCTGCTAGTGGTATTATTGGTAATGGTAGTAGTGGCAGAGGAAGTAGTAATGTTTCTGGTGGTAGTGAAAGTGACGATGGTAGCAGTCGTTGTGGTGTTGGTGGTGGTAGTACAACAAACACTGCCACCACATGATGGTTGTTGGTAGAGATGGTACTTGTACTGGCAGTGGTAGTGGCGATGGATATAAGGGTGATGGTTGTAGAAGTTGTTATGGTAATGGTTTTGTTGATAGCACTGGAATTGGTACTGGTGGTGGTGGTGGTGGTGGTGGTGGTGGTAGTGGTGGTATAGGTCAAGATATATTCTCACCACCACCACCACCACCACCACCACAACCACCACCACCACCACCACCACTATCATCATCATCACCAGTGGATGATTGTGACAGTGATGATTGTGTTTGTTGTGGTGGGGATGATAGTGGTTTGGGTAGAATTTGGTGGTGGAGGTGTTAGTATAGGTCGGTGAGGGTTAATGGCGTAGTTGGTGGTAGATGGTGGCGTAGGGTGGTGGATTGTGTGGCCGTGAGGTGTGGGTTAGTGTCATTGTCTGCCTTGCAATTGAGTGAACAGTTTATTGAAATACGTAGTGGCGATGGTGTAGGTGAAATTTATAGTGATCGGGTTGACGGTGGTGATTGTATGATGAAGATCGAAGTGCTGTTGGAGTTGGTGGTGATAATGGTGACAATGATGGTGACGATGGTGGTGAGAAAGATGATGGTACTGATGGTGGTGGGGGAAGTAGTGAGATTGATGATGATGACGGTGATGATGATGGTGGTGGTGGTGGTGGTGGTGGTGGTGGTGGTGGTGGTGGTGGTAGTGGTTGTGGTGATGATGATGACGTTGTATTGGTGTTTGTAGTGTTGCTTGTGATGATCATGCTGATGAAATTGATGACAGCGATGATAGTCATGATAATGCTGATGGTGGCAATGATGTTGACGATGATGATGATGGTGATGATGATGATGATGATGATGATGATGATGATGACGGAAGTGCTAATAGTAAAAGTAACACTGGTAGAGTTATGGCGGTAGTAATACATACGTTTGTTATGTTATATCTGGTAGTATTCTTGCTTGATGCTACGCCAGTTCTGATTAAATACACACAAGACAGAAGGCGTTCTAATCATGACCATTCCATCTTGTTTATAAATGACTACATTATCCAATCAGCTTTTTCATTTGCAATATGGCGTCGCGTGATTTGAGCAAATATGGCGACCACGTAGAATATTTTTTTGAAAAGCGAGGTGCAGCGTATGGTGGTAGTAGTAATGATAGTAGCAGTGGTAGAGGTAGTGGTGGTAGTAGCGTTAGTACTAGCAGGGATATTTGTGGTGGTAGTGTTGTCAATGGTGGTGGTTCTGGTGGTGATGTAAAAGGTGGCAGCTGTGGTAGTTGTGATGGATGCGGTGGTTGTAGTGGTTGCGGTAGTTGTGGTGGTAATGCTAACGACAGTGGTGGCGCTGGTGGTGGTGCTGGTTGTTATGTGGTGGCACTGGGCGTGACAAGAATGGTGACGGAATTAGTGGGTAGGGTGGGAGGGTCTGTTAGTACTTCTGGTCGTGGTGATGTAAATATTGTAGGTGTGGTCGTAGTAGTAGAAGTAATAGTGGTAGTGGGAATAGTGGACATGGAAATAGTGGGTAGATTGGTTGTATTGGCGATAGTTGTGCTGATGTAAATGGTGATGATAATGTTTTTAGTGATGTTCCTGCTACACGTAGTAGTTTTGCTGCGATACCAGTGAAAGGGATGTAGAGTGTTGATGTTGCAAAAAGAAACGTAGTGGTTATGATGATGGTGGTGGCAGACTTGGTGCTAGGGGTGGTCATTGTGGTCGTGGTGGTGATCGTTGTGGTCGTGGTGGTAGCGGCATCTGTAAGTTGTGATGGCGAGTGTGATGGTTGCTGACGTGGTGTTAGATATGACGACCATAATGGTGGCGTTGTTTTTTGCTGGTGTAAGCGTTATTGATATTGGTGGTGGTGGTGGTGGTAGCTGTTATGATGATGGCGGCGATGACCTGAAGGAATTTAGTTGAAAGGGAAAAACTGCCAGGATGAATTGTGAAACAGTCGAGATTGCTTTACACTGCTTTCTGTGAAGACGAGTGAATCATACCCCACTGAGTTGCCTAGACTTATATATGCATATCATAAAATACATA
>NC_068986.1:89059475-89061953 GCF_001194135.2 Octopus bimaculoides | reverse complement strand
TATATATACATACATACATACATACATATATATATATATATAGATATATATATATATATAGAGAGAGAGAGAGAGAGATAGGTAGATAGATAGATAGATAGATAGATAGATAGATAGATAGATAGATAGATAGATAGATAGATAGATAGGCGGTGCTCCAGCATGGTCGCAGTCAAATGACTGAAATAAAAGAATAAAAGAATATGTACTTCATGAAGGTACATCGTGAGAAAGCAAATTAGCTGCGGTATTCGTTCGGATATATCTCTTGTGAACGTGCTGTTTTTAAAAACAAATATATAACCAATACCAGATGAAAATTATTCGTCAGTGATGGCGAGGATGCTATACGGACATTTCTGTCACGTTGGGATTTTCCCCATCTGCATATTAGACAAATATTGTAGTAGACAGTAACACGAGTTCTGTAAGTTTACGAAGTTCCACTGGAAAAACTCATCAGTAAATTTGACGAGCCGTTTCTGGCAGCACATCGAATTTGCTCTGTATTTTTGTCGGGTAATATACACATGCACACACAAACTGGCTGACGCAGACTCGAACACTCTTAAATATGTACATAATTTTACTACTATTTTACTACTATTTTGCAATTTTAAATATCACTGAAATAAGTACGTGTGTCGGAGAAAGAAAAACTGACGTTTCCAAGCATTGTGGCTGGTTTTGTTTACCTGTTTTAGTTACGAGAAAAGGCTGTGCGTATGATCCAAAAAGATAGAAGCAAAATTGAGATCGGCAGGATTTGAACGAAGAACGTAGAGAGTTTGAACAAATATTTGCGTGCCATTCTAACGACTTTGTTATACCGCAAGCTAAGCTGGCTTTTGCAAATTTACAATTTTTTTCGCTACAACAAAGGTGACAACCATATACACTATGAATTGGGTACTATTTGGACGAAATTGTTCCAAGATAATCAGGTAGAAGCGATTCCTTGTTCTTAGCGTATCCTCAAAAACAGGCAGAGAAGCATGCATACATACATACATATTGGAAGGGGAGAGCAGAGTTGTGTAAATGACAAATATGGAGTGGGAGTTGGATGGTAACGTTAATACAGTTGTCATTAAGGGATACACATGCGCGCGCTTTCAATCAGTTTACAAAGCCAAGTCGTAGCAGACAACTATAACTAATGGAAACAGTGTTTCTCTGTCTGTCTGTCTGTCTGTCTGTCTGTCTGTCTGTCTGTCTGTATGTATGTATGTACGTATGCATGGTCACACGCTGTCACCCTTTAAGAAACGGAATGATTTAGATCAAAGGTTTACTCTGTTAACTTGTATACACATACATTTAAGACGTTACGCATACGAATGGAAGTAACTTAATCTTACAACTATATTTGTGATTAAACCAAACTCATTCTTTTTCCTCATCTCTCTCTCCCTCTATCATCTGCCTCTCTCGCTGTCATCTCTCTCTCTCTCTCTCTCTCTCTGTCATCTCTTTCTCTCGCTGTCATCTCTCTGTCTCTCTGTCATCTCTCTCTCTCGCTTTCTCCCTCTCTCTCTCTCACTCTCTCTTTCTCTCTCTCCACACACATTACGTCTTTCATATTACACTCTTTCTCACTTCACCGTCTGTGTCTTTCTCTCTCTCAAACTCTTTCTTTCTATCTCACTCTCTCTTTCTCTCTCTCCCTCCCCCTCACTCTCACTCTTCACACACATGCACACACACACACTGATACACACACCTTTCACATCACGCTCTTTCTCCCTCCGTTGAAGTGTACTGTTTAACGTTAAGGTATCGTGCTAGCACTTAGGATTACAATTTTGAATTAGGGTAAGGATTACGTTTAAGCAGAAACTGAAAAGGGATTACAAAGTTTTAAATTTGTGTACAAATTCTTACAGAACTGAAGTTGCTTATGTTTGGAATTTGAATATCAAACGAAAGTATATTCTTTATATAAAACAAATAAAAAGATCTGCAAAGTGTTCTTCGTCCGAAGCGTCGCTGAGTGATTTTTTTCGAAAAAGTTTACTATACGTTAGATAAAGTGATTTGCGATGTTACTGTTAATTCTCTGAGTCATTAACTCGTGCAAAGCCGCATGTTTCAGTTAGTATATATATATATCATCATCATCATCGTTTAACGTCCGCTTTCCATGCTAGCATGGGTTGAACGATTTGACTGAGGACTGGTGAAACCAGATGGCTACACCAAGCTCCATCCAACCTGATTTGGCAGACGTTCTACAGCTGGATGCCCTTCCTTACGCCAACTACTCAGAGAGTGTACTGGGTGCTTTTACGTGTCACCCGCACGAAGGCCAGTCAGGCGGTACTGGCAACGGCCACGCTCAAAATGGTGTATTTTATGTGTGTGTGTGTGTGTGTGTGTACGCACACACACATATTTATTTATATCTAAATCCATATCTATCTATCTATCTATCTATCTATCTATCTATCTATCTATCTATCTATCTATATATATATA
>NC_068986.1:89055665-89058507 GCF_001194135.2 Octopus bimaculoides | reverse complement strand
ATATATATATATATATATATATATATATATATATATATATATATATATATATATTTCTTTATTTGTATATAGATATAAATGTATACATAGAAATATGTATAAATGTGTGTGTATGTGTGTGTCCGCGTGTGTATAAAATGAGTATAAAAATACAATCTATGTAGTATTTTCGAAGATAAGACGTACAATATAATGTTGATATGTATGACAATTATGTCATTTATCAACAATTTGAGGAAAAAAACTAAAAAGTGGGGGAGAGAAGGAATAGACGTAGAAGAAGAAGAAGAAGTAGAAGAATAAAATGTTGGGAGAAGGAAGAGAAGAAGAAGTTAACGTAAGAGCTGATGGTGATGGGGATATGGAGGTGGTGGAAAAGTTGGAGGAGGAGCGTTATAAATTTGACGAGTATCATTATGATCATTAGGTTAATAATGAAGCTGGTGATATTAATAATGATGATGGTGATGATGATGATGATGCTAATGACAATAGATATTTCTAATTTAGCCATAATAATAATAATAATAATTATAATAATAATAATAATAATAATAATAATAATAATAATAATAATAATATCATTATTATATTATTGCGATAGTGATGCTACTGATGTTGTATCGTCGCCGGATGGTGACTGAAATGGTGGTGTTCGTGGTTGTGCGAGCAGAAGCAATGGCCTTGTTGTTATTGTTGGTGGTGGTGGTGGTGATGGTGGTGGTGGTGATGGTGGTAGTGGTGATGGTGGTGGTGGTGATGGTATTGGTGGTGGTGGTGGTGGTGGTGGTGGTGATGGTGTTGGTGGTGGTGGTGGTGGTGGTAGTGTGAAGTGACTTGAAGTATAAATGGTAGCGGTGGGAAATCGTCCTGTTAATTATCCTCGGGGCATAAATCACTGGAGATATTTTATATTTGAAACTAATGTAATAAAGCTACGCCATCTGTTTCTTCGCCATACACTCCACAGATAATAAATTGCGGTGAAATCATAGCTGCTGCTGCTGCTTTTGTCGATTGTATTGCTGCTGCTCCTGGTACTGATGTTCAGTTCTCGGGTGCTTTCTTATTGGTGTTATCAAGCTTCCATTTATAAGAACAAACACTGCAATTCAAAGGCGGAGGGCGTTTCAATCAAACCAAATATTCGATGGGCACTTATTTTGTTCCGACTACCTTCGCTTTTAGTTCAAATCCGTCCAAGGTCAATATTGCGGCGGACGTAAAGAATGTGAACCGGACCTCCTTTGTTTTGTTTTTTTTTGTTTTTTTTTTCCTCTACAGAATCCCCCATTTTCAAGTACGGAGATTCTGATTCTGCAAAAAAAAAATTTTCGCTTTTTTCAGATTTCTTTTTGTTCTTTTTGCGAAATACGTAGTAAAGTACGGAGATCGTGATTCTGAAAAAAAATTTTGTAAAATGTCAATTTAAAAAAGATATATCATAACCCTACCTTGACCCTAACACTAACCTTAAAACTAACCCTAACCCTAACTCTAAAACTAACTCTAACCCTAAAACTAATCATAACCCTAACCTTAAAACTAATCGTAACCCCAACCCTAACACCAGCCCTAACCCTAAAACCAATCTTAACCCTAACCCTAAAACTAACCCTAACCCTAAAACTAACCCTAACCCTAAAACTAACAATTATGGTGGGGGTGAAATTAGAATTTTAAAATGCCGTTCTTTTGGAGAGGGCTGCAGAATCAGAATCTCCCTACTCGAAAATGGGGGATTCTGTAAAACGGAAACAAAAACGAAAGGGTGTGCGGTCCACATTCTTTACGTGTGCCAATATTGCTAATCGATATTTCGGGGTCGATAGATAATGTAATATTCCAAGGCAATGAATTAGCCCAGTTATATAAAGGTCAGACTGGATGCGGTGTGGGAACTGTTCCAGCACTTTGCATTCTGAGTTCAAATTCTATGACTTATTAATGAGGCAGTTGCGTTTGCCTAATAGCTGTTAATAAATCTATCTCGAGTCTTACACCTGTCCTCATATTGGTTTCTCGTGGTCTAAAGGATTGTGAGAACAAGACATTTCCCTGATAAGGATGCTTTGATGTCAAAGAATTAGCCCTTCTAGCTATGGCTGGTGCTTAGTTTCCGCTGAGTGGACAGAATCAGCATAAAGTGAAGTGCCTTGCTCATGGATGCAACGCAACGCCCTGTCCAATATCGAACGCACAACATTACGTTACGATCGTAGGCGCTGATCACTACCTCATGCAACTTCACATGTAAGTTTACCCAGTACATGTACACTGGGAAAACTTACACTGAGAGTAAACTTAATTCTAACTACTCCGTAAACTTTTACCTAACACAATAACAGCGTACGTCTTTCATTTATACGAGATCTAATCTATTTTGCAATCTCCAACAACGAAACTAATTGAAAGTTATTAACTTCATATATATTTCATATATAAGAACTTATATCTGCATCAACATTTTCAATTATTCTAAACAGTGAACAGTGGAGCCTCGACGCGCAGCGCGAGATGCTATTTTCGGACATAGAAAAATACGTCCCCAGTTATCAGTTACATTACTAAACAGAAGCAATCGTATCCAGTGGAATTCAGTAGTCAAAGGCAAACCATATCAGACAGTGACCTATTCAAATCGATTGCTACCAATCTAATCACCTTATATGAGAGATACAATGTGCACGACTTAGCTAGAAAATTATGAAAGCTTTCTCACAGACAAAGGAGCATCTTAACATTTACAAGTAACATCTGTAAAAGTTTATATATATATATATATATATATATATATAAATGTATATGTATATTTATATATATAAATATATATATATATATA
>NC_068986.1:89049055-89054164 GCF_001194135.2 Octopus bimaculoides | reverse complement strand
GTTTTATTTAATTGATGTCATTTAAGCTGTCTCTAGCAGAGGCGGAGATGACATTGCATATATATATATATATATATATATATATATATATATATGTGTGTGTGTATGTGTGTGTGTGTGTGCATGTGCGTGTGTGTGTACGCGTGTAATTGTGTAGGCACAGAATGATGATGATGGTGTTGATGATGATGATGATGATGATCATGATGATGATAATAATAATAATAATAATAATAATAATAATAATAATAATAATAATAATAATAATAATAATTCGTTGTTGATTATGGCGAGTTGACAGAATCGTTAGCACGCCGGACAAAATGCTTAGCGGCATTTCGTCCGTCTTTACCTTTTGAGTTCACATTCCACCGTGGTCGACTTTACCTTTCATCCTTTCGGGTTCGATAAATTAATTATCATTGAAACACAGGCTTAGTGCTTATAGTACAAAAGATTAGTATTATTATCATTTGCTTTGAATCTGTATGTTTGTTACAATCACTTGCCGAAACACACCCAGGTTCCCAGAGCGAGTGAAGGCTAAGAGATGTTACAGTATGACTGAAAACTTGGGGAGGGGAAATGACAGGTGTAGTAGCGAAATATCTTCATGTAATACAACGCAGACGTTTAAATTGTTTTCCTTAAGAGTTTTCCTCTAAAAATGTGGGCAGTAATTGTCAGCACAATCGTTTGCATTTTTCTGAGACATAGTTCTCCAGGGTTGTTATCTAGATGTTTCTAACATCCTTTTTTTTTTAATCATACAATAACAGGAACAGATCTTGTTTTAAGGTACCACGTCCTTTGTATTTCAATTTCCTGGTCCTTATATTTACTAAATTTGTCAAATTCCTTTACAGATATATTTGTATCAGTGGGAACATATACATCTATCTACACATATTTTCTTGCCTTGTCTTTAATAAATATGTCTGGTCTGTTAGTCTGGTGTTGAGTGGAAAATAGTGACATTTTTACCTTCAACGACTAGTTCGGGGTGATTTTCATACCAGTAAGCAGGAGTGCTGATTTTGTAGTGTTTACATATTTTCCAACGTAAATACTGTCCTATCCTACCGTTGCGATTTTGGTATTCGTTTGGTGTCAGCAGAGGATATCCTGAAACGAGATGGTCTATTGTTTCATCAAATATGTCGCGGAATCTGCGTTTAGGGTCAGAACTGTTTTGAAGAACATTTGCCTGGTAGTTTTTTGGGAGCAAAAACAAACAATAGTGTCGCTTTGACTCCGACTAACAATAACAACGACAGGAACAATATCAGCAGCAAAAAATGTTATATTCAACACCAACAATACCAGCAACGATAAAAACAACTCCTTTGCAGGAGTAACAAAATTGCAGGAGCAAATCTCCCTGAAAGGAACACATGCGTATCAGAGTGAAACAGAAATACTCCTCAATTGAGGAGATAGGAAAACGAAGCTTGCTATCTCTTCAGATTTGATGGAGAAGACGGCCAGAAGGACCGTCGTATACATATGTGTGCTGCTAGAGACGAGGAAAATTATCAATGCGTCACACATCCAAGTACAAAAATGCTTGAAGGGCATTTGGATTGATATTGATTTCTTCACACTTTTGTGGAAGTGAGGATCCTCACAGAGGCACTGACCCCAAAACACTCAATGGTCCAGTGCAAATACGAGCCTTCTACCAGTCAGGCAATGGGATCGGTGGATTTTCTGCTTTAGAAATTTATAGAGGATTAGTGACGGGGAGGAGGTGCGACGATGTTCTCGAGGTGACTCTGGGTGCCGAAGTAGAACGAAGTGAGTAGTCTGTTCCGGAGGACTTTTTCGGTCGGGAACTATCATGTATAATATCCAGATGTCCTTGACCTGGCAGTGCTACCGGGTGGGGGGCACTACTGGTTCGAGATAAACTCTACAGGCACTGATGTTCTGTCAGACGGATTTGTCCGATGTGCTCGCAGTGACGAAAGCGTTCTCCACGCCCTCGCTCAGTGTCCGGCCATTGCTGACTTGTGGAGTTATGTCGAACAGTTGCTGTTACATGTGAGACAGATCTATCTGTTGGCCAAGTCAGTAGTGATGATCGCCTCGCTGTCCTCTTTCAATTAGGCAGGCAGAGCAGTTTTCCTTTGCCTGGTGGCCGTGGCGAAAGAGGTTGTTTGGTGCACAAGGCTGAAAGGCATGAGGACAGATACATTCCTCTTTGGCAGAGCTCTCATTGACTTCTTCAAGTTACACTTGAAACGAAATTGAGAGTGGAGAGGGAAGTGCTGTCCTCGAGAGAGTTTATTGAAAGGTGGGTGAAAGTTGCGAAAATTTCAAGAGTGGACGATACCTCTCTAAATGTAGATCTGTGAGTCGGAAAGAAGGAATTGGAGGGGGTACTTGCTCTCGGGGTTTCAGAGAAATCTCGGAGAGTGTAGTTATGGACATGGAGGAAGACATTGGCACGCAGTTGGGCCCAAATATCGATAAAGGCCTTCGAGCAGTAATGAAGAAGCAAATGATACGAAACATCGAAACTGAGATTAAGAGGTCCATGTCAGCGTCCCGTGGTGTGTCTCTTAATCTCAATTTCACCTCAGTACAGTATGCCAATTCTGAATGCTACCAAAAGTTCAGAGTTTTGTGACAGGACAGTATGTTCTACTGGTGCGCATGTTGAAGAAAAAATTCACCTTGGAGTTTTCTTATATTTTCATTTTATATGTTTTTACCTTGAAAGAATGAAAATATATTTCAAAAGAACCTAGCAATCAGCAGCTGAAGCAACAATAATAATAGTTCTATAAAGTAGAAAACGCAAGGATAATCAGCAGGGATTCAGTAGGTATTAGATTTGTGGACCATCAACCCCAGAATGTCCAGAAAAACTTCATGTTGCACCATTTGCATCGTCAACACCAGTAGCCAGGGATAATGGGGCACCGAAATTTAGAGAGATCTTCCCTCACAGTATAGTCTGAGAGTTTTGTAAATGTTTCCAGTTCATCAGTTTTTGATAATAATGAAGATATTGAACAGAGCAGACTGAAGAGAGCCAAAACGAGATGATCCAATATTATGGATTACCGGAATTACTTACTATGGAACTCAGGCTGTTCATTGAATTAATTTTGGGGATTTACGAATTTAAGTTGATAATAGAAGTAAAGACAAAACACACACACACACACACACATACACACACACACACATTCACATATTCATGCATATAAACATATATATACGAATATACATACACCACACGCACACAACGGTTGAAGAAGAAATAAAATGATTCTTGTGCGAATACCAGAATGATAGACTGGTTCTTACCAAAGAGTGTGACAAGATTTCATAATCGAACCGAACATTTCTTTACGTCGAACTTTCCGTAACTTTAGGAAGCCAACTGAAAATACTTCGGTTAAGTAAGTACAGTTTACCTTATACCGTTATCTTTCTTTTTTCTTTTATTCTTCTTTTATATATTTTCAGCTTAGAGCTGCGGCCATGCTGAAAAGATTATCTTCATAAACCTCAAGCTGCATGACATGGATGTGGTACCCATGTGCAATACTGGGGTCTACCAATGGTTTCTTGCTGTGAATACACATGGTTAGATAGGTTTTTATAACGTGCCTTCAAACGCTTAGCACGTGGTCAGTTCTGTTTGCAAATCAGGATGCTGGTACATGGAACACCACCACAAGGAAATGAGAAAAAACGAGAAGTAGATTGATTCACCACTCCACGTTTTGCATCAAACTTCTTTCGTTTTCGTTATATTATTCCTCGCGCTTTCTCGTTGTCTCTCAGGTACCAGCATCCTCATTTTTCAAATAGAACAGACCATGCCCTAAGTACCTCAAGATTGCTTGAAGACGCAAAGCACATTATAAAAGGTGGCCTATTCACTTGTTTTCACAGCATGAAATTATTAGTAGCACTTATCTTTATACTGTACACATTAAATGATATCTCTCACTGGATGTAGTACTATTTTGTTGATCTTACCTTAACGGAACAGTAAACTATACATACATACATACATACATACATACATACATGCATGCATACATACATACATGCATACGTAGACACACATGTACATGCTTACATATATATATAAATAAACATACATATATGTGTGAATGTATGTGAATGTGTGTGTGTGCGTAGATATATATAACGATATATACATATATATTTATATATGAGCATGTGAATTGATGTAGGCATGTGTTGTATGTATCTATATTCTTATATATATATATGTATATATATATATATATATATATATGTCTGTGTGTGTGTGTGTGTGTGTGTGCGCGCGCGCGCGCGCGCGTGTATATATTTATATTTGTGCGTGTGTGTGTTTGCGCGCGTGTATGTGTGTACATACATATGCATGCATATGTATGTACACACATACACACGCAAACCCACACACATATTTAAATATATATATTTATATATACTGGATGATGCTGTTAATGTATAAAATATATACACAAGAATTAGACATATACACACGGGCTTCCGCACATATGTGGAGAGAATGGTGAGAAAAAGACATGCTAAAACGCGCGTATTTATTCGTAAACATACACACATAATCGGTACATATATATACAAACATAGAATGCTACACTGGACGCGGAAACTCAAACAAATACACACTTACACAGACACGTTATATATATATATATATGTATATATATATATATATATATATATATATACACACACACATATATATATATGTATGTATATGTGAGTGTGTTAAAGAGAACGTGTGCGAGTGCATGTGTCTATGTATTATGTATATATATAAAAACATTTCTACGTATACATATATTTAACTAAACTAGTTAGAATAGAGTGAAAGTGCGCGCACAAATAATAGACTATTTTATAAGATTACGTATTATTAATCAATCAAACACCTACGAAGTTGCACGAATACACATGCATAAATATATTCTTGCACACAAGCAGTGAGACACATATATGCATACTAACATACACAGAGATCTTAAAACCTTTGTCTGTACATTTCTAAAGTAAGATGTATGTATGTGCATATATATATATATGTATATATATATATATATATATATATAT
>NC_068986.1:89042300-89048301 GCF_001194135.2 Octopus bimaculoides | reverse complement strand
AGAGAGAGAGAGAGAGAGAGAGAGAGAGAGAGAGAGAGAGAGAGAGAGAGAGAGATGGAGAGGAAAAGAGTATGAGACTGTGGAGTGTTGTGGTGGTGATGTACTGGGGTGGTTGATGAAGGAAGGAGAAATGGGCATGCTCATAAATTGGAATTCAACGTTAGCTTGAGTTACATGTCCTTTTGTAATGAGAGTGTTGGCATGGCGAGACTGGAACGCGTCTCTCGTTATAACTTCCTTGACCAGCAGGAAAAGTAAATAGAGGTGGTCAACCACTTCGCTGCTTCACTGCTTTGGACGCATCAAATGAAAGAAGGTCCGAAGCGTGCGGATTAATGTCGATAATCAGTCTATTAAGATATAATGGAGAGAAATTAATTGATTTTCTCGCTTTGAATGGCACACCTCGTGGAACTTTGCACCGCTTCGTTGTTAAACGATTTTACTTTTATCTTTTTACCCTCCTTCCACCCGTGCACCTCCCTTCCGACTACTTGCATCGATTTCCCCACCTTTCCCTCATTACATGCACCCACATAGACATACACCAGCAACCCTACACGTATACCAACACAAACACATAATTATACATATACATACGTATATATTTCTACATACACATCTCCACGTCATCATTATCCTCCAAACATAAACGAAACTTCGTTTCCTATCAGACGCATAACCCCCCCCCCTCCAACTGACCAATCCACACCACCAACTAACCCATCACTGACCACTACTTTCCTATCGTCGTTGAAATGCTATCAGCAGCCCATCTACCTAACCACCTACCTACCTATCTTTCTTACCTACCTCCCCGCCTTTCTCCCCACCTTTCTCCCGCCCTATCTATTAACTGACCACTATACCATAACTGCCATTATGACCAGTTGGTAATGGCCAGCGTATTTACTGCCAAAACTTTTAAAAGTCCAGCTACGATTAAACCGATTGCTTAAATAAAAAGCCCTTCAAACGATTATTGTCAATTAGAAGTTGATTAAGTTTTTAATTCCCGCTGATGAACGCATGGACGCTTATAAACTGTGATTCGTCTTTGATAACTCGAAGAAAAGCAGTGCCAATGCATTCATTCCATTAAACTAACACCAGGACTTTTTACTTTTGAAGTAAAGGCACGCGCAACAAAAGCGGCGAAAATTTGATTGCAGGTTTTGATATTGAACACACACAAAAACATACAAATAAATAAAAATAAACAAATGTATAAATAAATAGAGAAAGAAAGAAAGAAAGAAAGAAAGAAAGCGAAGAAAAAGCAAAATATTCACATCGTTCATTCAGTCATTCTATAACACGATATGTGATTCCGAGGACACGAAGATCGGATGCGATGTCCAATTAGAATGGCATTTATCAATATCTTATGATAAAATTTGCAGAAACCTTTAATGAATAACAAAAATTACTAAAATCGACCAACAAATGGAAAGTAAACGGCCAGTGGAACCTATACAAAGTAGACTATGAGAAATCAGGTGAATACACATTATATAGAACACATGAATTAGTCTTCTTCACAATACAGCAGATGCAATAGCATTAATGAATGACTTAATTATATTAGATCAATGATAAAACGTAACAAAAGCATAATCGTCAGAACTATCAAGATGATGCTGGAGACGATGATAGTGATGACATTGATGGTGGTGGTGGTCTTAGTTGTGGCAGAAATGGTAATGTATGACGACGACATAATGATACAATTTTTGTAATCAGGGCACATACGATCAACTCTCCCCGGTGCTATGTTTGTTTTATTTTTACTGAGTGCGAAGGGTCAGCGGTAAAATGGACACCGTTGGGACATGAACACTAACGGTAGCGTCCATTGCTCAAACGTTTTTGTAATTAAATTAATTTAAGTTTTATTTATATTAATAATTATAACTATAAGTGTGTTTGCTAGAAGACGAGCGAAAGAAATACGAGCAAAAAGTATGTTTGGTGTTATGAGAGCCACGCCGTAAATATACTGACTTCAAATGTTGGCAACATCCAGCTACACTGTAAATATCTATATTAACATGAAATATCTATATTCAAACTACAGATAACATACAATCGTTTATACTGTGATATTAGAACACACTCCTGCCACACGCGCACACATATCCCCCCCGCCATATTCACATACGTAAGCGTACATATATTAATGAACACATTTGCATACAAACAAATACATACACTACCCATGCACATACATTCATCAGTCTGTCAGTCTTTCTCTCAAAAGAAAACATACTTACATATACATATTATATATATATATATGTATGTATATATGTATATGTAAATGTGTGTATATATGCGTGAGTGTGTGTGCGTGAGAGAGAGTACAGGCCTATATGTACACGCATACATATATACACACATGCATACATACATACATCATACATACATATATACATTCAAGCATGCATATATACATGCATACATACATACATGCATACATACATACATGCATACATACATATAAATATGGAAAACACTCAGCATACAAAAAAAATACCATGCACGGGTATGTTGCTCGAAAGCTTGAAGAAGACACTGGAATTGATTCGAAGTGCAGCCTCTCTTGGACACAAGACCACTACATCACATCACACTTTGAAGGCTATGCGTTTGCAATCCAAGAACAGATTTCCGTAAAGTGCCTGGTGAACAAGAGAGTCAGTTACGCTCTTGTAATCCCAAGGTGCAACCGCATGTGTTATCTATGTCATATTTCTGTAGAAGACATTACGCATGTGATTAGCAGCTGTCCTAAAATGTCGTCACGGTACAATCTGCCTATGCTGCATGGTGTTCTTGCTAAAACAATTTACAATACCATTCGCAAAATAGACTGTCCTGAAATAAACTTAGAAGATCCTTCTCTTATGGAATACATTCATAAACACCAACTCAAGGAATACTGGTGGAATATTCCCATCAAAACTTCTGTCAAATGTAAGCACAACAGGCCAGATTGTTGTCTGGGACAGAGGGGCAAAGTATGTATCATTATAGAGGTCAGTTGCCCTGCAGATATAAATACCTCTTGGAAAATCAAAGAAAAAGAGGATATCTATGGACAACTGCTTCGAAAACTCCACACTATGAATTCATATTCATACCAATAATAATTAGAGCACGAGGTTTTGTTAGTGAATCCTTAAAGGAGAATCTGGATAAACTGAGATTTTCAGAAAGAGAAACTGACCGGCTGATTCGTACATTACAAGTCCAATCGGTGAATGAAAGTCTTTTCTCAAGTTCCAAAGGTGAATTTGTCTGTGTTAACTACATTCCAAAGATGGAGCCTTGTATCTTTGTTGGAAACCGGCTCTCTTCTCGGTGGAAGATTTATGATAATTAAAAAATAGAAGAGACATACATATATATAGATGTCAGTAAAATTTCCTCTGAAAACTTTGGAGAGACATAGTCGAGTAACATACTTTAGAGATATATGTCTATTTACATTTTGGTACTTACAAGGTTAACCTCGATTACTTTTCTTAAATCTGAAATAATCACAGATATTCTGATAATTTTCATCATTTCGTCATTTCATCCCCACTTTTGTGAAGACATGGTTTGATCTCTACATACTATCAATTTTTCTCACCTTTTCATCCTGTTCGGCAGTCACTACAAAACCTCTTATTTCGCTATGGTGACCACAACTGAAAACTGTCTGTGTACGAGCCATCTATTGAGACACCGAGACTTTGCTCGTTCCAGTAGTAATAGCTGAAAAATCTCACTCAAATCATGTCCTATCGTTGTAGAATAGGAAATACACATTGCATAATATGACTCCGAACACTTTACAAGCGAAACATCTTTGAGCACAAGTCTGGTCAATCATGGCTGACGTAAGCCTTAACAACCTTAACAACAATACCAGCACCAGCGAATGCTTACCTCTCTCGTACCTAACTAACAAAGTTAGCAGTTAAATTTGTCTTACTTTTGATAGCATACACTCAACAGCATTTCATAGATTAGTGAGCTTGTACATGTGTTCCACACATCTTGTTTCATACATCTGATTACACTATAGGGACAAAGCACATTGATATAATTGTAAGTGCTCTACGAACAGCTTCTTAGTAAATTCTTTCGCAGATCCATTTATTTCCGAGGAAGCTGTCTTCTATATGCCTTGAAGTATCTCCCTATTAAATACAAGTTTGGACAGAACATTCTTTACCTAAGTAGGAGATAGTAGGAGCGAACTCACGGCAAATGCTCCAGGTACTTAGTGTACATCCTCGATATGCGTAAGTATAGAGTACAAGAGCGCAGGGATGTTTATGTTCTTCAGGTTTCGTCAAAATCAGAAATTACTTCTATGGTCGATGAAATTGACTAAACGTATTTGAATGTTTTGTTTCAGTATGACCGCAGTTCAGTGACGAAATCAACTAAAACGAGGTATTAAACAATACTAAATACATACATAAAAAAAACACGCAGGGACTGAGATAAAGAAATGTATACCTGTATACATATACATATACATAAGGGTTGCTCAGAAACATATTGGATAACATACACACAAATTTGTAGCAATATATACATGTGAGTATATATATATATATATACACAAATGCATATACGAATATACATGCGAGAATGCCCTTCCGTAACCACATATATACACATACATAGATGTATTCTAACTGTGTTTATATAGAGGGATATATATAACTTGCGAACTCATGAGATTATGCATACATAACAAAGCTACGATTTCAAACGCGCCTATATACAGACTTACGCTGATACAGAGACACTTACGCGACAAGATATACATATTAAAATAACATTATATACACACAAACACAAATATACATTAATACACTCACACAGGGCATCATATATACATGTACACATACAAATAAACATCTATGCGTACTTACATAGAGACATGCATACATAGAGACATGCATATATATACACACGGGCATACTTACATACTTACCTGCATTACATGCGTAACATATATGCATTGATAAACATGCATACTTACGTACAGAGAAAGAAAGATAGATAGATAGATAGATAGATAGATAGATAAATAGATAGATAAATAGATAGATAGATAGATAGATAGATAGATAGATAGATAGATAGATAGATAGATAAATAGATAGATAGATAGATAGATAGATAGATAGATAGATACATACGTACATACATACATACATACAGAATTTCATACATAAACATGGAAGAGCACACATCAACAACTGAAGTAGCGACTCCCACATAGAAACAGAACATATTCCCCGCCATTTATACGACCATTTGCAAATATTTACCAGTGCAGCGGCCATCAAAAGTCGTGACATAGCAGAGATATATGCTCACATTCACATAAACAATGAAGAAATGGCTATGGGGTGTGCAACTATTAGATTTATGTGATACTGTAGCAACAAAATGGCCGAGTAGGAACAATATCATGGCAGCGGGAATTTGATGTATATCTGCCATTTTTATTGCAAAGCCTATTTCTACTTCATCGGCCATGTTGTTGCGATCTTTATACACACACACACACACACCTGGAAGCGGCACACCTCCGCTGCCTCTGTAATTTAACAACTGAGCTTTTCCGCATCACCATAAACATCGGTACCGAAAGAGTAAGTCCCAAAGTGGTCTGGCGGCCGACTAGAAATAACAGCAAAATATTATTCTCTAACACGTGAAAAGGGCACATTGGATAATAAGGATCTCAAATACAATACGCTTTATATACTGCATGACAGATGGAATGCTCGCGATAGGAGTGACGACTTTCGATCATGGGCTTGTAAATTCTTAACTGACCTGGGGTTAAACATCGAATAGAGCAGCACCGTAACAGCACCAGTACTACCACAACCACTATCACCAGCACCAGCACCACTGTCGCCCGCGCTGGTATCACCACCACCACCGCCACCGCCGCCGCCGCCGCTGCCGCCGACGCCACCGC
>NC_068986.1:89040170-89042046 GCF_001194135.2 Octopus bimaculoides | reverse complement strand
CCGCCGCCGCCGCCGCCGCCGCCGCCACCACCACCACCACCACCACCACCAACAACAACAACAACATTATATACGTCATTTAAAGTGATGTCATTAGTGTTGGCTTTCTGGTTGCACTAGACACTACCATCTACATCAGCGTCTTCATCATCATCCTTGGCATCATCAACATCATAATCATCATCATCATCATCATCATCACCATCATCATCACCATCATCATCATCGTCGTCGCCGTCGTCAATACAGACTGCTACCACTACTTCTGCCACAGTCACAACCACTATCACTACCACCACTGTACCACAGTCGCTGCTATGAGCATACCATAATGCTAATATTACGAACACTACTCTCACTGCTCCACAGGCAACACAGCTACCCAAATGCCAGCCTAATACTACCCTACAATTACCACTATTTCTGCTATTACCACTATCTGTACTACTACTACTACTACTACTACTACTACTACTACTACTACTACTACTTAGACTTTTAGTCGCAACACCTACAATAATCACATTTTCATTTTTCACTACGACCAACAGTACAGTTTAGCTTCTATGATCGTAAATGTGTTGGATTATGGCTATGGGTTAAACAACAACAACAACAACAACAACAGCAACAACAGCAGCATCAGATTTCAACATAATACATGATATACAGCAGGGGTTTTCGACTGGGGCCCATAAAAGATTTTGTTATTATAATTTGTGTGCAATATATTGGTTTATACCTCCACAGTACACAAAATATTCTAATTCCTTTTTATACAATTAGTCCAAATATTTAACTATAAAAATACAGTAAGATTTTTTTTTAGATTTACAGAGCAAGTGACTATGGAGATTGAGTAGCATACAATAAGAATCAAAGAATCAAAGGAGTCCATAGGCAAAAAATGGCTGAGAACCACTGATATGCACAATGTAATAAGAGCGCTCCGTGTTGTCATTCGATGTGCTAAAATGTAGTTACACCAGTTTTAAATTGGATTTAGCTGTTACGTTAAGGTTCCTTGAGATTCACATATTGTATCGATGAGTTTAGTTACGTGTTCCATGTAGTAGTTACAACTCTCGCATGGTGTGTCTAAGAATAAGGACATTCGCATGATACATCTGTTTCAATTGGAATTTAGCTATTATTTCTAAAAGATCGAGCGATTATATAGTGCTTCGCTTGACATCCATATGTAACTAAGAGTTACAGCACTCACATATAGCATCTACATGTTCTGGTCATGGTGTGGTACAAGCTAAAATTATGGCATTCACATGATGTATCTGGGAGTTAAAACACCCACATATATACAGAAATTACAACCCTCACACGTATTATCTAAGAGTTGCGAGTTATATCTTGAAATAGGCTTTAATCCTCCCACACCTATTTATGAACACGACGCCCACATGTTATATCTATGCATTACGTCGGCCATATTTACTTCCTTGGAGTCACGAAATCCACATATTCTACCTTCCTGTTATAACTTCAATATGTTGTACTTAGGGATTCTGACACCAACATGTTGGATCTAAGAATTATGCACCTCAAAATTATTTAAAAACAAAACTAGGAACTGTTTTATATTTGATATTTCTATTATATTACATAAACTGATACATAAACTACAAACCATGGTGTAAGTTATAAGGAAACGCGACGGTATATATACCATACATTGAAAGTCCCTCGGTACATTAATGTATGTATTCTATGGGATACATGTATTAAGGCACCTTCTGTTCCACGGTAGGAGTTGTTCTTCCTAATTGCGTATGCCATACTATATTCATATATCGCTAGAAACAGTGTATACACACAGGCAGTTATATATGTATATATATATATATATATATATATATAT
>NC_068986.1:89035753-89036573 GCF_001194135.2 Octopus bimaculoides | reverse complement strand
TTCTTCTTCTTCTTCTTCTTCTTCTTCTTCTTCTTCTTCGTACTGCTCCCGCTGCCTTCACCCCGTCCCCATGCGTCATTGCGGTAAATCATTATCCACTTACCACTGCAAGCGGCACATAAAAATGATGACCCTCGTCTTTAAACTGCTATTTGCGTTTCACCCCCCAACCCACCACCACCACCACCACCACCACCACCACCACTACTACTACTACTACTACTACTACTACTACTACTACTACTCAAAAGATTAAATTAAGACTATAACGCAGTGAGTCCCGAAGTGGGCGGTATTGGCACTCTGGAGGACGATGAAATTTTAACCCTTGGTCAATTCTCATCGAATAGTCCTCAAGTAAACAAGACGTTTTGAAATGTTCATGCAGAAATGCAGACAGTACGAAACAATGTCGACAGTGATGGAAGATGAAATCCTTTCAACCATACCCAAATCTTGCATCCATTTGCCTAAGGATGCTCGCAAAGAAGTTCAGTCAGAAATTAGAGCCACTGATTATGTTACAGGTACATCAGTAAAAGAAACTCCACGTTACACGTCCTCTACTGTAACGCAAAATGCAGGAACTTCCACCACGAAACAGCAAAGTGACGTTCTTTTGAATTGTCGAAATGAAGCATAAACATACATAGAGATCTACAAATTGCAGGCGTTGCGTAAAGAAAAAAGAATATATGTTGCCGGGGGCAAATGAATCGGTGATTTGCTTCATTTCAAGAATAAATTCATAATATGCAATTTGAAAATCCCTCTGTGAATCCGCAGACCCCTCCCATATATATATATATATATATATATA
>NC_068986.1:89033837-89035274 GCF_001194135.2 Octopus bimaculoides | reverse complement strand
TATATATATATATATATATATATATGTGTGTGTTTTATATTTTAATTGCTTTAGCCATTCGATTGCGGTCATGTGGGAGCATTACGTGTCTCTTTTACTGAACTGTTAAGTTAAAAGGACGTAAGGAAAACTACACTGACACACTCGCACATACGCGCGCGCATCGACTGTCAAATGTACTCTCAAGGCTTTGATTGTCAGGGGTTATAGTAGAAAAAACTCGCCCAAGGTGACATGCAATGGGAATGAACCAGGAACTATTTGACTAGGAAACAACCCTCTTACCACAAAGCCATGCCCGTGGCTAAAATAATTTCGTCGCTGTTTCAATAAAATTAGAAGGAATTCAGTCCCATGTATTTCTTCTAATACATATCTGGCATAACAATATAAATGTTGACTATACATGGGTCTCTGTTAAACACACTCGAATTACACAGGGCTGGTGTAAAAACCTGAAGGACATATTAACTTCCACTTACGACATATTACGCCGGGTTCCAAACCGTGTTGCTTAAAGAATTTGACGAACAAATCTTGGGCTGGCCAGAGATTCTGGTGAATCCCTTGTATAAGATGCTATGAATTAGGAACGAGGCTATAACCATTCTGGTTTTGAAGCGCTCGTCTTAAACTCACAGCAATGCTTACACAGATGTATTTGTACTACAGATCACACATGTATATGCAAAATCACGTATGCTAAAGGCAATACCATTGATGCCTCAGTATGACTCAAAGACTCAAGAAATTACCATGAGAAGAAACTCCGCGTATACTAACAATAGTTTCTGTGACAGCTGGAGAATAATTCACTTATTGAGAGAAAGAAAAGAAAGAAGACATGTAGCCCTTCTTGGACATGTGGCCGTTTCATCACCACACATTTTGAAAGTCAAATTGTGTATATACATTTGTGTGAGTGAGTGTGTATGTGTGTGTGTGTGTGTGTGTGTGTGTGTGTATGTGCAGCATGTTAGATTAGATCTCCATCTGAATATCCCGATCATGTGTGCAGGTCGATCAGCTAAATTATCCGGCTTATTAACTGGCATGTAAGTGGCTGTGAATACCACGGTGAGATGGACATCCAATCCAATTTTCATCGTCAATTCCTGTGACATTACTAGTACAATTGATCTGAGAGTTATCCATAGACCAGCCGATTTCGCTCGACAGTAAAGGAAAAGGTGCTTCTTCGAGATGCCATTTAGCGAAATCGAAACTGGGAATACATTACTACGTAATAAGCTTAACTGTCCATCGGTAGCACGTACATAAAAGCATACATACGTAAATATATGCATACAAGACTGAGCCTGGAACCATGTGGTTGGGAAGCAAACTTCTTACACCACATAGTCGTGCCTTTATACATACACACCTATATATATATATATAAATAAATATATAAATATATATATATATATATATATA
>NC_068986.1:89032430-89033150 GCF_001194135.2 Octopus bimaculoides | reverse complement strand
TATATATATATATATATATATATATATATATATATATATATGTAAACGTAAGATCCAAGGATCAAGATGTCGGAAGATAAGCGGATTGCTGCTCGTTTGGATAATTACTACTACCAATTTTCTGCTAGCAATGAAACAAACGTGGCCTGAATTTTATGAACTCCATTCCCTAATTTTGGATATAAAATATATGTGTGTGAGTGTGCGCGTGTGCATGTGTGTGTGAGTGTGTGCGTGTGAGTGTGTGTTTGTTTGTGTGGTGTATGTGTTTCTGTTTTTCCCCACTACTGCTTGAAAACCAGTGTCTTTTGTCTTTTGACGTCACTGTAACTTAGCCGTTCGATAGAAAGAATTAATATAATAAGTATCAACCATAGAAAATAAAATGTACTGAGGTGGATTTGTTCGACTTTACACTTCAATGCCGTGCCCCAGCATGACCGCAGTCTATTGACTGAAACAAGGAAAAGATAAAAGATAAAAGAATGCACACAAACAGGAATACACTTAAGTCCTTAAAAATAAGAGAAATTAATTAGTTGGAAAAACAAACACAAAAGCGTGAATGAATGTGTTTGAGTGAGAGTGGACGAGTGAAAGGGAGAGGTTAATTAAACGCGCGCGCGCGCACACACACACCTACACACGACACAAAAGCACACACACACACACACACACGCACACACTTTCGGTGTTACGAAGAGAGAGAGAGAGAGAGAG
>NC_068986.1:89030499-89032117 GCF_001194135.2 Octopus bimaculoides | reverse complement strand
TATATATATATATATATATATATATATATATATGCTGTGCATATTTATTTGTATATAAAAGTACGAAGTATATGAATAAATAAGAGAATTAAATGTAAAAAAAGGGGAAATCAATATCTAAGCAGATCGATAACATAAACCAATCAATAGTTAAAACAGCTTGATGTTGTCGATAAAATATCAAAGTATATAGGAAATGATTTACATTATCTCAGTAAATTAATGACATCAACTTGAAAGGTTGATAATGATCATATTAGTGTATGCATATGTGCTTGTTTGTATTTGTGTATATATACATATATATGTGTGTGTGTGTGTGTGTGTGTGTGTGTACGTGCTCGCGCGCTCGTGTAGGTTTATACATATACACGACGTATATATCAACTTACATACATGATTCGGTACACACACACACACACACACACACACACACACACACATACATGTATATATGTGCTTGTGTTTTTATGTATGTGTACAGTTATATGTAATTATGTATGAATGTTTCCCTGTTTCCTTCTTTCTCTTTCCCTGTATATATATATATTTTATATGTGTATGTGTGTTTGTGCGCATGAATGTATATGTGAGTGTATTATTAGGTGATGAGGTATCATTGTGTCGTAAGAGAATTTGATGTTTGTTATTGATGTTCCGGTTGATGTTTTTTTCTGCATTCAGCATTACCACCGCTGCCGTCTTCACCTCCATTGCCACCACCACAAACACAATCAACACTGTCATGATTACTGCGTGCGCCACCGCTGCCAGAGACACTGTTACTCCTCCTGCCACCAACTCCCTCTCTCTATCGCCATTACCAACACCGGTTATTTTAGATGTTAGAATAGTGTTATTATTTTAAAGTACTTTATATGCGGCGAGCTGGCAGGCTCGTTAGAACGCTGGACAAAATGCTTACCGATCCTTTTGTTCGTCTTAACTTTCTGAGTTCAAAATCTGCCCAAGTCGATCTCACCTTTCGGGATTGTTGAGCAAATGGGGTGTGCGAGTCAATGCAATCGACTAGCTTCCTCCAGTAAAATTTCAGGCCCTCTGCCTAAATTTCAAAGCAATTTAAGAATAACAACTGATACTTCCTTGATAGCAGAGTGATATTTACTAAAATATTTCCCTCTTGGGAGAATCTTGATGTATCAATGAAGTTTATCGTTACAATATATATATATATATATATATATATATATATAATCATCAGGATGTTTTCACACAATGCATTGTGTGAAAATATCCTGATGAGGGGAGTGTCAGTTTTAAAAATATGAAATATATTATATTACATAGAACGTCTCTGAAACGGACCGTAGATGGATTTTTAAAATTTTTGTAATATTTTCGTGGTATTTTAGTACGTCCTTTTAATGTTTTATCATCTCAAATTTTTATTACACCAATGTATTGTAACTTTTAAATCTAAAATTTACTGCGTTTTATGTATCATATCGATATTTATCTAATTATATGTATTTTTATATTTATATATTTGGAATTTTTATATCAGTTTTATAAATGTAGAAGAATACCTGTATATATTTGATTTTTGTGTGTGGTTATTAATAATGTTCTTCTAGTTTCCGCTTGCATTGCCTGCATT
>NC_068986.1:89029280-89030298 GCF_001194135.2 Octopus bimaculoides | reverse complement strand
GTAATATTTCTTTCTGTTGAAGAGCGTAGGCGCGAGACGTAAAAGACTTATCACATTCCCGAGCGTTTAACTAATATACATGTCTGTTGTTTATACAACGATTTGAGTTGAAGTACCTATTACATAAAACAGAATCATGATAAGTATTTAGGATTTTTTGGCTAAGTATTGAGGGAATTCCCAAATTTTTAAGACGCTTATATTGACGAGGCAGGAAACTCATTATGGGAACGCTCGCAAGTATACCGACCAGAAATTAGGGACGCTAATATTCGTCAGATCCCATCACGCAGTCATTTAAAAAGAGGTCAGAAAAATTTTAATAATATTCCCATTTTACAAAATGGACAGCTCAAATGAAGACGGGAGATCAGAAAGAGAAAAGTATTTTATTGAGAAGTTCTAAATGGACAATAACAACAACAATAATAATAAAACATAATAATACTACGACTATTAACCAATAATGTCATAATAGTAATGGTAATAGTTGTAATAACATTCCTTTCTACTATAGGCACAAGGCCTGGATTTTGTAGGAGTAGCATAGTCGATAACACCGACCACTTAATTTATCGACCCCGAAAAAATGAAAGGCAAAGTCGACCTCAGAACGTAGTGACGGGCGAAATACCGTTATGCATTTCGTCCGGCGTACTAACGATTCTGCTAACTCGCCAATAGTAATACCAATGTTGATTCAATTTAAATGTAATTTTACTAAAAAAAAAAGCCTGAGGATTTCAATAGTAATATTAAATACATTTAAAAACTATTGAAGGCAAGGATACTGCTTAATGTATTATGTGTTTGTCAAGATCCGAGTGTGGTCGAATACATTGTATCTATGAATTAAAATGTATCTATGAATTAGCGCTGTCAATGTCAACTGTGTTAGTCAAAATTCTGTCCGTAATATACAGACTGATGGAGCATCTCATAAGGTATTTAAAGGACAAATTCAGTTACCACACAGTTATCAGTTGTAAGCACATTATTTGATTAATACTACTATATG
>NC_068986.1:89024572-89025642 GCF_001194135.2 Octopus bimaculoides | reverse complement strand
TCCTTCCTTTCTTTCTTTCTTTCTTTCTTTCTTTCTTTCTTTCTTTCTTTCTTTCTTCCTTCCTTCCTTCCTTCCTTCCTTCCTTCCTTTCTTTCTTTCTTTCTTTCTTTCTTTCTTTCTTTCTTTCTTTCTTTCTTTCTTTCTTTCCTGTCCCCATCCTATCTTTTATTTCTCATTTTTTTTTATCTTTCTCTTCTTCAAACACACTTTTACGCTCATTATTTTTCTTTCAGTGTCAATTTTTTCTTTTTCTCAGTTATCATATATCTCTCAAATGCTAACTCTTCTCTTGCTCTCTCTTCCGTCTCTCTTTCCTCCTCTCTTTCTAATCTTCATTCTTTATCATTTTCCGCGTTCTCTTCTAGCTGCCTCGTTCTTTCTTTTTAGATATATCTTTAAAACCTGCCACCTCGGTCGTTTCGGAGAACAACCACACACTACATTTAGCCACTCTGGAATCCTACATACCACACACTTTTACATGCAACACGCTGCACTACACGCACAATACTACAGCACTCCTACAATTGGCATACCGTTTGTTACGTCGACAAACGTTCCAATTGATCCGATCAACGGAACGGCCTGCTGGTGAAATCAACGTGCAAGTGGTTGAGCACTCCAGTCACGCGTACCCTTAACGTAGTCCTCAGGGAGATTCAGTGTGACACAGAATGCGACAATGTTGGCACCTTGAAATACACGTACAACTCATTTTTGCCAGCGGAGTAGACTGGAGTAAGAAATGAAGTATCTTGCTGAAGGACAGAACGCACTTCCGGAAATCGAACTCATGACCTCGCGATCGCAAGACGAATACCCTAACCACAAAACCACGTGCTTTCACACACCTACAAACCACGCGCACTCCTACCCCTTACTATAAAACATCTCAATCCTATACACCTCACCCTAAATATTGCATTCCCAAACAACACTGCGTGGCACCTTGAGCAACTGTCTTCTACTATAGCCTCGGGCCGACCAAAGCCTTGTGAGTGGATTTGGTAGACAGAAACTGAAAGAAGCCCGTCGTATATATGTGTGTATATATATATATATATATATAT
>NC_068986.1:89021097-89024375 GCF_001194135.2 Octopus bimaculoides | reverse complement strand
GTGTATATGTTTGTGTGTGTATATGTTTGTGTGTGTATATGTTTGTGTGTGTATATGTTTGTGTGTCTAACTCTTCCCATTCTAGGCTTCCAAAGAATAAGTCCACACACAATTGTTCAACATCATTCCATTAATAACACCAACATCAACACCAACACCGATACCAGAAGCCTTTTCATTGTTGATTCCTTTGCTATAAATACCGACTACTTCTTGCTCAAAGCACAACTAGGCGTTTTTGCGAAAGACTAGGATACATTAAATAATGTATACCCACATGTTTTTGAATAGGACGGGTTGGTAAGGACCGAAAGGATATTGATCACAAGACTACTGAGTCACGGTTGGCTTAGCGCAAAACAACAACAAAAACAATTACGATACCAATGATAAGAACAACAACAACAAAAGTAACAACAAAAAAGAGTTTTGCTTTTCTTCAAGGTCATTTTACTTGCTATTTCTAGCAGATCTACTTCACATTATATCTCCACCATCATAGAAAAATAAAAGAGATCGAAAATGTAGTCTTAGATGACTGAACGAATAGGGGACAGTCACAGATTGCTATTGATCATAGCTCTGCTCAATAATATGTAACTAACTGGAGCATTTCCACTACGAATATCCACAAACTTATTTTACTCCCATCCCCTGATCTGCATCAATTACCCACACCAATTCCCCAGCCTGTCCCACCAGCTAATCAAGATGTCTATATTTCGAGATTATTCCTAGCCTTCACTCACTCCTCACGGACTTTACATTTTATTTCAGTTTACCAATAATCATACCCTTAGATTCTCACTTATCGACGTACAGATTAAATCCCAGGATTTGGAAATTCTCTGGTGTCTTTCCCTCATATTTTTACTTCTTTATTTATTCTGATTGTTTTGTTAAATTTATTTTTGTCTTCTCCATACAAGTAAAGCACGCATTCACCAATTGATATCCCATCATTCCCTACAGCATCCATCTCTTGTCCTTTTGAATCATGGCTAATGTTTGTATTGGAATATATTCTTAATAACTACATGTCTATCTACCTCTATGGCACTTTCGGTGCTTCCAGTATATGTGTGTGTGCATGCGTATGTGTGTGCGTGCCCGTGTGAATGGGCGTGTATATGTGTGTTTATAGGCTTGTGAAGCTTGCCCACACATATATACACACACATATACATATATATATATATATATATATATATATATATATATATATAGATACGTATTGGCATGAACTGACAGATGTGGCGAGAGAGAGAGAGAAAGAGTGGGCACAAATGCCGACGAAGATTTAGGATATAGAAATAGCGGGAATGTATTCCTCAAACACACACACACATACATTTATAATAATCTGTCTTTTATTCCTTCTGTCTCTCTTCCTATACATACATACATATATACACGTACACTAGGTGCGTTCAAAAAGTATCCGAACATTATATTTTCTCCGCCACGACTAATGCAATGTGGGAAAAAATTTTTGGGTGGGAGATGATGCGACACTTCCTGAGCATGTTCGAAAATTTCGCGCCGATAGGCTGCGTCAGTTTCGGCTCTTACGCTCAGAGTGCTCAAACGTGTTTGTGTATATACATACACATACACGATGTATACACATCCACGACTTCACCTCCTTTTTCACTTCTACTCCTTTGCTCACATGACCTCCACAACACTTATACAGAACTTATCGCTCTCTCTCTCTTTCTTCGAACGTACTGCTCTACAACGTCTCTCGCAGCTCTTTATTCTCATTTCTACGATTATTGTACTGGCCTTTATATTCTTCGCTCTGAAGAAGAACTATTCTCCGAAACATTTCATTCTTCGCTCCTCGCGCTAAGTTAATTTAAAGTAATATATTTTGGACAATATGGTCTCATTAGTTTCAGACTCTTTCTAATTTACAGAAGAATGGAATGTCTTTGGTGGAGTGTCTATGAGTGGAGTGTCTTTAAAAATACCACACACACACAAAGCCATCACTATATGAAATACAACCACAATTATAGCATTGGCCGTCATCATCTCCATGAAGACAGTGAAATCGTGTCTCCTCTACAACCACATTAACATCGCAGCTACCACCACTACGACCAGTAACATCAAAACCGAGACCACCACTATCGATAGATTGAATCTCAAGGTAGTCTCTTACGTTTACTTGTTTCAGTTACTTGACTGTGGCCATGGTGGAGCACCGCCTTTAGTCGAGCAAATCGACCCCGGGACTTATTCTTTGTAAGCCTGGTACTTATTCTATCGGAGTCTTTGCCGAACCGCTAAGTGACGGGGACATAAACACACCAGCATCAGTTGTCAAGCAATGCTAAGGGGACGAACAGACACACAAACATACACACACACACACACATATGTATACATATATACGACGGGCTTCCTTCAGTTTCCGTTTACCAAATCCACTCACAAGGCTTTGGTTGGCCCGAGGCTATAGTAGAAGACACTTGCCCGAAGGTGCCACGGAATGGGACTGAACCCAGAACCATGTGTTTCGGAAGCGAGCTACTTACCACACAGCCACTCCTACCTACCAGAAAAGAGAGGCTAAACTATCAGTTGACAAAATTTTCGGCTGCCAAATCGTATGTCAGAGTGTTAAGAAAAGACAGACATATTGGATAATATAATCCAAGGTATAGTTTGTCGGAACGTAAGAGAGGATTGTTACGGTTGGGACGTCTCTGAACATAGATCTCAATGATTAGGACGGACCTGGGACAGGGTAACAACTTTGCAACAAGCACAATAGTATCGGCATATAAATCTTCCACCAACAGTAAACAAACCTGACCGCCACCACCACTAACATTACCAACATTAACCATACGACTACTGTCTCTACTACTACTCACAAACGCTACCGTCGCCAGGATCACCACCAACGTCACCTTTATTATCAGCAATCACGTACACTACCACACTGCCACAACCGTTGCTGCCATTAAACCCAACATACAATAAAGAAATGAACAGGATCACTGTAACCCTTTGACGACTATTTCATTACCACTTCCCACCAATACCATCAACATCCCCACCACCATCAACAGAATATCCTATGGTGAAAACCTTCCCGATCGACAGCATCTTCGCCTCTGCTACTATCACCAAAGCAAATGCAACCACCTACAACACCATCACAATCACCATAACCATCGTCGTCATCTTGTACCATCACCGCCAACACGAACACAACCGTTACATTCAGCTGAACCATCACCCACCACCAGCGATTTTTGCAT
>NC_068986.1:89019632-89020114 GCF_001194135.2 Octopus bimaculoides | reverse complement strand
ACTGCCTGTATCATCATCATCATCATCATCATCATCATCATCATCATCATCATCATCATCTTCATCTATGCACCATCTGCATCTCCAGAACTACAAACACCAATACGACTGACGCCACAAACTGACTGCTACCACTCCTACGACGACGACCAGCGCCACCACAGTTACCACGTCTAACACTGTCACCACTACTACCGCCACCACCACTACCACCACTACAAACAGTATCAACATCAGCATCTTCACCCAAATCACCACCAGTGTCACCATCATCATCATCATCATCATCATCATCATCATCATCATCATCATCATCATCATCATCATCATCATCATCATCATCATCGTTACCATCATAGTAAATCCGCCAGCTTCATTTACACAGCCACAACCTCCACGACCACTAGTACCACCACCATCACCACCAGCACAAGGACGATGACCACCTACACTACCACGATTTACACCAGCAGCACCACCAC
>NC_068986.1:89017758-89018549 GCF_001194135.2 Octopus bimaculoides | reverse complement strand
TATATATATATATATATATATATATACATATATATATATATACATATATATATATACACACATATATGTATATATGAATATATACATACATTCATATATATGCATACTCGCATACATAAATGCATGCATACATACATATATAACGTGACTATTTGCATTAAATGAAACACACCAACAAACAAATAACAATCAAATATAATCTCATACACAAACACATTCACAAGCCCTACACATGCATACACACATTTACCCACCCCACACACACAAACACGAACGCACAAACACACAAACGCACATCCTTACGCATCTACACACTTGGTACACACAGCTGACCACTACTCAATCTCACACACAAACATAGCGAGGAATGTATTTAGATGGGGATGGCCATGTATGGCTTCAGCCATTGACCATCGGAAATCGAATTCTGCAAGCGTCCCCTTAGTCTATTAACATTATCAATTCCATTATTCCAATCCTATGAAAATTGCTTGTTTTCCATTATTTGGAATACACTTCCACTTTTGGTCTTTTCGCAGGGATTCTAGCTGCGCTGCTTTGAAGAGTTTTTGTTTTCTACAGAAGGCTGTTCACAATACACGTATTTTAGGGTCTCTTTGTGTGTTCCATTGAGTATGTGTTTAGTTCCTTCACACACAAACACACACCACACACATACACCCACCTTTACAAACGTATATATATAAGCGCGTATTTATATAAGTCGTATATATATATACAAACATACATACATACATACATACATATATATGTATATATATATATATATA
>NC_068986.1:89014256-89017375 GCF_001194135.2 Octopus bimaculoides | reverse complement strand
GAGTTATTTAGACATTAACAAGTTTATTAGAATATTTAGCTGAAGATCAGAATAGAGTATTATGTACTCTTAACTGTGAAACAATTGTACTAAATTAACTAAAGGCAAGTGTTTTTTTACTCTTCTCTACTGTTTTTTGTTCTGTGTGTATCAAAAATATCGCTATCAATCTAGAGTAATAATTTGTAGTTTTGAAATCAGTAGTTCTTTGACTGCTATTTCTGAATTCTCAGTATGTTGGAGAAGCAGGTTACTGTCAATCCCTATATATTTATGATTATATATATATATATATATTTGTACACATGTTACATACATGCGTACCTGTGTGTATCTATCCATATCATACATACAATATAAATATGTATACTATTAGCGGTGCTGCACATGGTGGTGCTGCACATGGTGGTGCTGCACATGGTAGTGCTGCACATGATGGTGCTGCACACGGTGGTGCTTCACATGGTGGTGCTGCACATGGTTGTGCTGCAGCTTGGCCAACGTGTAAAAAATAAAAGAAGGCATGCATTCATAGATACACATACATACATACATACATACATACATACATATATACATACATATATACATACATATATGTATGTATGCATAAGTTTGCTGATGCACATAAGAAAATAAAACTGAAAACGTGAGTATGAGTACATTTATGTGTATGTGGGTGTATTCCTGTACACACTGTATTTACATGTACGCCTACATATTCACGGGAACCCTCATTTCTGTGTACATACGTATGAATACGTATCTTTAAATTTTACTCATTTTTTAAATTTAATTATTTATTGAGCGGCGTCACAGGCAAACCATCTGAAAAATATGTATTATCCACGCGACATTGTAATTGTTTTTTTTTTATAATTTCAGAATTTATTTACCAAGCCATGGAAGTACGTTTATGACCTGTAAATAGATGTAAGCCCCGCTTGATTTGATAAGTGCCAATGCCCAAAACGCCGGCACCCTCGAGTCATTCTGTAACATCTGCCGACTATTAATAACGAAAATGCGTGTGTGTGTGTGTGTGCGTGTGTGTGCGCGTGTGTATATAATAATAATAATAATAATAATAATAATAATAACAACAACAACAATCAGGTAGCGAAAGTGCTACATTGGAAACTGTGCGAAAGAGACAAAATGTGGTATGAGAACAAACCGCAGAGAGTGGCGGTGTCGGAGACAAGTAAAATTCTCTGGGATTTTCTAATCCAAACAGATCAGGTCTAGAACACAACAGACCAGACCTAGTGGTGGTGAACAAGGCGCACCACAAATGCTATATACTTGATGTTGTATGCCCCTTTGACTCACGAATAGTAAAGAAGGAAGGCGTTAAAGATAGATCAATACAATGCTCTTAAGTACGAAATAGCTTGACTATGGAAAATGATGACGGTAAAGATAGTGCCAATTATTGTTGCGTCCTTGAGGACAGAATCAGAAGGCATCACGAGGAGTATAAAGGAAATTGGAATAAATGTCCTGGTGCAGTCCCAGGCAGAGGCTCACATAGCTTTTGATCTTAACTAATTGGAAGCGTTACGTACATTATTTTGTCTTGGTATAAAAAATGGGCGACAGCAAATATTCTGATTAATACCACAGATTTGCTTGTGAGTTGTTTGACATTAATCAGTTGAGCATGTCCCTTGGTGGCTGACGATATGTGCATCTCTGATCGCGAGAAGAAATAGTGGGGAGCATCATAACCATGTGTTGAGAGGAATTCTTTGGGGTTTGAATAATTCACTTCTGGAAACATTGGTATTTCGTTCAATATCCTTAAACAACACTTATCCAGGGACAGTTTGAGTGGGATGGGCTAGTTAAACTGAAGAAAATTCTGACTGGACCCCACCTACAAAGTCATGCACTGTTTATTTTGATATAAGATCACCATATCGCGCACATACGGTTGTGATGCATGAGCCTGGTATATCCTTATGAGATGGGTAGTTATGATGGGTATACTTGGCTTCGTATATTTTATTCCAGTGTCACTTTGACGGCTATTGCTGCTCTCTCACTCAATAATATTTATTATAATAATGATAATAACAATAACAACAACAACAACAACAACAACAACAACAATAATAATAATAATAATAATAATAATAATAATAATAATAATAATAATAATAATAATAATAATAATATTAATAAACGCGAAATTCTGTCTTTTTCTAGAGCCCCTGTATCTCAGTCTACATTGGTTCTACATAGACATATATACCGTTCTGGAATCAGGATGATAGCGGAATTGCAAAATCTGCCCGTCATTTGGTTCTTCAACATCCAGCATTGGGATCTGATTTAAAAGCATTTGGATTGCTATTTCTAGCAGGCAAAACCTGGCTGCTACACACCATATTTGTTGGCATTTGCCAGATAACGTCAGATATCAAGGAGAAGATGACATTCGCTTCGTTAATTTTACGTAAGATAAAAAAATTTGGGACAAATTGGCTAATAGATGGATATCAACTAAGGACTGGAACAATAGAATGATTGCAGTACAGAATTAATTCTCAATCATCCTTAACCTCTGATCAAAGTCACTGGAGCATATAGTTATTACAGACGTAATTGAACTCAGTATGTAAGGATGGACGAAATGTCGGTAAGTATTTTGCACGGTGTACACACGACTCTGGCAGCTTGTCACCTTAATAGTAATAATAGTAATAATAATAATAATAATAATAATGATAGCATTAATAATAATAATAATAAATGTCTTAAAAATCAGCAGAACTATCTTAAAATAGCAGGAGCTATCTTAAAAGTCAGCGCGGTCTGCAGTTTTTAAGCTAGTTTCAAATAATTACTACTTTACTCTTTTACTTGTTTCAGTCATTTGACTGCGGCCATGCTGGAGCAACGCCTTTAGTCGAGCAAATCGACCCCAGGACTTATTCTTTGGAAGCCTAGTACTTATTCTATCGGTCACTTTGGCCGAACCGCTAGGTTACGGGGACATAAACACTCCAGCATCGGTTGTCAAGCGATGCTGGGGGGACAAACACAGACACACAAACACACACACACACACACACACACACACACACACACACACACACACACACACACACACA
>NC_068986.1:89013365-89014161 GCF_001194135.2 Octopus bimaculoides | reverse complement strand
ATATATATATATATATATATATATATATATATACATATATACGACGGGCTTCTTTCAGTTTCCGTCTACCAAATCCACTCACAAGCCTTTGGTCGGCCCGAGGCTATAGTAGAAGACACTTGCCCAAGGTGCCACGCAGTGGGACTGAACCCAGAACCATGTGGTTGGTAAGCAAGCTACTTACCGCACAGCCACACCTGTGCCTATAATTATAATGAATACAAAGTGTGGTGCATCATAAAATTTCTATTCAAATTTTACCGTTTGTCATACAACACAGTTTGTTGGGTAAATTGACCTACACGTGTTTCTACTGGACAGAGTATGTGCAGTTGCACATATAACCGCACATAATTTTTTGTGCACATTCATTCAGGCTCCTTCAAAAAGTGTGGTTCAAAGCGGGAATATACGTGAGATCTACCACGGTAACGACCTGGATATTAGCAAGTTTTGATATCAAAAAAGGTAATATTTATCTTCAACAGAAAGTGGAAGTTGTGTTAGAACAGAGAATGCTGCGTTATTTAGCATGAGATATGAAGTCGTGGTGCATAAATTTACCCTTGCATATACACACACAAAAACACACACTCACGCGGATACACACATGTATGTATGTATGTATGTATGTATGTATGTATGTATGCATGCATGTATGTATGTATGTATGTATGTATGTATGTACGTACGCATGTATGTATGTACGTACGTATGCATGTATATATATAACTACCTAAATGTATACATATATGTGTGTGTGTGCGTATATATATATATATATATATATATATAT
>NC_068986.1:89012275-89013322 GCF_001194135.2 Octopus bimaculoides | reverse complement strand
CTATATATATATATATATATATATATATGTAATAAAAACACAGTGTTGTTTATATTCACTTTTAAATATGCTCAAGAAAACCTGGACGCAATTATACTATTCACTGTTAGATTTCGTCTCTTAAGAAGAATTGTCTCCATAATTAAAACGTATGTGTTGTCCATACACATTCAAGTTATTCTCTGTAAAGGTAATCCAATACCAAATTGCATATTCAGATCCAAAGTCTCACATAAAGTATTAAAGATTACATGAAAAGGATAATTTAGGTGTACGCTTACTGACCCTTGAAGAATAGAACCCATTGCAGTTTTCGGCGGGTTCCGACCTGAGAAAGAAAAGCTTTATAACTAAATAGCTTATGGCGTTCGCTAAGTTTACTAACCGATTCTGCCAAACATCTCTGCAGTGGTAGATTATTCTTAGAAACCAACGATGAGCCTTCTCTTGTTCGAATGACTTGTGATATAAACGTAGAAGTTGTTGAGTATTCCACGAACACATATGATGTTTACGCAATTATCACGAAGAAAAGGCACAGCACTATTTTAGAAAGATGGACATTATCAATACATGTGAATTTATAAATTTGTAAAATACATAGAGAGAAAGAGTAACAGGAAAGAAGAGAAAGACTAGATCCAGTAAGAGACTTGTAAAATTTCTTGGGCTAAAAGACAGAAGAAAAATCGTGAAGGTGTTCTAGATCAGGTTCGAGGAATTCTGTTGATCTCCCGTCTTTGTACTTGGAAAGCATGTAAAGGACCTATGAAGGGTTCTCGCTAGTAGTACCGGACCTGCTACAAATTGCAAGCACACTTTCCTGAAGTGAAGCGCACACTATTTTAAAAACAAACTGAAGACTTCCAATACAAAGAACCTGTTGTGTATAGTAGTACATCATAGTTGCAACTGAATATATACATGTAGATGTATACACAATATCCCACATAAATAGTCAAATAGACAGACAATCAAACACACACACATACACGCGTGCATATTTATATAGATGGGTGGTTACATATAAACATATATATATATATA
>NC_068986.1:89009416-89010281 GCF_001194135.2 Octopus bimaculoides | reverse complement strand
TATTGCTGATAACAACAATAATAATATTAATGATGATGATGACGATACCATTAATAATAATGACAATAATAATAACAAATAATAATGATAATAATAATAATAATAATAATAATAATAATAATAATAATAATAATAATAATAATAATAGTAATAGTAACAATAATAACAACAACAACAACAACAACAACAATAATAATAATAATAATAATAATAATAATAATAATAATAATAATAATAATAATAATAATAATGCTGATTGATAATAAGAATGGCAATAATAATGTTAATAGCAACGATAAATACTGAAGAAAATGCCGCTGATGATGACGACGACGACCATTATGATGATGATTATGATGACGGCGATGATGATGGCAATGATGATGATGATGACGAAGATGATGATATTAATAATACTAATAACAATAATAACAACAACAACAACATGAATAACAAAATGGCGGTGTGTGTATGATAAAGAGATATTGAATAGAGGGCGATAACCTATGGTATTTATAGGGACGCCACTGATATAGAGAAAGTTAGAAGAGACGTGACAAAGAAATTGACTTCCATGCCAGAGGCTATTAGATGTAAAGGTTATTATTAAATTTAAGTGATTGCATTTGTATCTGTAAATACACTGCGCTCACACACAGCCACACACACACACGTTGCGCATGCGTACACGCACACGCTCACACACACGTACACTACAGGCGCGCGTGCACACACTCACACGTACATGGTTACACCTATCCATTCATAGACGCATATATATATTTGTTTGAGTGCACCTACACATAGCGCATACAAACATACTCATATACATACATACATACATACATATATATATATATATATA
>NC_068986.1:89006810-89008954 GCF_001194135.2 Octopus bimaculoides | reverse complement strand
TATATATATATATATATATATATATATATATATATATATATATGTGTGTGTGTGTGTGTGTGTGTGTGTGTGTGCGTGTGTGTGTGTGTGTGTGTGTGTGTATGTATATATATATGTATGTATATATGTATTACTTCACAACCGCATATATTTTCTCACGATGTGTCAGTGTGTCAGTATGAGTGCGTGCATGCGTGCGCATATGTGTGTGTTTGTATATAAATATTTATATATTAGTATTATTTATAATAAATCTTCGATTCTCTCTGTATGCATGGTCATGTGTGTAGGAGCGAATCTATGCATATATATGGATATAGATGCATAATGTGTATGTATGCGTATATGAATGGATGTGTTCACAGAGCGATGAAATCTAGGCAAGCTGCGAAGTGGCTGTCGAGTGGCGACAGAGAAAAAGTTAAAAACGAGCCTGAGGGCTGATATGATTACAGAGAAAGAGGCATAATGAAAGAATGAAAGAAAGAACATGTGATATGAGGAGCAGAAGGAGGAAGGGAGTGGATGACGATCAGGGACAAATGAGCGAGAGAGAGAGAGAGAGAGAGAGAGGGAGAGGTGGATGAGAGACAGGGGAAAAGAGAGAGGGGAAGAGAGAGAGAGAGACTGGTTGAAGTGAAAGATTGCTTGAAGTGAGAGAAAGTGGTAGATGGGGTGTAGGAAAAATGGGAGTTGTGTGTTTGTGTGAGTGTGTGGGTTAGCGTTAGTGTGGTGTGTATGGGCGACATATTGAAAATGGAAATGAAAAGAGTAAACAGATAGCGAGTTAGCAAAGGGAGCGTGAATGTGATAAGTAAGTAAGCAGATTATTTACGGAGTTGTCCAGCATGTCAGAGATGTCAGCGCCATTGTGATGAGACACAAAGGCAAGTGAGATCCATTAGAGGGAGAACAATAGAAGAGAGGTCAAAAGTGTATTGACAGAAACCAATGGAGTATGTAACGAAATTAGTAATTACGGTGGTTTTGCTAGCGCTACGGAGCCGGGGAAACGAAATCATAAATGTCCCCAGACAATGATAATAATAACTGTAAATATTTCCAAAACTGGATGGAAGCATAATAGGAGAATTTGGCGCAATGGTAAGAGCAGCAGATTAAATGAATAATGCCTTCTGGTGTTTTAGTTACGTCCTTTATTTGCGAGGCTCAAATCGAGCCAGGATTGTTTTTAATTGCTATTCCTCGTGGAAGATGTAATATACCTGTAATGCCCTGATGTCACTGCAATAGATTTACTTCTCTTTCCTATAGACTAATGATTGTGTCAATGGCAGAAATCTAGCTTTCTGACTCTCAGCGGTCATCTAATGGTACGGTAAATGACTTGTAGGGTTTATTTTTTTTTAACCTGCTGGTATAAGATACCAGAAATATTCCACAACTGAATCGGTTCTAAGTGCATATAAACTCTTCCCTCTAAAAATAATATCAGTAAGACTTCTAAAATTGAACTTCATGTGCTGTTATTATTCTGTTTCGACCTACAATTCCATGAGGACTTTTGTTATCGCCAGCAGATAATATCGGTCACCAAACTCAGTTGATTACTTCTGAAGACTAATTCTTGAGCGTTTTTGTTATTTAGACATCATAATGTCAACTGAATAATCTGTCAATGAATTTGAAAAAGGAGGAAGTTGCTCCAGAGAATCGTGATGGCAAAAGCAGATCATATTCTCCGCAAGGTGGCTAATTTACATATGGATTTTGCCTGCATGCGTAAAGTGAAGGCGTTCATATGCTTCTGATATATGTATCTCTTTTACTCTTTTACTTGTTTCAGTCATTTGACTGTGGCCATGCTGGAGCACCGCCTTTAGTCTAGCAAATCGACCCCCGCTAAGTTACGGCGACGTAAACACACCATCATCGGTTGTCAAGCGATGTTGGGGGGGGGACAAACACAGACACACAAATATATACACACACATACATATATATATATATATATACGACGGGCTTCTTTCAGTTTCCGTCTACCAAATCCACTCACAAGGCTTTGGTCCGCCCGAGGCTATAGTAGAAGACACTTGCCCAAGGTGCTACGCGGTGGGACTGAACCCAGAACCATGTGGTTGGTAGGCAAGCTACTTACCACACAGCCACTCCCGCGCCTATAT
>NC_068986.1:89005230-89006452 GCF_001194135.2 Octopus bimaculoides | reverse complement strand
TATATATATATATAATATATATCTACATATAATATCATATATATATACACACACATAAAAATGAGAAGCCCTAAAACTCAAGAACTACCCAACCGATTTCATTCAAATTTTACACACGCATTACTTAGGGTGGTCCATGGAGCGTCATGGGCCCAACGAAATTTCAGCACTTTGCCTAACGCGGGCCCGGAGCAATCTCTAAGACCGGTGCAGTATTACGTGTCAAAAGTTTAAAAATAACATCTATTTTGTAACGTGTTATAATCTTGCTTCACTTTTAATTCTAACTATAACATTGTTTCACTTGTTTCACTTGTTTAACTTGTTTCACTTGTTTAACTTGTTTCACTTGTTTAACTTGTTTCACTTGTTTAACTTGTTTCACTTTCAATTCTAATATGGTAACTCGATCATCTTATTTTACTCATTTACCGTTCAATTACCAACATTGCTAGGTATTTGCAGTTACATATTAACCCTTAAGTTTATATTTTTTATGTGTGCTTAATCTATCTATATATATATATATAATTCTTTGACTCTGTCTGTCAGTAATCACAACAGCAACTAGGTAGATACGTGATCACCTTTACTTTACCAGACTTGATGTAATTTTGTTTTTTCTTCTCTCGTTGTTTGCGTATTTAACTCTCTTGTTTTCGTACTTCATGTTGTTCACAGTTGGTGACGTCCACTACCCATATAGGCACACACACACACACACACACACACACACACACACACACATATATATATATATATATATATATATATATATATATATACATGTGTATAAGGAGGGATGACAACTAAGTGGACATCCGATATGTTGGAAAGAGGTCATCAACGACTCAACCACAAAGAAAAATAATGTTCCCCAGAAAATATTTCGCAAAATACCAGAACATAAGCGGGCAAGACAAAATGAGAAATATACAGAATAAAGAATTGTGTACCGGTTTCGACATTAACGTTTTACTTACGTAACAACATCCGTGGTCTCTTCAGCACAATCGTTCTAGAATCAATATAATTTGCAGAACTATACACGAATTGTCTTCATAAAATAAGACTTGCATACAGTTCTACCGATTACATTAGGGTTATTTTTCAAAATGTCTCAGCTCTGGCGCGCTAAATTCCGGAAACAATTCTGCAGAGAATAATTCACTGCAGTATATGTTGCCGCCTGGAGAACATAATTATTTAAATTATTGTTTAT
>NC_068986.1:89003394-89003902 GCF_001194135.2 Octopus bimaculoides | reverse complement strand
GAAATCAACGGAGGAAATTTCAAATAAATTTACTGAAGGACAGTGTTGTTGTTGTTGTTGTTGTTGTTGTTATTGCTGTTGTTAATGTATTTGAAACTATTGTTGTAGATTCATTCATTGAATTTGTTGTAATTATTGTTGTTAAAATTGAGGTTATTACCGCTGTTGTTGTGGTGGCGGTGTTATTCTTGTCGCCATTGTATTTATTGAAATTATCATTAATTTTATTGTAGTAGTAGTAGTAGTAGTAGCAGCTGTTGTTGTTGTGCTTATTGCAGTATGTGTTGTTGCTGCTGCAGTTGCTGTTATTCCTTTTGTTGTTGTCATTCTTTTTTGTAATTGTTTGTGTCGCTGTCGTCGTTATTATTCCTTGTGTTTGTGGTTGTAGTAATCCATGTCATTGTCATCACCAGCGTCGTTGTTAACTGACCAGAGCAGATGGTGGAATGAGCATGAAAATCTCTCTCACTCTCTCTCTCTCTCTCTCTCTCTCTCTCTCTCTATATAT
>NC_068986.1:89002944-89003384 GCF_001194135.2 Octopus bimaculoides | reverse complement strand
GAGTAACTGAACACTACGAAACCCCAAATCTGCTCCCTTTTAACCCTATATATCACAGTATTTCGCCTGCTGTCACCCATGTGGTCATCGTTTGTCTTAAAGGCAGAAGGAGGACATAACTTTCAAAGAATCTCTCTGTTAATACAAATGTGTTACTGAATGAAATCAACAGGAAATTGCGTTCCCGTAGAGCTATTAGAAAGACTTTCATGAAATCAACGGAGGAAATTTCAAATAAATTTACTGAAGGACAGTGTTGTTGTTGTTGTTGTTGTTGTTGTTATTGCTGTTGTTAATGTATTTGAAACTATTGTTGTAGATTCATTCATTGAATTTGTTGTAATTATTGTTGTTAAAATTGAGGTTATTACCGCTGTTGTTGTGGTGGCGGTGTTATTCTTGTCGCCATTGTATTTATTGAAATTATCATTAATTTTATT
>NC_068986.1:88995973-88998316 GCF_001194135.2 Octopus bimaculoides | reverse complement strand
GAGTGTGTGTGTGTGAGTGTGTATGTATATATATATATATATATATATATATGGTCGGGCGCGCGTGATTAAGAAAGTTGCTTTTTAACGGTGTGGTCTTGGGTCAGTACCATTGCAAGGTACAGAACCATATTCCACTATAAGACTTGGCGCTGTCTTATTCTGGAGCCTGATTAAACATTGAATCTTGATGAGAATATTTATAATAGGGCAATCGCTATGCTGCGAATGGAAGTTTATTTCATTCAAAGGGTTTCAGTTCTAATTCAGACTTTGTTCCGTTCTTTTTATGACCGCTGAAAGGTTACGAATGTTACAATTTGTACTAAATTATAAAGAAATAAATGTGCATAATTCTGTTTGCTTGTTGCACGTACCAACTTTAACAATGTTATCTTAAGGACTGTTAATGGGCCAGTTGGAATGTATATTGAATTTAAAAAAAAAAAAGTTTCTGAATGAGATTGGGTATGTAACAAAATTTACATTAGAATAAGGCGGTGAGCTGGCAGAATCATTAACATGCAGGGAAAAATGCTTTGTAACATTTCGTTCGTTTTTACGTTCTGTGTTCAATTTCCACCGTATTCGACCTTGCCTTCCAGGCTCTCGACGTCGATAAAATAAGTATCAGTTGCGCACTCGAGTCGATGTACTAGATTTAACCTCTCCTCCGAAATTGCTGGTATTGTGCCAAAATTTGAAACTAATACTACATGAGAATCGAAAAATTAAAACATACTCTACATTAATGAAATCTATAAATGCTATATGATGTTTGGATATAAAAATCTTAAAACAATAAAAACCGTAAGAAACCTCTAAAATAAGTTATGTAAATTAGGAGAAAACATATCAAAACAATTATAAATCGATTTAATAAAATGAACAAAGGTAATAGTTATATTAACTTTTGGGTACTGGCTGAATGTGTTGACAATAACGTAACCACTGCGGTATTCAAACTAATTCATTACTTTGATATCTTAAGGGAAATTAAGTTCCTTTGATTGTATTTCTTTTGCAAGAAATGCAAAATTCTTCCAACTAATTCTTATCTTTTAATGAAACATAACTCTTGTCTTCCTATATATAAATCTCAGAAAGTGAAACTATTTTTACAGGCTGAAGGATCTCAAAAGTGAAACGTAAAGTTCCTGTCCACTTGAACTTTACAATAAATTCGGTTCTGCTCTCAATATTGAGACACCCCATTCGTAACCGTTCCGTTAATATTGCTAAACTAGTTTTAAAAGACTATCGTTTGTTTTAACATTTACATAAACATCATAAACACACACACGCACACATACGTGTGTATGTATATATATGTACGTACGTACGAGATCTGATCAATAAGTGTCCGGATTGTAGCCATAGTAATGAAGCTAAAGCACGCAGAGTAAAGCCGATTGACACAGATTGACCTTGAACTCTGTTGTGTATGCGCACTAAGTGTTACCGTTCTAGCTCACTTTTACTCTCTACAATAGTGCTTGGAAAGATGATGTGTAGCGTGTGATCGTCGCATTGACCATGACAGAGAAAGTTGTCATGGTGATACCTGCTCAGAGGCCTACGTAAAGATGCAGAAAGTGTATGGAGAGGAGTTTATGCGCCACACACAAGTGTACGAGTGGTTCAGACGTTTCCAAGTTGGCCGAAAAAATGTCGATATTGGCGAGCGTTCTGGGAGACCCGCTATCAGCAGAACTGAGAAAAACATCGCAGATGTGCGTGCATCTGTGAAGGGAAATCGCCGAATCACCATCCGTGAGTTATCATAGGATGTGCAGATATGTTGCGATTCAGTTCAATTCATTATCACTGAACCTTTGGCTATGAAAAGCGTGTCTGCCAAGTTTGTGCCAAAACTGCTTTAGCTGACCAAAATGACATTGGGGTTTTAGTAGCACAAGATCTCCTTGATTGTGTGGAGAACGATGAAAACTTTTTGAAACCTTTACGTAGGCCCCCAAGCAGGTATCGCCAAGCTTTTGGCAAAATTTGATGCAGATTCTCTGCTCAACTTTCTCTGTCATGTTCAATGCGACGATCACACGTTATACACGTTACTTTCAAGCACTGCTGTAAACAGCGAAAGTGAGCTAGAAAGTTAAAACTTAGAGCGCATGCGCAATAGAGTTCTAGGTCAATGTGTGCCAAGTGGTTTTACTCTGCATGCCTTAGCTTCGTTACTATGGCAACAGTCCGGACACTTATTGATCACACCTCGTATGTATGTATATAGGTATGTATGTATGTATGTATGTATGTATGTATGTATGTATGTATATATATGTATGTATGTATATATATATATATATATATATGTATATATAT
>NC_068986.1:88989912-88995801 GCF_001194135.2 Octopus bimaculoides | reverse complement strand
TATATATAAGTATATATATATATATAATGTACATGTAAACTTATCACATTCGCATATTTTTCAGAGAAAGAAAGAGAGAGAGAGAGGTGGGTTGGGGTTAGTTGGTTTGCGATTTCAAAAGATAACAAAAACTAACTGAACTGAAACCTATCTACCACACCGTTCCTACTCTTCTATGACATATGATATATGAGGAGCGGAAAAAGCTTCCATGTTGAAGTATGAAAAAAATATCTATGTCATGGAATAAATCAGAAGTTTTAGGGAAAATAATGATGCAGCATTCTAATTAACACTTTTGTTATCTGTAAACCTGATAACCCGGATATTATTCTGCAGAAGAGAGAACAAACGTTAAAACATGTACAGTTAAGGAAATCAACCACTTGACCAAAAATATATCGCATTTATATGCAATGAAGTGGAAAATATTTATGAGCAGTTGTTACAGAATATCTAACTGCTAAATCTTGATTGCAGATTCGCATATTTATCTGCAATTATTATTGTTAAAATTGGTTATGCAATTACATGTCAATTTACAATTGCATTAAGTAGTTTTATCAATACTCTGTTAAAACTTCTACAATATTTTATTGGGTTTTTATATAAAAGTTGATGTTAACTATTAATGTAATGGCGAAGCTATAAACATTATTATTATTCACATTATTCCAATGCATAATGCATGGATCTTCATAATGGCCGAGAGAAAAGTACATCTCATGGGTTATCACCGATGCTTATAAAATACCAGTCGCGTACTAAGGTCGATGGTATCGATTAACCCCACTTGAAAATTCCTGGCTTTTCATTCCTATGAGAGACAGTTTAGGGCGGTAGACAGAATCATCAGAAAGTCCAAGAAATTGCTTTACAGCATATCGTTCTTGTCTTTATGTTCTGAGTTTAAATCGCGTGGAGGTCGACTTTATCATTCATACCTCAGAAGTTGATAAAAAATAATGCACCATTCAAATGTGGATCGATGGAATTGACGAGCGCCATCTGTACAAGTTTGTTAGCCTTGTACTCAAAGCTGCCTATATGTGTTCCGGGTCATGAAGCTTTCTCATACTAGTGGATGCACGGCAGGGGAGTGTAGGGTTAACCTATTGAAGAAAGAGTACCATAGATACGTAAGTCTACTTAGCTAGTGGCTACCATTTAAACTAGTCAGCTAGACAGATCCTAAATTTGTGGCCTGCACAGTCAACTTAGATAGGACTCACGCTTCTTTCCTGGCTGAATGTTCATAGGGATAGTGTTAGTGAGCTGAGCTAGACAAGCCGAAAGTGACGGGAGTTGTAGTCTTCAACTAGTGGTGGGGTACCCAGTAGAATGTGAGCAGATATGAGTCAATAGTGTTTAGTACCAGAGGGAAATAGATTTGATGGGGAGATACCTAGTAAGATAGAAGAGACGTTATAAAATGCATCTGTATGATCGCGACAGATGTGCAGGCACAAGAATGGCTTCCCGCCATTTACCTAACGCTTATTATGAAGACGATGTAGTCAGAACAAGGATTTCTGCTAAAATAAGAAGAATTGAAAGCTATTCAATGAATCTGGGTGGAGGGGCACGACATTGTGAAAAGGTCACCATTTAGCACTTTTCTCGACCTTTCGGGGTGCGTAATTGATCCGAGAACGTTCTCGGCAAATGGCCAATTTGATACAAAAGTTAGAGAGCCGTTGGAAACGGAGAAATACCCGATTTGCATGGTCTACTCAAAGAGATTTATGGTTATATGTTTCACAACCTTTCAAGAAATGTGTATTGCAATTAGCAGTAGAAAGGTAGAATTCTCATTCTGTGAGCTGCAGAGCCCTATCGCTACCAGGAAAGACAGCAACAAAGAGCATATTATAAATAATTGTAGGTCTGTTCAAGGCAGTATTTAAAATTTTGCTCAAGGCATTTGTAAAATTGGTTGCTGTTCTCATGCAGGTTGGTTAAGAAATTCTAGTCCTGTGTGATCACCAATAAATCCATCTACGATAGCCTTCATCTCTTGCATACATCAGACAAAAGGTGGGAAACCAACGAAGTTTTGGTAAGGTCTTGGTCAGTATTGATCAGTTAAGGGCTTTTAATAGGAAGGACTATTACACCTTGGTTCTATAAGCGACAAGTATTGCAGTAACACTGTTGCATTTGCTAGATGGTCAGAGTGAACGCTGATGTTTCGGAAACACTGCATATCAGGCGCATGCTCTGTCAGTAGTATGCCCTTTCATTTCTTTAAAACCTTCTGGCTATCAAGCTACTGTTACAGAAGCTCGAATTCTTAAGAGGTGTCCCTTCAAAGTCAGAGAGCGAAAGTGTTGTATCGGAGTATGAAGATAACGTCAACAATCTTCTCTGAAGCGATAGCCCATTCGTGTCTGGGCTAAGAGAGTAAGGTCTCCGGAGGATGTGGCTCAAGGGAAGCGATAGTGATGATCACTGAGGAAAGAGAGAGAGAGAGAGAGAGAGAGAGAGAGAGAGAGAGAGAGAGAGAGAGAGAGAGAGAGAGAGAGAGAGAGAGAGAGAGTGAGAGAGAGAGAGAGATGTTGTGAGAAGTGTAAAACGATGTTTGACTGGGTCGGGTGTTGCGTTTCTTGGAACTGAACCGATTGAGACGTAAGTAAATCCATATATTGAGACGTAAATATGTCCATATGGAGTATATGTCCATACAGGCTAAGAAATTGAAAAGTTTTGTGGGTATAGCAGCAAGTTTTTTGGAGCAATGCTTCAATGTAACGGATGGGATGTCGTCAGCACCGGTGGCATTGCTTGTTTCAAGGAATAAAATTTCCGAATTTGGCGTGTATGTTTGTAGAAAAATGATCATATTGGAGTCAAAGGGCTAAGATTTAAAGGAGACTAACCAGCGATGCGCAGTAAGGAGTTGGATGCAAAATGCGGAACGAAAGTGGAGCCTGTTTCTAGTTGGACACTGCTTACACAACCGTCCTTGTTTAGAAGTAAAAAAGTTCGACTCCATAAATTTGGTGCTGATTCTTTTTACAAAGGTTGTTGGTTGGGAGGCGAGAAATCTTCAGGACCTTGTGAAATTTGAAGGCATTCTTTTATATACAAGTTAATAGCCTAAAAGAATTGCACTGCTGGGTGAATACCATCCAGTTTTGGGGAATAGGTGAGAAAAATACTCATATTCTCGCATACACACATACTTAGCTGGCTTCTGTACAGTCCAGATGGACCTAATCCCGAGATTATGATGGAAGACACTTGATCAAAATGCCAAGCAACAGGACTATGGAACTCGGAATAACGAGGCTCCGGAGTGAACTTGATAATGATACACAAAGGAAGAGAGAGAGAGAGAGAGAGAGAGAGAGAGAGAGAGAGAGAGAGAGAGAGAGAGAGAGAGAGAGAGAGAGAGAGAGAGAGAGAGAGAGAGAGAGAGAGAGAAAGAAGGAAAGAAAGAAAGATATTGTATTTTGAGAGAGGGAGAGTGGGACAGTGTAGATGAGAAAATATAAGAGAGAGAGAGAGAGTCTGACAGAAAAATATTGGTAGGCAGAGGGAGATAAATTACCAAAGCGATAGATGAAACAAAGAGGACGGGGAAAACAAAGATGGAAGACTCGATGAAAACTATGGAGAAAAAAATACGGCAAGATGGGTTGATAGAGGAGAAAAATGAACTGACTGGAGAGTTAGAGAGAAGGGTAACGCTAAAGTCAAATAGAGAGCAGAGGATGGAGGTAGAAGATGATAAAAGGACACCAGAGACATGAGATATTAGGAAAAGAAGCCAAAGGCTGACATATGTGAATGGAGCGAACGAAATCAAGAGTAAATATATGATATAAAAAGTAAAAAAACAGAAGACACAACAATAAACGAAAGAAAAATACAAAATAAATAGGAGAAAACGAAAAAAAATTAAGTGAAACTCAAAGTAATGTAGTAAAGAAGCACATGAAAGTGAAAATATAAAATAAAGAAATAAGAAAAATGACCTAAAATATACAACAATAATTACAACGACAAACACCAATGAGAGAACAATAAAAAAAAAACCCAACGTCCAACAAGACATGAAACACAAAACAACAACGGTTACAACAGCAACAACAAGAAGTGCATTAAGGAAGACAATGACAAGAGCAGAAACATCAAGAAAATTAAATCAAGAACAAAAACATTTAGACAGAAAAAAAAAAAATCAAAGAAAACAAAAATAGAAAAAGACAGAAACATGTCCGTCGTTTCGGTAGCCATATTGAGTGGGAAACGTGGTTTTTGAGACAGTGACAGCAACTGCAGTTATAATAAGTACGTAACAGTCTACCATAGACATGGATAGTATGTAGGCATATGTGTGTATGCGTGTATGTATGTATGTATGTATGTATGTATGTGTGTATGTATGTGTGTATGTGTGTATGTATGTATGTGTGTATGTATATATGTATGTATGAATGTATGTATGTGTGTATGTATGTGTGTGTGTATGTATGTATGTATGTATGTATGTGTGTATGTATGTGTGTGTGTATGTATGTATGTATGTATGTATGTGTGTATGTATGTATGTGTGTTGTGTATGTATGCCTACATGTAGGTGTGTATGTATGTGTATATATATATATATATATATATATATATATATATATATATATATATATTATATATATATATAAGTATACACAACCACATACGAACATATGCATTTCAATTGCAGACTAACGCAAAAGCAAGAAACAGCATAAAACAAAAATGAATAAAAACGGTGTAAAAATATAAGAAAACCTAGAAAAAATTTACTTAATCATGTCAGTAAAAATCTACGGAGATGTTTCACACTTGGTAAATAAATTAGATTCGCTTTGCTCTCACTCTTCTAATCAATGCTAGGAATACCGCCATTTACGGGATTACTTGATCGACCTCAATCAGTGAAACACACGCATATATATATATATATATGAAGTTCACCCACGTCTCATTGACTGTCTAATTCTTTACCTTTATTTTTAAGTATTGTTCAGCGCCATAATTATTCCTTACAGGACAACAACAACTATAACAGCAGCAGTAACCACAACAACAACAATGCAGTTCTATATTTAAGAGATGAGGAATTATGTACATCATTTATATTATTTACATTTGACGGATATTTTCCTCATCTTGTTTGTTGTTAACACAACCTTCGGCTGATATACCCTCCAGCCTTCATCAGGTGTCTTAACCACGCACTTAACCACCACGCTATATGCCCACGAGCATATTGCGTAGTGGTTCAGAGCGCGGGCTACTAACCCCAAGATTCCAAGTTCGATTCCATGACATGACCTCAATAATAATAATAATAATAATAATATTCTTATTTTCATTATTTACATTTTTTACATTCGACGGATATTTGTCCTCATCTTGTTTGTCGTTAACAAAACGTTTCGGTTGATATACCCTCCAGCCGTCTTCAGGTGTCTTGGGGAAATTTCGAACCTGGGTTCTCATTCCTAAGGTATTTTTCGATGTTATTATTATTATCATTATTATTGTTGTTGTTCAGGTCATTGCTTGGAATCGAACTCGGAGTTAGTAGCCTGTGCTCTTAACCACTGCGCCATATGTCCGTGGACAATTATGGAGTGAATTTTAGGGTTGTTGAGGATTGACCGAGTCAACACCCACTTAACGAATTCCGATCTTAATTGATTGGAAGTGTTATCATGTACATTGTTTTGTCTTGGTATAAAAGATGGGCTACAGCAAATATTCTTCTCAATACCACAGAGTTGCTATGCCCGGATGCAGTCCCAGGCAGTGACTCTCATGGCTTCTGATCTTAATTGATTGGAAGTGTTATCATGTACATTGTTTTGTCTTGATATAAAAAGATGGCCTACAGCTTACTCC
>NC_068986.1:88987745-88989902 GCF_001194135.2 Octopus bimaculoides | reverse complement strand
GGAAGTGTTATCATGTACATTGTTTTGTCTTGATATAAAAAGATGGCCTACAGCTTACTCCGGGATCGCTTTCTCTGAACATTTCGGTAGATAATCCATTTTTCATCACCTGTCACAATTTGCTTTAAAAAAAGGCGCGTTCTTCTCACTCAACTCATGTGGTACCCAAACATCGTAGCAATTTGTGTACCCAAGTTTTACCAAGTGCTCATGAACAACGGATTTTGATAGGTTGAGGCTTTCTGACAATTCTCAGGTTGTGCAATGTGGGTTATTCTCAATTAATGACTTAATTTGGTCATCGTCTGTAGTGGATGGTCTCCCCGATCGCTCTTTATCAACAAGGCTACAATCTCCAGCTCGGAACCTTGCGAAACACTTCTGTACAGTTCTTTCGGCTAAAGAAACGTCACCGTAAACTGCGCACATTTCTTTGGTTGCTTGTAAGGCATTTTTCCCTTTACGGAAAAAGAAAAGCATCAAGTGGCGAAAATGAACTTTCTTATCTTCCATTTTAAAGGATTACAGAATTAACACAGGTTATAGGAACATAAACCTTCTTCCATGAAAAGATAGCTTAAACTGTACACTAAATGGAAGTGTAGTCAAATCCTATTTTATGGACCCAACCATGTTCTAAAATAAATCGAAATGTAAGATACTATAAATCGGCACGGACTTTCCGGACAACCCAATACTTTGGTGGTAACACTTTCGATATTTTGTTTCTATTGTATTGTTACACCACACTATATTGCTAAACGGGATCGGCGCATATACACAAAGAGCGAAACGAGCATGACACAGCTACATATATTGTACATATATGAAAATACTCACGAGTACATACAGACTGTAATAATCACAGAGTATGAAAGATCAAAGTATCAGAGATTAAGTTGAAGCATAATTCTATCTGTTTAATAGTAAGTTTTCTTTAACCAAAAGAATAATAGTTCCTTTAATTAGCTTTCCAGAATTACTGTCTAAATCTTTCAAACTCTAACCATAACCCCACAATAACAGATGCATTCTACCAACCCCAAATATTTTAGCTCAGTTATTTTGTTACATAAAATACTTTATTGCTCACCAGCCCTTTCGTTAATCCTCTGCGCCCTTTAAGACCGCTATAGTTTACCATATAACTACTAGTCTCTAATATATTACACGAAATCGTTTAAGCTGAATTTGTAACAGTTAAATTAGTCTTGGATTCTAATTGTTTATTTTGTCACAATGTTCCACAACTGTTTAAGAGCTATTACACTTAGATGCATCAGTTTGTATACGCTATATTACATCATAACTGCACAATTTGCATGTATTTGTATATCAGTGTACAAAACGATGTCAATTTACAAGAGATAGCATTTCTGGTCGTGTAATATTTTCATTTTAATTTAGCTTTGTCTCAATGTATGTTGATATAATTTTTAGACGGAATTATGACGGGTTACTTAAGACATATTTCCAGACTAACTCATGCTGTAAAATCTTGTAATTATTTCTCTGAAATAAGGCATTCCAACCACGACCATACCATCTTTTTAGTAAAAGCAATGAAATTACTATCATATTATGCCATATATTTTTCCTTCCATTGATAGTATATTGTAATTCGAAGTAGATTTAGTTACTATTTCTAGCAAGTCAAATAACAACAGACTGGTGAATTCCCTTCTTGACTTCTATTTCCGCTCCCACTAGTGATATTCTCTAATATTTAGGAGGTGATAATCGATGTAATTAATTATGTGATCTAACTACCTCTCTGATGAATACATTATGCGCACATGTAGATGTGATTGTTGAAGTGACTGTGTCTCTCCACTGCCATTGCCCGTAATTATTGGCTAACACACTGATCGAAGGACTTAACTTTCAAATGGGACAATTTACAAACTGGAACAACGTAACAGAGAAACAGAGAAAAATGACAACTACCAAGAAAATGCGAATGAGTACTAGTGCTGATTTTATTCTGTGAAAATCTGTGCCAAGACGAATTCAGTGAAAAATTAAAATCCGTCATTCACTTTCGTCATTGACTACAGCCTTAGCTCAGAGGGAATTTGTGATTGATGTCAAGTGGTTAAGTGGTTATGACTAGATTAGATTTAAATATATATGTATGCATGCATGCATATATATATA
>NC_068986.1:88986201-88987470 GCF_001194135.2 Octopus bimaculoides | reverse complement strand
TATATATATATATATATATATATGACAATGCTCCATCTTGACAGACGATAGCCATCCCATCAACAATCGACACATATCATCACGCAGTACAATCACTCCGTCGGTGAGCCCTCAAGTGACTTTGAAGTCCGGCTGCTGAGCGACAAGGTCTACAGCACAGATGACAAATGTTCAGGCCTCTCGATCCTTGCCCGATGGTATCTGATTCTAAGGAAACGCTTCTGTGAACCAGCATATGTCTCTTAAGTCCGGGTATTGTTTTACAAACCTTGTGACATATGCCACAGGTCGCAGAAGGCGGTTGGTATTTAGGGTGTCTGGAATTTCTACCCTCATGTGTTTTCATGTGATTCACATATTCTTCTTTTGACAGAAGAACGCGATCACACACAATACACATCCTATACTATATATATATATATATATATGCTTATACAAACATATATATACATATACATATATATATGCATGTATGTATGAGAGGTGCAGGCATGGCTGTGTTGGAAAAATTTGTTTCCCAAACGAATACTTACGAGTTCAGTCCCACCGTGTTTGACCGCGGGCAAGTGTCTTCTTCTGTAACGTCGAGTTAACCAAAGACTTGTGAGTGTGCTTGTTAATCGGAAACTGAAAGAAGACTGACGTATATTTCCATGTCGTTGCGTTTACGTCCCCGTAAGTTAGCGTTTCGGCAAAGAGACACCAATAGAACGCGTACCAGGGACTGCTGTTGATGCGCTCGATTAAAATACTTCAAAGCAGTGGCACTGCATGGTCGCAGTCTAATGATTGAGACAAGAAAACAAAATAATATAGATACACAGATATAAAAATATTAATACATACAAAATACGCGCACGTGCTCAATCATTCGTGTACAGAAACGTTAGCATTATTCATACAAATGCAGATATATACCTGCATGCACATAATGTGTGTGCGTGTATGTGTGTGTACGCGCTCGCGCGTGTGTGCGTATGTGTGCGTATGTGTATTTATATTTGTGCGTGTTTATGTGTGTACGCGCTCGCGCGTGTGTATTTGTATGTGTGTGTGTGTATGTGTGTTTGCGTATGGCTGTGTGTATGTGTGTGTGTAATTGCGTATGTCTGTGTAATATCTTCATGTCTTTTCTTGAGTTGATTTACGTAAAATTGAACTTTTTTGTTGTTTTCTTTACGTGCATTTATATATATATATATATATATATATATATACACTCACACACACTTAGAAACACACTTCCCCCTCCCATATATATATATATAT
>NC_068986.1:88983442-88985386 GCF_001194135.2 Octopus bimaculoides | reverse complement strand
TATATATATATATAATGGCGGCGAGCTGGCAGAAACGTTAGCACGACGGACGAAATGCTTAGCGGTATTTCGTCTGCGCTACGTTCTGAGTTCAAATTCCGCCGAGGTCGACTCTGCCTTTCATCCTTTCGGGGGTCGATTAAATAAGTACCAGTTACGCACTAGGGTCGGTATTATCGACTTAATCCGTTTGTCTGTCCTTGTTTGTCCCCTCTGTGTGTAGCCCCTTGTGGGTAGTAAAGAAATAACATATATAAATGCAATCCATAAAAGAATAAGCAGGGTAAAAGATGAATATTGAATAAGAATCGCAGGAATGATAGAGAAAGCGGGATTGGAAAATAGATAAAGGAAAGCAAGAGAAGATAACAGGAGAGAAAGTGAGAGAAGAAGGGATAAAGCAAAAAAAATGAGGGAAAGAGAGGAGAGACAAAATATGCTGAAAAAACGATGGAACGAAAATCTAAAGAAACATATGTATTCTAGTTGGAAGAGATTTTGGAGAGTGAGATAGGTTGAAAGCCATACAATTGATACAATTTTCATACCTCTCCTTTCGTTCACTTCTTAACATGTGAGCAGTGTACCTTTCGGTAAAACCTTCCCACATTCATTATCGCTTTAGTGGTTATACTCACACTCTTGGTAAGACTACCTTGAACACTCCATTTATAGTCCACTATTCAAACATACTCACTAACTGTGGAAATACACCAATACGCCTCAAACTATACCATTGATCTTGCAATTTTCTCTTCCACTACTCTCACGCAATACACCTCAAAGATAACACCTAAAATCACCAGTCTTCTCTCCCATTTTTTTCCTGTCACTCTCTTTCTCCCACAGAAATTTCTTTCTCCTACATCTTTCTTTTTCTCCCACGTCTTTATTTCTCTCCCTCGTTTTCTCCTGTTTCTCTTCGGGAATATATACTGGAGTTTGAAAATTCTACAGTGTCTTCCTTTTACAAGGAAGCAAACTGATTGTCTACGTAGACAATGTTGGGCATGAGCATTTCATCATTTTTGTATGTCTAAGAAAATACACAATATCTCCATCATTTTGTTAGACTGATGATTGATATTTGACTGATGATTGATATTTGACTGATGATTGATATTTGACTGATGATTGATATTCGACTGCGCCAAGCGACAGCATCAGTAGTGTTTGTGCTACTGTTATTAGCAATGTTGGTTGTTATGATGTCGTTGATTCTAGTAAGGAAAGAAAAATCTTAGTTGTTTTTACTGTTCTTTCCGTCTTGTTTCCAAGTAAAGTCAAACATGAGAGATACAGTACAGACATTATTTCAATGGCTAAGAAATAAACTAATGGTATGAAGAACAAGCTTTACGGTGACATCACACACACACACACACACACACACACACACACACACACACACGTACATACATACATATATATATATATATATATATGTATATATACATATATATATATACATATATATATATTGACACGCACACACGAGAACAAAAGCAGATTCATGCTTTTACAAATACAGTAATGCGTGCATATACATACTAGATATATACATGTAGACACTCACACATTCATGCACTCACACACGCACATACACACACACAAACACACACATACACGCACACAAATAGGCAAGTAAACATGTATGTTTACATGTATGCATGTGTGTATAAATGATTGGAAGTATGTTAGTATATATGTGATGTACCCCATGTCTTTTGCTATTTACGTAGGCAATATCTGTGCAAAGCTTTTCCTGTATGGATGGATGTTAAAATAATGAGGCTGGAGAGGATAATAAAGAAAAGATAAGATATTTGCATAGGTAGATAAATAGATACAGTGTTAGATATATGGATTGACAGATAGTCAAGCAGGTTCTCGTTTTACTCTCTCTATCTCTCTCTGTTTATATATATATATATATATATATAT
>NC_068986.1:88975978-88982877 GCF_001194135.2 Octopus bimaculoides | reverse complement strand
TATATAGTTTATTAAATTTAAACATGCAAATTATTTTACCTACACTCGTAATTGCTTTTTTACATGGTTATACATCGTATATGGTGTGTGTGAATGCATGCATATGTGTGTATGTTTGTATGCGTGTGTATGTGCGTGTGTGTATGTGTGTATGTGTGTACGTGTGTGTGTTCGCATCTGTGTATATATATGTGTACTTATTCTTGCATTTTCTTATTTCGATAGGTAGATGTGAATTTAAATGAGAATGAAGTTATAAAGAGGTTTGGTTGCTAGTTTTTATGCGTATATTCCTATACAAAAGGTAAATAAAATTACAATTTTTTTAAACATAAATGAAAATAAATAAATAAAGAATATGTCTAAAAAATTCAAGATAAAAAAAAACAAAACGAAGTATAATACAATCAAACATACGTGAATGCAGTAAAAAAAACAACAACTATACAAGTTTAAAAATAACAAACATACAACAACAGAAGCTCTAAAGAAATATAATGTATTAAACTGGAAGTGAAAGTAAGACCAAATGAGATGCCAGAAATTTCTAGGTTTTCTAGTTGAAGTGAAAGTGTTCACTGCTGTTTATGTCTTTATATATTTTACTGTCCCCCGTAGAATGGATATAAACATATTTTACTGGCATAGAGAACATGGCAAATGTTTCATTAGCAGTGCACCATTAGAGAAAGCAGGTAGAAAGACAGAGGATGGAGGTGGGAGAGAGAGAGAGAGAGAGAGAGAGAGAGAGGGAGAAAGAGAAGGGGGGAGACATAGAGAAGTGTCAGTAGGCGATATAGTAAATAATTGAATTCGTTGTTGTTGTTGTTGTTGTAATTGTTGTTAATAGGGCGAAATATAAATTCGAAAGTCGGTGCCAAAGTTATAAGAAGCTGCATAACTTGCCGGCGGAAAAATGGTGGCTTGATTGAGCTGACTGTGCAGATCTCTTCGAACAACTCTGCCACCGCAGCGTTCATCATGCACCGTTACCATCACTGAAACCTGTATTTTAACCACAAAAGCATCTCCTACGTCAAAGGGTTACCATTTATGTTGATTAAAATAGGAGTATTTTATAAAGAACTACAATTACCATAGAAAGTATATAGAAGAAATTATTACAGTGAGTAAAGCAACTTCGACATCGTAGTTAAATGAAGAATCCTTTATGCCAGATTGCAGTCGTAGGGAAAAAATATAAGATTTTCTAAGACAAGTACATAACAAATTAGCATAACTAGAGGTGGAATAACTGGGGTGTACAGTATAAGGATATTGAGGAAACCAAGAAACAATACATTGGGTATAATAGTGACTGAAAACGCAAGGATTATGGTTAAGAAATTAAAGATAATGAATGACTTCAGAAGGAAAATATTTTTAATAAGCAAGATGAAAGAAACTATATATAGATGAACGTATGCATGTGTATGTTTGTATGCATTTACATTTGTATGTATTTGTGTATGTATACATATGTAGCTTTGGCTACTTTGAGTTTCGCACCGGATTGAGCTATTCCCAACAGTGAAACTCAGAGAAGACTGTCGACATCTTTCATACAATGAGTTCTATCCTTTCTACATAAAATATCTAAGAACGGATTGCTCTACTGTTGAGTATAATGAAGAGATTAACAACCTGTCTCAGATATGTCCTAGTTGTTTTCAGATAATTCTCGCCATCAGAGTTATATGCATCTTCTGGAGGAAGCTATTATTTCCAGACTGCTTCTGGAGTCTGAGAATCTCAGGGTCTTAGAGCTTCCATCGTCAAAGGTTAATAATCAACAGGAGTTTGGTTTAAGCATCGGCACAGACCGAAAACATCTTCTTCGATGTGTAAGAAATGTGATTATGGCCTTGTAAATTTTCCGGTGAGACCAATTTTCAAAACACGTTTGATGTTTCCAACATAGATTTTATAATGTGGACTGACCGCCAACATGAATAATTCCTTTGATTCAAAGCGAAAAACAACAATGTGAATTTCACCAACGTTTACAGATACACAGAGAATATTTCCTGAGGAAGATTAGAGTTAATATCTCATTATCGATTCACAGTTCACTGAAAATAAGGATAGACTATTTAACGTCTTTTTAATTTGTAGCAAACTCAGAATTTTTGGTACCGCTGGTGTGTACTGAAATGCCTTCTTTTTTTTTAATTATGCAAGAGAAGGATATACTAAACATTCCCGGCTGGAGCTTAAATTATTGCCTTCTGATACATATGAACTTGACCAAATGTATATTGCTACAAATCTTTGCGCAGACAAACCCATCTTAATCATCTCCAGTGTATTCTTCAGGGTAATCTCTATGTGAAGAGCACATGGAATAATTCCATGGAATCTCTAACACTAAGTATCAAGCTGTATCCAATTCACAACCTTTGGTTTGTAGATCAGCAGTGACAGATACCCTAAAAAATCGGCGGCCGTTGGGTAGCAGCTATAATTATTACGTTCTATCTACTTATAACTGTATTTGATTTCTCACTCACACGTATGGTAATCATCTGAGAAGAGATCTCTGCGAGTTTCGTAAAATTAAATACCACAAAGGCGAAAAATGTATTTTTAACTCAAAATAAAAAACAATTTGTTCATTATCGCTCAAATGATGAATCGAATAAAAAAAAAATCGACTTCTTTTCTTAAATATGGCTTATCGATCGCGGAACTGTGAAACGCAACTTTAACGTTTGTAAAATTTGAACTCGGAGAACTGGGAGATGGAACTAATACCATAGGTTATAAAGTTCAACGTTCTTTCGACTCTGCGATTTATCCGATTTTGAGAAGGGCAAACAAAAATGGGACATTCCGAAAGTACTGATTTTCCGTAGATGCCAAAACAAGTTGAAATATTAATGATAAACATTTTCTATTTTCCTCTCCACGTAATCATTCTTAATCAATATTTTCATATCCTCGGCATTAACTGTGTTAACACTAAATTAACAATTATTATATCTAATTCGTTTTGTTACTTAAGCATAGGACAAACTTAGTTAAACAGAACCATTAATCAAAGGGGTTACAAGTAAATCTATTTTAGAACTGCTACTCACAGTATAATCCACTGCATAGTGAACAATAAGACTATAGCAAACGACGAAAGTATGTAAATAAATTGCACCTAAATAAGTGTTACATCATAACACACGATGTGTATGTGTGCCTATCTGTATGTGTTTATATATAAATACATCTTTATACATATGTATATATTTACGCAGACACACATACATATAAACAGGCAGGTTGATAGATAGATAGAATAAATAGATAGATATATAAATAGATAGATAGATAAATAAATAAATAGATAGATAGATAGGTTCATACATGCTTGCATACAAACATTTATCCATCCGTCCATCAATGCAAACATAAAAGCATACATGTACACACATAGATGCAATTTATACATACATATATTCTTCATTTTATCTCACAATCGCTTCTTGTTTTAACTGCTGCCATCCATGCAACAAACACTAATTAAAACAAGATGCGGATAACCTCACCTCACACTCCACTTCACTTCACTTCACTCACCTCATCTACTTTCCCCATCCCTCACTTACACCTGTCTTCTCACGGTAAGAATCACAGCAAGACACCGCGTTGCAAAGAAACTACGTAATATGGAATCGCCATCTATATCTCTTACATGTCAATTTAGTAACTGTAAAGTTAATGCCTTCGAATGTGTGTTTGGTGAAAATCTTACAACATATATGTGTGCTGGTTTAATTGTTATAATGAAACGTGATAGTCTAAATTGATTGTTAATAATGATTTCCAACATTAGCAGAAGGTTCCACACATCTTTAAGGAAGGAACACTGTCCATTAAATCAACCACAATACTTCACTGCTGTACATATTTAATCAACATCCGAAGGGATGAAAATCAAAGTCGACCTCAGCGGTTTTTGAACTCAACAACTGAAAAAAAAAATCAAATACCCAGAATCAATTAAGACTGATACGTTATTATTGTTTTCTCCACCCTCAAATACGCTGTTTTTTTATTATTATTAATATATATCATAATATCCATGGAGCGATTTGGCAGAGTGGTGAGAGCGCCGGTGAAAAGTCCTTGCAGAGGCATTTTTTTCTGTGATTTTATTTGAAATCCCGCCGAATTCTCTTTGTTTTCATTACCTAGAGATCGATAAAATACCATTCAAACACTGGTGCAGTTCGTTTACAGCTCCCTCACCTTGTTGCTCTTTCCTTTTCTCTCTTGCATCAGCTACGTTGAGAAGGGTCTGTCCCTCCTAATCGGGAACAGAGCTTAACAACCCTGAAAGATGTTTCCACACATCTTTCATCCAAGTAAATTTTGCGTCCTTTACGTTTGGCAGTTGCCTGCAGTTTCCTCGTCCTCTCCACCTACCAAATATTTCTCATTTCACGTAGCTTATAATGATATAAATTAAATCAATGATATAATTGCCCTTTCATTCCAATATCTTCAACCATCTTGTCGACAGATTCATAATACCCTGCTTAAAGAATTTCCTGTTTTTACTGGAGAAAAAAATCTTCTAGGTGAATCTTTAGAAGTTCTTCAGAGTTGAAGGTTAGTCCATTCAAAAAACATTTAAAGCGACTGAAACAAGTAGAAATCTGTAGGCGGATGGTAATGTGAATGTGTAGGGTGTGGCAAAACTTACCAATCAAGCCCCAGTAACTTCTGCGGTGACTGCAAAGAGTGTGCGGTGTGGCAATGTCGTGAAAGACAATGCTCTTACGATTATCAAATGCTGGACGCTTCTAATGGACTGCTGCGTTGAATTTGCGGAGATGGTCACAGTATACATCTTAATTGATGGTCTTGTGCATGGGTAGAAGCTCGTAAAAGGCAACACCCTTTGAATCGAACCAAATTGAATGCATAACCTTTTTAGGGGTGAAGACTTGCTTCGGAGGTTGTTTGTGGTGGTCCACCGCGCTTCCTCATTGATGATTGTTTACGCTTCACAACGGCGTAGACGATCCATTCTTCGTTCCCTGCCACCGCTTTCTCTAAAATAAAAATAAAAAAGCAGTTTGTTTTCTTCTTTTTCTGAAGCAATCTGTTTGGCGAGGTTAACCTTATTCAGTTGATGTCAGACTCATACATCGAGCATTCTGACGTAATTAAATATTTATGTAGAGGTTTGTTTACACATTTCGATTTCAATATTTGGATGAACACCTGTGATCTTCCTGGTCATATAACGTGGTTTTATATCGCTGTTAATCTTAGTTAGCCGGCCAGAGCGAGATGCATCTTGAGCAAATAAATTTCCCGATCCCAATTTCGAAAAATTACTTACGGCACATATGTTTCATTGCAGCATTCTCTTCGTACACAGCGCAAATTCTGAAGCGTTTTAACTCTTTTTTGCATTTTTCAGATAAAATAAAAATGATGCGACGATAATGTTTGTTTTCGTTCTCCATTTTTTAGGGTGATACGAAGCTCATAAAATACGACCTGTTCCACTGCAAGTTCACGTCGAACATTGGAGTGTTAGGCACCTAACGAGTTCCCATGCACAAACTAAATCTAGTTACTAATTAGAAAGCATATTGAAATTAAGTGTCGACAAAAACCGAATGGGCTTTTGGGGTAACCCAATAATTGAGTTTTACTAACAACAAGTGTCTATGTATACGCGTGTGCTTGATTCAGAATGTGCGTATGTTTGTGTGTATGTATGTATGTATGTATGTATGACTCATGCATGTGTGTATGAATATATGAATGCCATATTCTGTTTATTTCAAGATTTCTTACCAACAGAGAAAGAATTGGTTTCTAACCTAGATCCAAGGCTCCTTCATTGGAATTTCAACATCAACAACTGGAAATTTTTGTATGTATGTATGTATGTTTGTATGTATGTATGTATGTATGTATGTATGCATGTATGTGCAGATTTGTATGTTTAATTTATGTATTCTCATGCACATAGTTGCATATCAAGACATCCTCATATATATTTAAATGATAAACTTCTGAAAAGTTTTACAGATTTTTACAGTTCCAATGGCGAATTGGATCTGTAGTCTTCGAATTACCTTTCTCCTTTTTGGTTTTGAGAAGCCTAATTTCTCAAGATTGGTATTTAAGCAGTGTGCTACATATCCCAGAGCATCAATAATTACAGGTATAAACCTGAACTTGTAAACTGAATAGAGTAACTGCCGATTTCTCAATAGTTCAGTATAGGCGATCTCTTTTTCACTGATCTTCAGATTTATATTAACATCCGCTGAGCAGCTAATTTCTACACCTGTGCACAGTTTCTCTTCTCTATCCCAAATTATTATATCAGGTCTGTTGTGCTTACATTTTATTGAGGTCTTCCCTGGTACATTCCACCAGTATTCCTTTTTATTGTGAGTGGGTATGGCTTCTACAACATTGTGGATTCTTATATCTTTGTCCTCGGGTTTATCCTTCCGACGAATTTCATTATAGAGTGTCTTAGCTACAATGTCATGTCTTATCGGTAGATAATACTATGATGACATTTCGGACAACTGCTTATGATGTGGGTGATATCTTCAGTGTGATCTCTAAGAAAGTCTGCATCGGTTGTCACATCACGGAGCTTTCTAGAAACATCCATGCATAGTCTTCTGCTCATATAGGATCATCCTTTCATCTGATGATACGTTGAGTTAGAGTCGTGCGACTTTTTGGCCATGTATTCTAAGTTATCAGACAAGGAGTGTTGGTCAAGGAGCTGCTTTCCAAGTCTTACGATGTTATCAGCCTCATGTATGCAAACTTGGTCAAGAGATGCACTTCGACACTTGGTGGTTAAAGGATTTTGCTGAAGATATGTATGTATGTATTTATGTGTGTATGTGTCTATGTAT
>NC_068986.1:88974473-88975176 GCF_001194135.2 Octopus bimaculoides | reverse complement strand
ATATATATATATATATATATATATATATATATATATATACCTTCCTGACAATCTATCTATCTATCTATCTATCTATCTATCTATCTATAAACATGTATATATGCACACGTATGCATATTTAAGGTGTATATGTATGTGTGTATTTATTTCCATGTATGTATATATGGGACATTGATATACACAAACACACCCACACACGTACATATTTATATGAACAAATGTATATGCATTCACATCTCAGGGAATATATATGGAGATCATAGTATATAAAACTAAGAATGTATATGTATATGCGTATGTACTTCTGTGTATATCCATTTATTTGTGTATCAGCACACGTGTGGTGTATTTCAATACCGCCCCGTAAATGCATGTTAATAATTTCTGGTCGAGATTTGCGTGACCAAAACTCTGTCTAGAACAGTTATCTTCATAAGTATCAAATACACACAAATACATATAATCAGAAACAGACGCACAAACCTAGGTATATACACGTATACATATACATACAAAAATGCTTATATACATGCCATTGAACGTGCTGTGCACCGAGAAACATATACATACATACGTCCTGTGTTTGCCGAATGGTGAAAGATACAATCACAAAGAATCACTGACTGCCAATATTTCTTTGCAGACAATATAACAATATTTGCATGCAAGGATTAATATATATATATATATATCTATATATATA
>NC_068986.1:88972783-88973491 GCF_001194135.2 Octopus bimaculoides | reverse complement strand
ATATATATATATATATATATATATATATATACACATACACATATAATACACAGATATGTATCAGATAAGTACTGCATAGTTGCTGGTTGTATCTTGGTGACATTTAAATGCACAGGTTCAGCTAATAATGGTTCCTGTCATCGATATTCTACATGCTTCAATGTTGTTTCTTATTATTTACATTACATTCGAGTGAAACCCTGTAAGTACATTGCGTTTGTATGTGTGTATGTGTGTGTGTGTTCTTTTATATATGTACGATTCAACTTGTATGTATCTAAGTATGAATGAAAGTATATTTGTAAATACCAATGAATATATTTGCGGCTGTTTCGAAATATATGTGATATAGTATAATCTTGCAGTTTTGCAGGTGGTGATGAATGTATGAGCTTGACTAGCTGCAATGTGTTCCAAAAATAATGAGTATAGTATATATTCAGGAAACATGTAAGAGTATTGTTTATGTGTGTGTTTGTCTGTCTGTCTGTCTGTCTGTATTTATCTATCTACCTATCCATCAATACATCTATATGTACATATATCAAAGTATAAATACCTGTATGTATACACATATATATTTATGTACACACAAACATACACACACTCACACACACACACACAAACACTCACACACATACAAATATGCATATATATACATACATACGCATATATATATATCTTTGTGTGTATGTGTGTGTGTGTGTG
>NC_068986.1:88968203-88972164 GCF_001194135.2 Octopus bimaculoides | reverse complement strand
TATATATATATACATATATATATATATATGTATATATATAAATACAGGGTAAACATTATTAAATTAATAATGCATACCAGTGTTTAGCATGCGTAATAAAAGCCAGAAGACGAATATTTTTATATATAATAGAGTATAAGAATTTATACACGGAGATATTATACGATTGAATTTATTCACTGCTGTACTACTACTACCCTGCCCGTTGGTTGAGGGCATTCGATTTGAATTCTTGATGTATAAAGATTGAACTCAGTGCTCATGTGTTTACTTTATGCTTTCGGTACGTATTAGAGTTTCATAATTATACATTTTCCAGTGACTCTACTGTCGAGCCACAGATGATTAATTAAGCAATTAATTGACTAATTAATTGATTTATTTGATCATTAATGACGAAATTCATGGGTATAGAGTTAACTGAGATTTTTATTCATTCGAGTGTCCTGCTTGCTTACAAGCAACGTGCCATAAATAAGAATGTTTTTCGTGGTTTAGGTTTTGATTGCCTTCACTAGAATGTAAGGAATCCACATGGTGGTCTTCTCTCCGTGTATAAATTCTTATGCACTATTATATATATAAACAAAATAGAATGAAAAAACTACAGAAGGTTTTTATTATATAGTTAAAAGATATATTAAAATCGTCATGTTAGGAAAATGATATAAAATGTTATGCATACTGACATTGTTTTTGTAGAAATAACCGGTTTCGCATTTTCTTTTCAAATTTTTCAACTTTCTTTACCGATATTGTGTCATCTCTTCGTTATGGTGTGATGTAGAAGAGTTTGAAACACGGGAGGTAATCAGGGATATTTTCGGTATAAGGGATATAATAAAAAATGTTGGAAATGGTTAGGTTTTGTTAATTTAACATGATTTGATTTTGATAGAATAAAATGTTAGAAATGGTTAAGTTTTGGTTTATATTTTTCAATGAAGTAAATTTCCTTATTGAAAAATGCTAGAAATGGTTAAGTTTTGCCTTATATTTCTCAATGAAGTAGGTTTCCTTATTTAATCTAACCTGTGTTAATGTTCCAATAGCACATTGAAAAAATGTGCTATTGGATAAATGGATTACAAATTGTGGTAGCAGTTGTTTTGCGGATCTGTCAATGTGTTCACTAAAGGGTATCATTCTGTATGATATTATGTACTTACACGATCAGTAGCAGGTACAGACAAAACAATATTTTGCGGTACTGAATCATTCTCATTGTAGAAGTTCTATTAGGCAGCAGTACAAAAAGGAACTGTGTACCCATTGCAAATAGATCACTGTGTCATCTTTCGACTTGATTTCTAGTATTCAAGTAATTATCATTTATTTAACCCCTTAAAGTGCAATTGGCTCCAATTTCAAAGCTTCTTAAGCTACTAAGAAAAAATGATAGTTTGTCCTTAGCAGCTTTAAATCCGGGAGATTTTTATCGATGACAACAAAGGGCCTTCAATTATTTTTTTCTTTTTTTTCTCCAATATATTCCTGAAGATAAGTTCATTTTCACATTCGCGATTTTCTTCAATGGCTTGGATTTCTACAAGGAAAGCTTTACCTATTTTGTGTCTGCACACTTTCTTTCAGCAACAGTCTTAAGAATACAACAATTAGCGCAGCACTTGCCAGCAGACTAGCACTTAATACATACAAATGTTAGATCTTCGTTATCTTCTCCCGAGAGTTAATAAAGAGACATGCTTTCTTTATCATATCTCAAAGGATAACTTGACATAATAAAATATTATATGGATTCAATCTTACACCCACAATGTTAAGAACTTCATTTGTTCCACTAAATTACCCACAGAAAAAAAAACATCCATTTATGTTGCACATACTCGGACTGATGACTTCATTGATTATTTTATATATTTTGATTCTCCGTAGTTGACATTACAGTCGATGGAAGTAAATTCATACATCTGCTAATACTAAGCAAACGGTCACAAACTTCAGTTCGGTTTCTGAGTAAAACAAAAATACTATGTTTGTAATTGTTCAATCTGCCAGTCGTTCAAACTGTCTGAAATTGCAAAGGGGGTGCCATGGTGAAAATAGGAATTATTTTGGCAAATTTCAACAATAAAAATGTGTTAGGGAATAGAAGAAACAGACAATAAAGTTCAATATTGTCAATCATCCGGCAGCTTGCATACCTATTTATGTAAAAATATACCTCTAATTTATCTAAATGCCCGTCAGAGCAATGTTGAATAGCAAATTTGAGTATCCCAGCAGTATTGAAATAGAATGGTGAAGTATACCGGCTTATTACGCATCATATAGTGATAGAGTCTGGTGCAATGAAAATTAGTTATACACACGCATACTTATAAGTAAACACACGCATACTTATAAGTAAACACAGAGAAGTTTATATATATATATATGCGTGTGTGTGTGTGTGGTATTCAGAAATAACGTGAGTTCTTGCATTATAAGATATGGATGTGCATAAATAGTCATACACAAACACACGTACACGAATGCAGACGCACACGCACGCACACACATACGCACACACATATATGTAGACTGATATACATATATATATATATATATATATATATATATATATATATATATATATGCATATGCATACGTATCGAATGAGCGTGTATGTACATGTAATTCCCGAATACCGGCAGCTATACATATAAATATACATAAATATGCAAAGTTATACGAGTACAGACACACACCCACTACGCACACAAACACGCGCGCACAACAACAGCAACAAAAACAACAACACACACACACATATAGTCTAACATCAATAGCTAACTATATAAATAAACAGAAAGGGAACATTTTCCTTTTGAATACCTGTATGACTACAGAATAAGACGCCAACTTCAGTGGATCTGTGATGAGAAATTCTGCGGACTTGCAAGCTTTGCACGAAAAGAACGACAACAGCAGCAACAATAACAGCAACAATATTGACAATAATAATATGAAGAAATAGAGATAGCGGAAGAAGTAGAAGTAGAAGAAGAAGAAGAAAAAGAAGAAGAGTGAAAGCATCGAGAATATAACTAAGGAAGATATTAACAATACGAAAAATGAAGAATAAGAAAAGAGAATCGTTAAGGATGGTAAAAGAAGCGAAATAGGTACCAGAAATATCTACCTACCAATGTTTCGTAAAAATGGTTTTTGACATCGTTTCTCAGATAGTTCCTGCAGCTCTCTGTGGGCATTCGTCTATTATTGAATGAATTAGCCAAAGCTTGCTATATCTGCCTTTTGATTCCAGTCTTATATTCTTTGCTTTTTAGATTCTTTTCATTACCAGAAGAAAATAATGCCATTTCACTTTTGAAAGCAGAATAGCTTCCTAAAAGAAAATGGTTGGGCAAAAATTGTTCATCTTGCATACGAGAATGCTAAAAAATGAGATAGATGCTAAGGATATATGAAGCATAGTATACAATATACATAAGGAAATTAATGTGTGTATATAATTACACACATACACATACACACAGACACACACACACACATTCACGCACGCACATGTGAACATCTGAGCTCGAATCGATGTGCGTGTATGGGTCCACACGCACACATACACATACACGCTCCCCACAAACGGACGCATGCGCACACAAATGTATATTTCTAAAAATATAAACACAGGGACAGACACATTCCACTCCCGTATTACAAAGCATGGACGCACAAACACACACATGTATAATGATACTTGTGTATGTGTGTGTGAGTATCTGCGTGTGTATATATATGCATATAGTATGTATGTATTCGGATCCATATATGTACTTATGCACACTGATACCCACAACTACATAGATACACATACAAACACGCAGGTATATATATATATATATATAGGGGGGAGGGAGTGTGGACAAAATGACAGAAAAGGAAGGGAAACAAAAGAAAGAAGAAGGAATATTGACAGAGAGAGAGAGAGAGAGAGAGA
>NC_068986.1:88960625-88968108 GCF_001194135.2 Octopus bimaculoides | reverse complement strand
ATACACATACATATATGTATCTATATACTTATAAATAAATATATATAATATATATATATATATATGTGTATTGTATGTATATATATATATATATATAGGGGGGAGGGAGTGTGGACAAAATGACAGAAAAGGAAGGGAAACAAAAGAAAGAAGAAGGAATATTGACAGAGAGAGAGAGAGAGAGAGAGAGAGAGAGAGAGAGGGGGGGGAGAAAAAAGAAGATGAAAGAATAGGTAGAAAAGGACTGGAAGAGGGAGACAAGAACAGGAAGAGTAAGAACCGGAAAAGCAGTAATGCAAGAAAACCTACACGAGGTTAAGCTCCAGGACTCTTCTCATTGGCTGAAGCCTGGATGACGTAAATAAATGTAAAGTACAAAGAGAACCAAACGCATGTGTAAATTAGACTAAAATGGGGATCAAGGGGGTTTGCTGGAATGGGATGAAGATGACTCGGGTGTATTAAGGGAACATTATGTCATAATAGCCGTTTAAGTTCTTTTGTAAAAGCCATGTTTCAAAGAGATACCTGAGTGCGTGCTTACGTCACCAAATTACTGTATGCTGAAAAAGCACATCATCTGCATCTGCATACAAACGCGCACACACAGAGGCACACACACACACACACACACACACACACACATACACACACACACACACACACACTCACACACACATTTTCACACACATATACACTTTTCCTTCGATTTTTATATTACAAACATGTGCGCACACATATATACGTACATACATATATAAAAACACACACTCTATCACTCATCTTACATTATATTCAAACCCCTAACTATGTCTGTCTACATATCTAACAATCTAGCTATCTATCTATCTGTCTGTCTGTCTGTCTCTATGTATGTCTGTCTCTATGTATGTCTGTCTCTATGTATGTCTGTCTCTGTGTCTATCAATTAATCTGCCTGTCTGCCTGTCTCTCTGTATATATACCCATCTATCTATCTATCTATCTATCTATCTCTCTATCTATCTATCTATCTATCTATAAACACAAACATACACACATGCACACACACACACACACACACACACAGATACACACACTCATGTCTACTAATTGGTCTAGTTATCATAAACCGAATGTCGATAGATCTGAAGTCTTCTATCATACACCACAAGTTGTAGTAATATTCATATACCTATTTCCAAGCTATAGTCAAAGATGGACATTTTATACAGCTCTTCCATATTATAACAGTCAACTGAAAGAATGTCTCAAAGAGGATTCACAACGGCCTTATTGAGAGTTCATTTAAGGTTCAAAGTTGAGAGCATTTGCATCAATATCAAGACATAAATGTTAGTTGAAGTCTTGAACAAATTTCTCCCAAAATTCATTTAAACAGGCTTGCAACATTCTTCTCCAGGCGATACCTATAAAATGAATGACATTGAACATGCTAAATGTCTGCCAAGAATAATCTGTAAGTAATTCCATCAACGAAGTATGCTAGCGCTCGACGCTTGAGGTAGAAGACAACACCCGAAAGACTGCAGCAGTAAAAGCACCCCCACCCCAAAAAAACTCGCAACAAAAAACCCCAGTTTTCTAGCAGGAACAGATCTTAGTGAGTGTGAAGATAGGCCCATTGTAGACCTTACTAACCTCCTCAGACTGCTGTGGGTAGAAATATGCTGAAAAAGGTTTTCTTTAGATGCTATATCGCAAGATTTTAAAGATGACGTGATCGTCCACGTATAAAAATAAAAATAAAAATAAAACAAAAGATGGCAGATGGGAGTGCGACTGGGAGTGCGACAGTCGAGGTATACCTCAACTGTCGCACTCCCATCTACCGTCTTTTATTTTCTTTACATGATATTGTTGCAACAGTAGTTGCAAGTCCCTACTTGATATCGTAATACTTTGCCAGAAAGTCAATCCGTATTAAAATCTGACAAGGTCACTTCTAACATTATGTTTTCAATGAAGCAAACCCAGCACAATGCAGAGGCAAAAAATGCTTATTTCTACATGCAGTTTGTCAATCTCATTAAAGTTTTCAGTTCATTTCTTTGAAAAGAAATTTAGTGGCAACTGAAAAGATTTGATATCTGCCAAACGTAATATCATTCACTCATATCGCGATAACATGAAGGCGTATATTATAAACACAGCAGTCGTGTCGCATGAACAATCGGTCTTAAATGTATCAAACATGGACACATGATAATGTCTCCCGTGTACAGCATCCAGGATGTCTTCAGGCACTGATGTGAATGTGTCATGATTAAATTCAGAAAGATAGTTGTTTTCTTTAACCTCCAACACCTAAAATCACAGACGAAATTCTCATTTCTGTTTGTACTTGATATTTATAAATGAGAGTTGATGCCTTGCTTTCAAAATGATTTACAAAGCGGCTATTTCATCTCATCAGCAACATTAAAAAGACGGAGTATGTACGGGGCCTTCTACTTTGTAGCGTAACCAACAGCTGAAAGTTGTACAGAATTTATGTTAACGGGTATGAGGAAGGATTTCTCTAGGAAGTTACTGCATAAACGATAAGATGACGACGCACATAAGAACAGCCAGCATCAACTTCGAGAGACAGCATCCCAGACTCTTATCAGTTCATAGAATCTGTCTTATCTCGAACGTTATTGTATACAAGGCTTTTCTCCAAACCATGCTACGCTTCGAGATCTGAATGCGGCATATGATATACCAATATAACTTCTATGTTAGAGAGTTTTTATATTTCGCTAGGAGTATAGTGTTCCTTCCGTTATCTTCTTACATAATGTTCATGCTGCACCTTGTGTGTCTCACGCAGGTATTTTTTACAACACTTTGCATTATAACGTTCGTAAAATGGGGTTCATAATAATGAACCGTAAAGTACATGTTCCAAAGACACTCACTTCTCTCAAACCCAGATAACGATCAGGTCTCGTTCTCAGTAATCTAGTTCGCCACGGAATCTCCTATCACCACTGACTTACAGCTATATTCGATTACCAAATTAATACCTATCTATCTATCTATCTATCTATCTATCTATCTATCTATCTATCTATCTATCTATCTATCTATCTGTCTGTCTGTCTGTCTGTCAGTCTGTCTGTATGTCTGTATGTCTGTCTGTCTGCCTGCCTGTCTGCCTGCCTGTCTGCCTGTTTGTCTGTCTGTCTGTCTCTCTCTATATATATATCTATATCTATCTATCTATCTATATATATATATATATATATTTATATATGAATACATGAGAAATTGGTTGCTGTAGTCTCTGTAGGTTGTCATGTGTCAAGCATTAATAGGTCCGCAGTAAATCATCAATCAAACAACTATTCCATCAACGCCACTCTATCATACAACGAATCACGGTGATTATAGCCATAAAAGTGTGATATATCAAAATATTAATCGCTGCATTTGATATCATCAATCAATAATGAAGTAATTTTATAAACACCAGGCTATCGTACATTGACCTTAATATCGGCAAACAGCCATGTGTTATCATTAAACATTAACAATATGAAATACCCATTGCGTCCATAAGTAGCATTTAATCAGAAGACGGATCTTAACTGTAAGCAGAAGGCGCCTTAATCGGAATGAACCGTCACTCCTCCTACCGCAACGAATTCATTGCCGCCATTATTATCAACGCCAGTCACTAGCAGCAGCAACTACTTTCACCATCAGTGTCAACAATCCATCAAAATATTAAGAGACAGCAGTAATAATAATAAACGATTCCTTGCTTTTCCTGAAAGGGCACCGATTTGTAAAGAGAATGGGGAAGAAAACTGTACGTCATGGGTCATGCTTTTCTCCTTGTCGAAAGTATGTTGTGCTAATAGAAATAATGATATCTTTATGTATTTTCTATTACTAATGATTTACGTGGTATGGATGACAGTATGTACATCTCTGATCACGAGCAGAAGTAGTGGGGGAGCATCATAGCCATGTGCTGAGAAGAATTCTTTGGGGCTTGGATAATTCACCTCTGGAAACATGGGTGTTTTGTTCAACATCCTTAAGCAACGCTTATTCAGAGACCCTTTGAGCAGGATGGGCTACTCGACTTGAAGAAAATTCCAACTTGGGCCCCACCTGCAAGGAAATGCACTGTTTATCTTGATATGATATCACCGTGTCGCGCACATATAGTTGTGATGCATGTGACTGGTCTAGTCAATGATGGGTATACTGGGCTTCGTATATTTTACCCCAGTTTCACTGAATAATAATAAAATAGTAATAATATTCATCCTTTCTACTATAGGCACAAAGCCTGAATTTCGGGGAGGGAGTAAGTCGATTGCCTCGATCCCAGTGCTCAATTGTTGCTTTATTTTATCGACCCTGAAACAATGAAGGGCAAAATCGACCTCGGCGGAATTTGAACTCAGAGCGTAAGAACGAATGAAAAGCCGTTAATCAGTTTTCCTAGCGTGCTAACGACTCTCCACCTTGCTGCCTTATGACAACAGTAAGAGTAATTTCTTTATTGGTCATCAAATAAAGAAGACATTACAAAGGCAGTTTACAATTTGCATGGGTTCTTAAAAAAAATATGAGGTGAGAAAATGGAGAAAAGACGGTGAAATGAGATAAGATTATAGACAGAATACCAAGTGAGTGAACATACGAAGGTGTAATCCTCCTCCTACAGGAGGACCTCCAACTAAGGCAAATCTTATGATCTCCATAAATCCGAGATTATACTGACTACCAGTGTATCAGAGTTCATCTATCTATTTGTTTGGATTTATACACATAAAGTGAAACTCGGTGATGAGGCAAAATGTGATACCATATACTAAAAAGGCTAAACGTTTTGATAGAGAAAGGGAAGAAAAATATCGATATAGTCACACATGTATATGGTGAGAAAACCGTGATGCTGTCCGACTTCCTGTTCGATGATAATCTTCGAATTACATTCTTCGAACTTACCAGTCAGTATCAAACTATAGAGCCTCCCACATCCTCGGTGCACCTCAACTTTAGCAGTTGATAGATTTATTGGTATTCTGTATCATTTAGGTAAATGTTAATAATTTTGCTGTTTAGTTAATCGCCACATATCAACTCCTTAACCAGGACACCATTTCTCTATTCTTCTTGCACTTCATCAGTTTCTTCAGCATTTGCCTTATGCTCTTCATCAGTTTCTTCAGAATTTGCTCACTGATTCAGGCACCTGGGATGTCGATCTTCTGCAGGCAGACAGTGAAAGTAATCTGTAACATACTCTCCCCAAAAAATTTTTTTAATCAGATAAATGGGTCTTTACAAAAAACAATCTAATTGCTGTTGTGGAAAGGTATATACTCAAATAATACTATGAACTAGACCAGCACCTTGTTGATTAGAGTGTACTGAATGATTCCAAGATTCGGAAAAGGAAACAAAATAGTACACTGCAAGTGACCTGAATAACTGATAGAAAGTTAGATTATAATAATACGCCTAGAGAAATCTGGAAGGAGAAGACTATCATAACACTTGTTGTTGGCACTCCGTCTCTTACGACGTCGCGGGTTCCAGTTGATCCGATCAACGGAGCAGCCTGCTCGTGAAATCAACGTGCAAGTGGCTGAGCACTCTACAGACACGTGTACTCTTAACGCAGTTCTCGGGGATATTCAGCGTGACACAGTGTGACAAGGCTGACCTTTTGAATTACAGGTACAACAGAAACAGGAAGAAAGAGTGAGAGAAAGTTGTGGTGAAAGTGTGCAGCAGGGTTCGCTACCGTCCCCTGCCGGAGTCTCGTGGAGCTTTAGGTGTTTTCGCTTAATAAACACTCACAACGCCCGGTCTGGGAATCGAAACTGCGATCCTATGACCCCGAGTCCGCTGCCCTAACCATTGGGCCATTGCATATCACTTGTAACATTATGCTAAAGAGATAGAGTTTAGAAAATTAAGCAAAACCTGTCATGCTGGACCGAGTATAAGAAGGCTTGTTTTGTAAAAGTAATGGAAGTACATCAATATAATAGTAGCATATATATGAGGCTGTTGCTACTAATTCAGATGTTATATCTCTAAATATAATCATGAGTTAGAAAGTAACCCAAATGCTGGAAAAGGTTAACGACTAAAATGTATCGAGGACAGATAAAGACTCTGACTAGTGGATTTCAGAAAACTTACTCCCGGTCAAACTACACGATTTTGTACGTATATATGCAAAAGTGAGAATTATGAAAGGGATTATCACTCCTGTACGAAAGACAATTCTGTACCTCTATAACTTTAAAATTATGTTAACCTATACTGGACTCCATTCAAAATACTATGGGTGGACAGTAAATTATATTCTGTATATCGATGTCTTCAACTTGTACGTTGCAGACGATAAACAAATGAAAATTCTGTTACTGATAGTACACAAATACGCTTAAAAAAAAAACGATAAGAGAAATTTGAAATCAGGAAACTCATAATATCAACAATATCAGGCTAAATAGAAATAAATGAAGAGAGTTGAAAATAAAAGACAAAAATGAAAGAAAATATCAAGAATGAATATTGCTGATGTCATGGTATAATCCTTAAAAGAGGACTAACGTCAAAAACAAGTTAATGTGGGTCAATACTCCAGTTGTACCAGTAATGATTTATTCACACCATTCACAATTTAACAGAGAAATATCGTTGTTTTCAACGTATAGAGAAAATTATTGCAAAATATCTACTGTAGAACAACAAATATATCTCATAAAGACGTTGGTGTCGGTGGTAATTAGTAATGTTAAGAGGGTAGTGGTCTTTTCTGTGACGGTGACGTAGTGAGTGATAATATTGGTGAAAATGGTGATCGTTATATTAGTGGTTGTTGGGGTTGTTTAAGCTCACTGTGGTGATGAAGACGGAGCCGATGTTGATGTTGCTGGTGGTGTTGGTAGTGGTGGTGGTGGTGGTAGTGATTGTGGCGATGGTAATGGTCGTGGTGGACAATGACTTCATTACACAGTGGAGATTTATAAGTTTTCCGCTTAAGTACACTTATGTGCTAACAGCTCGCCTGATCAACGCCTGTCGTTAAACAGGCCGTAAACAGGATTGCAGACTCCATCGCTTACACTTCCCAACTTATGTCGCTATCCCCTTCTCATCTCCCCTTATTTCTCTCTCTCTCTCTCTCTTCTTTCTCTCTAATTTCCCTCTCTGTCTCTTGCTGTCACCAAAATCTGGCTTGCCTATCTGTCTCTGTCTCTCTGTCTGTCTGTCTATCTGGCTGTCCACCTCTGAACTTCTCCCTCTTCCTATCCTCCTTGTATGTGTGGATGAATGGCTTTTGTGTGTGCGCGCGCATGAGTGAGTGTGTAAGTGTGTTTGTTTGCGATTGCGTTCGTGAGTTTATTCGTACCGTCCACTCCTTTTCATTATCAGGTTTCAATAGCTAGAGCGGAATACCACCACCACACCCACCACCACACCCACCACCACCATCGCAGCCACCACCACCACCACC
>NC_068986.1:88956696-88960362 GCF_001194135.2 Octopus bimaculoides | reverse complement strand
ATATTTCCTTGTTACCGGTATCCATCAAAGGGCATGAGCAGTTCCATTGATCTTTCTCTGCATCATCACCTCCACCCCCCACCACCACCATCGCTGCCGCGTTCTACCACCGCTACAAAACAACTATGATTCCAACATCACTACAATAACCCCCCACCCGCCTAACACACACACAATTACAACAATACCATAGTTATCATTACTGTTAGAATCACCGATTTTATTCACACTAACAACACTGTTGATACAACTTAAATATTAATCCTTTCACTGCCACTAGTATCACCGATTAAAATAACGTAATCACTAATTCTACAACCAACGCTACAACCCTTATCATGAACCAAATGAATCCTCTACAACAGGGATTCTCAACCAAGGTTCATATGGCCCTTTGGGTGTCGATATAAGATTTTATTGTCAAAATTTATCTGCAATAAATTGGTTGTACAATACACAAAATATTAAATTTTTTTTAAATACGTTTTCTTACAATATAAAAATACAATAAGTTTTTTTCTTTTCTTTTATACGCAGTGAATGGTTATGGAGGCCCTAAAATAGGAAGCAAAGTGGTCCATAGGCCAAAAAAGGCTGAGAAACACTGCTCTAAACGGTCCTTCGATTCGCTAGAAAGGATAGCCTAAAGTCATTCAAATTACAGTCCACTTTCTTTAAGGAGAATGAGTATATTGCATGGCGGCGAGCTGGCAGAATCGTTAGCACGCCGGTCGAAATACTTAGCGGTATTTGGTCTGTCTTTACGTTCTGAGTTCAAATTCCGGCGAGGTCGATTTTGCCTTTCATCCTTTTGGGGTCGATGAATTAAGTACCAGTTACACACTGGGGTCGATGTAATCGACTTAATTCGTTTGTTCCCTCTGTGTCTATCCCCTTGTGAGCAATAAAGAAATAAGAAAGAGTACGTTGCGAGATATACACAACGCTAGCTGGTCACGGATGGGATATCTTTGATCGTATAATTATCTTCTTAATCATAACTGCTCAGGGGTTAAACGAAAACGACAATAGCTGACACGTACAGTCACATCATTCATAATGCAGTCTGTATAGTGTAGTGCTGTTCGTACAAATTGGCTGGATCGTCACGGTTAGAATATCATTGAACGTAGGTCAGCTCAATTATGACTGATCCAGAGCGGAACAATATACACGCAGCACTACCACTAACAGTCAACTTAATGTCACCATTAACACATCCTTATCAACCGCTCCACCAACACCACTACCGCCATCCTCACTATTGCCCTCAACACTACCACAATCCTAGCCACCACTACAATTTCCCCTATCCCACTACCTATCAAATGTACACCATTTTGCTAATATTTGCATGAGTGACGTCTGATATAAACACATTCGTAATTACCAAAATTTAGAGTCAATACTTTTTCAAATCATACCATACTCTCTTTGGAAAACCCTGAATGTTATTTTAAATAATGTAGTCTGAGATGAACTTTCAGAAAAACGGCATGGTGATAGCGGGAACGTCTTTGATCTGTATAGGTAGGGCTGATTCTGGATGTTAACCTATATTATAAATATGGCCACCGAGCATCATACCCCGAAGAATGCTTTTGTAACTTACACCCACTAATATTATCAGACATGTTTGGGTTGCAAACATATCTGTGAGACTAAGAAACTTCGTAATAAGAACACCTATTCATCCTCAGCTCCACAGTGCGGTATCACGGGAAAATGTTTTGTACGACAGTCATAAAGCAGTCTTGTGTGTGAAATTTCGTTGGCGGAAACTGTGCAAGACCGTTCGTGGAAGAGGGTGGTGGATTCGTTCCAGTTCTTGGGTGGCTGAATTAATCGGTCAGCCTGTTCAACATCCCTACTGGTCTTTGGGTATCGTCAGCAGTTTCAGCTTGTGGAACCGTAAGACCATTTCATTGAATGACTCGCGGTATTTGTTCCGACTACCTGTTTTCTGAGTTCAGATCCTGCCGAGGTCAACTTTGCCTTTGATTCTTTCGAGGTCGATAAATAAAGTATCAACATAGAGTGTAAGATGGGTTTGGGAAAGCTGCTTTGTGATATCTGTAATGGTTTCTAGCGTTCTAACAGCAGCACCTGTGATGAACTTTGGGACTAAAGCGTATCGCCTCAAAGCAGTGTCCTGCTCTTGGAGAAACACAGATTGCATAGAGAAAAAGTATTTATATCTGAGGGAAAGTAGTTAAAAGTAGTTATTTGCCTGAAATTACTTTGATTAGATTTGCACCTATTTGTATAGATACATGACAAACATTTGGCGGCGATGGGTCGGTAGGGGCCCAACTCTGTTACAAGCAGTCATGCGACGTCTGCGATCAAAGACTAACTATCTGAGATGCATCTAGCATTTTTGTAAGATCTAAGAAGATCTCACTGAAACTAACCTTTCGTTTCTGACGGAAACAATGATAAAACACTGGTGCAATATTTTCAACACCAACAACACCAACAGCAGCACCACCACCACTTCCACCACCACCAACACCACCACCATCAGGACTTGAGCATATAAATATAGTGGATAATCAATGTAATATTTTAGATTGTAGATTAGATATTCGATAAGTGCCGATCTGGTACCAGGTATCACGTGGATATTAACAAGAATGACAATAATACTAACGATGACATCGTCATCATCATCAACATCATCGGTGGTAGAGGTGGCGGAGGCGGCGGCGGCGGTGCGGGAGGTAGCAGCAGTAGCCGCAGCAGTAGCACCAGTAGCATCAGCAGCAGCAATAGCAACAACTGCAGTAGCAGTAGCAGCCAGCCAGAAAGTATGCTGCCAAAGATCTGATTAATATGAGATTGATCGTGGTCTAAATAACATCCCTATCACCGCTACTCTCCTCCCACCACCATCATCATCATCGTCCTATCATCATCAACTTAAAGTAAGACAACCATCCTCGCCAGCTACCATTCCTTTCAACACCATCAACAGCCCACATCCCTAAAACCAATACCTTCGTAGCAATGGCAACGAGGACATGAATAACAACAGTAACAATAACGTCCAATTACAATTATCCCGATGACACCGGCCACAAGAATTAACAAAATCTCTTAAATCCCTCCAACTTCAACTCACTATATACCTTTCTCCTTTACTCTCTATCTCTCGGTCTCTGTCTCTGTCTCTCACTCTCCCCCCTCTCTCTCTCTCTCTCTCTCTCACTCTCACCCTCTCTCTGCCTCTCTGTCTCTCCTTATCTCTCTATCTGTCGTTTATTTGTTTGTATGTCTGTCTGTATATCGGTTTGCTTGCCAATAGTAGTCGTCTTTCTTTTTCTTTCTTTCTTTCTTTCTTTCTTTCTTTCTTTCTTTCTTTCTTTCTTTCTTTCTTTCTTTCTGTCTGTCTGTCTTTTGTCTGTTTCTCTCTGTCTCTCTGTCTCTCTCTCTATCTATCTGTCTGTCAGTTTGTCTGTCTGTCTGTCTGTCTGTCTGTCTATCTATCTATCTATCTATCTATCTATCTATCTATCTATCTATCTATCTATCTATCCTTCAATCTGCATTTAGCATTATCACTCTTGTCTTTACTTTTCTTCTTCATCTCAACTCCTTCTCTCTCTGTAGCCGTCGCCCCTTTCACTCCTCCACCACCACCTCCTCCCCCTCCCCTCCCCATCC
>NC_068986.1:88950236-88955918 GCF_001194135.2 Octopus bimaculoides | reverse complement strand
CAAATATCCAAAGAGAGCGAATAATGCAGATATTAACAAACGAAGTGCCGCAAAGCATTTTGCCCGGCGTGCTAGAGTTTCTGTAGCTCTCCGTCCTAGTAATAATAATGATAATAATAATAATAATAATAATAATAATAATAATAATAACAATAATAATAATAATAATAATAATAATAATAATAATAATAATAATAATAATAATAAGAAGAAGAAGAAGAAGAAGAAGAAGAAGAAGAAGAAGAGGAGGTGGAGGAGGAGGAGAAGAAGAAGGGTTGGCTGCTAGGTATGACTAGCAATGTATATTTTTTAGCAGTAGGATTGATACTAAAACTATAGGAGACACTAACCTATTGATCTATGCAGGAAGAGGAGTAGTTACTAGAAAATGAAATACCCAACAGGGAAATATTAAAGAAATGTAGAAAAAGGGATTACGAAAAAAAGCGAAGACTAAGAAAAGATCTGAGTTAAATAGAAGACTGGAAACTGAACAAGTTATGAAACAGAAGATGCAAATCTTCTCTTGAGAACAGATACTTATTCAAAGAGGAAGGATTTGGGAGAGTCATAGAAAAGTTGAAACAGCGTATCATAGCAGTAGCTTTCTAGATATCAGAGAAGAATAGATGAATATCAACAGAACAGGTTATTTGAGACAGACCAGAAGAGATTTTATAACCAAATAAATAGTGGAGAACGAAGTACCGAAGATGAGAAACCTAATGAAGAAGAAGCTGGAAAGTTCTAGAGTATTTATTTTGGATAAGCCAGTCAATCATAATGGAGATGCAGTATTGTTAAAGAAAGTGAGGGAAGAAATAGTGAGTGAGAAGCAGGCAGATCTAAGACTAACTAATGCATTAATGAGTAAGAGTGTGAGGAAAAATGCCGAATTGGAAGGGTCCAGGACCAGATGTAGTTCAAGGGTACTGGCTAAAGAAATTTAGTAGTTTACATAGAAGGCTTAGGGAACAACTTTAGGATTGTCTGAATGGAGGAATAATACCAGATTGGATGACTAGAGGGAGAACAATATTCCTTAGGAAAGATAAAAGCAAGTGTAATACAGACAGCAATTATAGATTAATCACTTGCTTACCATTAGTATGGACGCTATTAGCAGGAATGCTTTCAGAAAGCATTTAAGAGCACCTTGACGACCAGAATTTACTGCTAGAAAACGGAAAGGTTGCAGGAAGAAGGCCAGAGAAACTCATGATCTATTATACATAGACAAAGCAGTCTTAAATGAAGTAAAAGATAGAAAGAAAAATCTAACTATAGCATGGATAGATTATAGGAAAGCCTATGACATGATCCCACACCCATTGATAAGATACAGCAAAGATACAGGCATGGAATTTGGCATAGATAAGTGTACAATATTAATTACGAGAAGGGGACAGGTAGTCAACAGCGAAGGCATCCAATGACCAGATGGCCAGACATGAAAATCATTGAAAGGAGGAGAGAGTTATAAGAAGTATTACAATCTGACAGAATACTAACTATAGAAATGAAAACGAAAATTGAGAAGGAATACATCAGAAGTTTGAGGAACTTAATGAAGTCAAAGCAAATTGGTCCGAATTTAGTGAAAGCTGTAAATACTTGGGCAATATCATTACTTAGATGCTCAGCAGCTTTTGTAGATTGGACAAAAACTGAATTAGCAAAGCTAGACAGAAGAACTAAGAAGGAATTCAATATGAATGGAAGACTCCAGCCAAGGACAAGAGTAGCAAGATTATACTTACCTAGAAAGGAGGGCGGAAGAGGGTTGATATCAGTAGAAGACTGTATGGAGTTAGCTAGGGTGTATATAAACTCCTATATAGGGAATAGTGAAGAAAGTTTATTAAAAGTTGCAAGAGTAACAGCAAAACATAAGGAAACCAGAAAAAAGAACAGAAGTTATCTGACTGGCTGGAGAAGGCTTTGCACGGTAGATTCCCAAAGATAGTTGCAACAAATATTAGCAGTGATATATGGTTGTGGTGTAGAAAGAAAGGCTGAAAATGGAGACAGAAAGTTTGTTGGTAGCAGCATTAGATCAAGATTTAAGGACTAAATGGATAAAGTCAAGATAAACAAAAACCAAGCAAATTTACAATGTAGGCTATGCAAATCAAAAGAGGAAAGTGTTACTCATAGACAAAGTGAGTGGAGCATGCTAGCACAGAAAGAATACAAGAAAAAACATGAGAATCTAGGGAGAGTAATCCACTTGGAGTTATGTAGAAACCTAGGATTTGAACATACTGATAAATGGCATGAACATGAACCTTGTGAAATACTAGAAAGTAAGAAATATGTTGCGGGACTTTAACATTCAGACTGACAAATTAATAAAAGCTAGAAAACCTGATTTAGTAGTAGTAGATAAAGAGAATGGAAAGTGTCAGATAATTAACTTTACAGTTCCAATTGATGAAAAATCAATATGGGGGGTATAGAAAAATAACAAAGTGCCAGGGCCTAGCCATTGAATTACAGAAACTATGGAAAGTGTGGGTAAAATATATCCCTATAGTTATAGGTGCATAACTATTTGAACAGATGGATAAAGGAAATAGGCATAAAACCCAGTTTAGTACAGCTCCAGAAAACAATATTATTAGGGACAGCTAGGATACTTAGGAGGGATCTTTGCATCAAAAGTTACTTACTGCAGCCCCATGTTAGGACTTTTTCTTTTCCAAATCTGTTGTGTGTATATGAAAACTAATGATAATAATCCCTTCTGATATAAGCACAAGGTCTGAAATTTTGGGGAGGGTGGATAGTCGATTACAGTGCGCAGCTGGTAGTTATTTCATAGAATGGAACAAAGACAAAGTCGGCCTCAGCGGGACTTGAACTCAGAACATAAAGACGGACGAAATGCTGCTAAGCGTTTTCACTGGTGTGCTAACGATTCTGCCAGTTTGCCACTTCAGTAGTAATAATAATGTTTTAAAGCTTTAGCAAAGGTTAGCAGTTTCTGAGGAGGAAGTAAGTCGGCTCAACTGGTACTTATTTTATCGACCCTCAGTGTATAAAAGTTAGGGTCGGCATCAGCTCAATTTGAAATCACAGAGTAAGGAACTGCCAAAAATATCTTAAAGCATTTTTACCATGATTTCTTTTATTATTAGTAATGCTTCGTAAAAGACCTGTAATGCTTTGAAAGACCTGTAAAGCATTAGTCTGGATCGACCCAGTGCTTGACTGACACTTTATCACCATTGAAATGATGAACTGCAGAAGCGACTTCGGATTCATTTGAATTCAGAACGTAAATGATAGTGACTAAATACTTCAAGGCATTTTGTCCGACGCTCTAATGCTTCTGCTCGATAACCTTTTAACATTGGCAGAAGACCACGAAAATGCAGGGAAGTAATAATCAATTGGCTGCTAATCAAAAAGTGCCTGGCTTAGTGGTTAGGGTGTCGCTCGTAAGATCGTGGTTTCGATTTCCAGACAGGGCAGTTGCGATATGTTGTTGAGCAAAACCCTTTAATCCGCGTTGCTCCATCGACTCAGTAACCCTGCGACAAACTGGCATCCCGCTCGGGGAGATGGCTGTAATTTCGGTAACGTGTACGTTAAGGAAACAAGGTAACCGGCCCTACGAATCGTAGATTTCAAGGCCCAAGAGAATAATGTCCCGGGAGGCTTGATTGGTATTTAATTTTAGAAACATAGCAAGTAAAGAAGACAAAGTTCGCTTCGGTGGGATTTGAACTCGTAATGAAAAGAACCGGAACAAATAGCGCAAGGCATTTTGTCTAAGACTCTAACAATTCTGCCAATCCATTGCTCTTATTATTTTTCCAAGACTGGAACAAGATCAAGAATTCAAATAATGAGTAGAATGGGAAATCCTGAATTCCAATTCTTGGCTAGAACATTATTTAAGGATTGCCGTAAATATGAAAGGTTAATATTGGAACTCAGTCATTTCTACTAATATAACAAAAGGAGTTGGGAGCTGGTGATAAGGGTGTCTAGTCGATTTAATGGATCACAGTGCTTGGCTGGTTCTTAATTGACCAAAGGCAATATTGATCTCGTTGTAATTTGTATTCAGAATGTAGCGAACGGTGACTAAACACTGCAAGACAGCTTGTCCGTCACTCTACGAACTTTGAAGGCGATAACGAAGGCGGCTGCGACGACGATCATGAAGCGGATAACGACAATACTGATGGTGGGGACGGTGAGGATAATGATGAGACTGAGGAAAAGGATCACCACAATAACGATGATGAGAATAATGGTGGTACTTCTAACTATAATGATGAAAATGCTGCTGATGATGATGGTGATTACGATGATCATGATGATGACAATAATGATTGTAACGACGCTGACAGCAACGACGGAGACAATATAGACAGCGACAATGATGACGAAGATTACGATGCTGTTGTTGCTGCTAAAAATCATGTCGATGGTGATGACAACGACGACGACGACGACGATGATGACAATAATGATGATAATAATGACGATGATGATGATGATGATAAAAACGCTGCTACTGATAGCAATTATAATGTTATTTTCGGCGATAACAGGCCTGTTTATTACTTGACTAGCATATGTGTTATGGGCTCAGATACATTGAAAAGACCTGTTTAGATTCGAAACACAAATATTAATGGATATGACTACATGTCACAATGTTTCACGACGTCAGCAGCAATCGCAACCCCATCAACAAAAATATGATGAATCGTACGTCCAACTATATTACCATTAGAAGTGTTAGGTGTAGCAGTCAAATTCCCCTCAAACCACACTCTGCCGTCATAACATAACTAGGGGGAAGCATTATGTTATGTACACCAAGGTATACTAGGTCTGAAAAGAAAGAAAAACAAAAGAATGAATGAAAGACCTAATGGAATGGGCTGGAATGGCCCTGAGCATATATGATTTCTGGATCAAGTTTAACGTGGGATTAAAAAACAACTGACAAAATCAGGAAAAACAATGACAATACATCACATCAATAATACAATACTACTACTACTAACAATAATAACGATTATATATATACTTCCTCTCTTGAATCCTACCCACCATCTCTCTTCATTCATACTCTCCTCCAACTACAACCCCTACCCTACATCCCCACACTCCCATACCGTACTACACCACACCACGTAACATACTATCCCACCCCTCATCACACCACCCCTCATCACACCACCCCTCATCACACCAGCCCACACCACTCCACACATACCAGCACTGACCACTTCTCAGCACCCACACCACACACCATCATCCGCACAGCCACACACCATCATCCACACACACCCATACATTACAGACACACACACCTAGGCACGCCACATCCATATACGTCTAAGTCACCAGCCCCTATCCACGCACACACACACACACACACACACATTCCCACATACACACGCGCACCTTCGTTTGGGATCACCAAAACTTTATTATCTCCGAGGGGAAGAAAGGCAAAGTCTACCTCGGCAGAATTTGAACTGATAATGTAGCGACGGGCGAAATACCGCTATGCATTTCATCCAGCTCGCTAACGATTCTGCCAGCTCGTCGCCTTAAATAATAATAATAATAATAATAATAATAATAATAATAATAATAATAATAATAATAATAATAATAATAACAAAAATATTATTATTATTATTATTATTA
>NC_068986.1:88946765-88950201 GCF_001194135.2 Octopus bimaculoides | reverse complement strand
ATAATAATAATAATATTATTATTACTATTAATAATAATAATAATGATAATACTACTACTACTACTACTACTACTAATAATAATAATAATAATAATAATAAAAATAATAATAATAACAACAACAACAACAACAACAATAATAGTAATAATAATAATAATAATAATAATTGAAAAAAAAATAATATTAATAACAACAGCAACAATATTATTATTATTATTATTATTATTATTATTAATAATAATAAGAAGAAGAAGAAGAAGAAGAAAAAGAAGAAGAAGAAAAAGAGGAAGAAGTGGAAGAAGAAGAAGAAGAAGAAGAAGAAGAAGAAGAAGACGAAGAGGAAGAAGAAGAGGAAGATGTAGAAGAGGAAGATGAAGAGGAAGAAGAAGAGGAAGATGAAGAGGAAGGTGAAGACGAGGAAGAATGATGATGATGACGATGACGACAACAAAGATAAAAACAACAACAACAACAACAATAATAATAATGATAATAATAATAACAACAACAACAACAAGAACATAATAGCAATAACAAGAGCAAGAGGAATAATTCAAAGAAGAGAAATACTACTACAAATAATACTACTACTAATAATAATACTAATAAAAACAAAAGGGAGCAGTTAAACTATGAGAAAAGTACAGTAAAAACTGGCAATAGCATTAACGACAACAACAACAACAACAACAACAACAGCAGTTACAATAATAATAATAAGAGCTACATCAGCAGCAGTATCATCAGCAGCAGCAGAAGCTTCAGATCCAGTAATTAAATGCTCACCAGCAGCAAAGTGAACCGGAACAAAAGCATGAACAGGAAACGTTTAACCTTTATTATTGAGGTCAGGTCAAGCAGTGAAAGGAGAAAATCAAATATTGAGTCTTAGATAAGGTCTGGAATAGGCCTTAGGGGGCTTACAGACTCTTCTTTCCACATGACATACTACAGGAAAAAAAATAGGGGTGGGGTGCAGCAGACAGACGTAAACAGAACAGCCCGTAGGGTCATTGAGGCGCGTGGAATAACAGGGGATATATATAGAGAGTTGAGGGTAAAATATAAAGGGGGAAGAATGGTTGGGAAGTGATTTTTTTTTCTCATCCGTAAGCTTTCATGTTTTGAAGTTTGTCGTTCAGATGAGGCTGGTAGCTTTTCGTTTTACTAATTTTCTGCGGAGGAGAAATGTGAATAGTGGCGGCAGTCGCGGCGGTGGTGGCTATAGTAGAGGTGGTGGTAGAGGCCATTGTAGAGCTGCTACTGCTGCTTCTGTTGGTGATTTTGAGGCTAGCGGTTGTGAAAAGGATGAGGGAGAAAGGACAGGAGGGAGGATACCTGTAATTATTGCTACTTTAGAGTCAATCTCACATAGCATACCACAGTTTTGTTACCCCCAAAGGATGTGACACTTGAACAAACAATGTCAAAAAGATCAACAACAATAATAGCAACAACAACAACAACAACAGCAACAACAACAACAGCAGCAGTAGCAGCAGCAGCAAAAGCAAAGACAGTATTTGTAACACCAATAAAAATAACATTTATAACACTACAAATATTCTAATGTTATTTTACAACTGAATAATATATAAAACACTGGATATAATCACTACAGTTAAAAAACAAAGTTTACTAAAATAAAGCATTTATACAATCTATATAAAATCTCTGAGCGAGATGTAAACATTAGCAATACGGAATAGTAACATTTAATCGTCAATCAAGTGTGGCGTCCCAAACAGGATAGTGCTACTGACTTTTATAGCCCCAGGAAGACATCTCCTCCAGCTGGCTAACGACACATACTGTGTCCGATTAGTATTTGCGAAGGGAGGTCATCGCTTCCGAAAAAGCATATAGTATTTTGTGAGTTGGGTGAGTTTTCATCACTAGCTGGTGATTAACACACGCTGAGGACGAGTAATCACTCAGAAACTCGAATCCGTGTGTATCACGTAAGGCTAGGGATAGGAGCGATGACCTCCCTTCGCAAATACTAATCGGACACAGAATATGTGTCGTTAGCCAGCTGAAGGAGATGTATTCCTGGGACTATAAAAGTGAGTGGCACTGTCCTGTTTGGGACGCCACGCTTGGTTGGCAATTATATGCATTTATACAATTTATACAATGTTTTTACAACACGAGTTCACAAGTTACGCTGTGTATTTTTAGTATCCACATTAGTATTTCGCTAAATCATCTATAAATTAATATGGTTAATACATAGATACTAGTAGAGGGATCTCTACCAGTATTAGCCGAACAAGCGCCGTTCCAGCAACCTTCACTAACGATGCCTTCAGTCATAGGCGAAACTAGATCTAGTCTGAGCATCCACGAGCCGGTCATGGGGCAGTTACCTCCCCTGTCAGCATGTTGTACGCATCTTACACTCGTCCTACATCATTAAGAATATGTTAACACTTATTTCTAGGATTGTATGTGCTTCAGCATCCTTAGTCACAATTGGTGACGACTGAATGTTTTCCTTTACGGTATCGCATTGCGCCTGGCTGTATATGTATATATATACATACATACATATATATATATATATATGTGTGTGTGTATGTATATAAAAGTATACATACAGACATGTGTAGTGTTCCTGTAAGCATGATGTTATGGTGATCTGATGAGCTAGCTTTCTACGTTAGCAATGATTTGTGAATATAGAGTTGTATTGTATAATGGTGAGCATACATGTCAATGCAAACATGAAAGCATAATTTCGTCCACACTGAAATCAATACTACATGAAAAAGGTTGTGAAACGGCCGAACCCCTAAGAATATCATGTTGTTAAATAAATATATATTCGCCACTCATATCTCCTGACTATTATGTTCATACTGATGTATACACACACACATACACACACACAAACACACATAAACGAACGTCTTTATTACATGTTCGTGTGTGTGTGTAAGTATATATATATATATATATATATATATATATATATGCATATACTCATGCATACACATTTATACGTCTGCTATTATATGGGTGCGCGTCAGTGATTGCATTATGCATGTCTGTGTGCTCCTCCGTGTGTGCATTTGGTGCATGCATGTGTGAATCTGGGCATGCGTGATGCGTGTGTAGATATGTATGTATGTAACTGAATGTGCGTGAGTTGATTTCCCAGTGAGTTTTCTATACAGACACCGCTATCTCACAACAATATAACTCTGACATTTAATGATTATCAAAACATTTGAATGAAGCAATTGTCTTTCACATACAATATACTTTTTGTATGCGCTTTGGATTTTATCAGGAACATTGTTTCGTTTAACTGACGTTAACTGCGTGTCTCTTCTGACAATTACACACACGCACACAGGCAAAAAAAAAAAGCATAGGCACACACACACACACACACACACACACACACACACACACACACACACACACACAC
>NC_068986.1:88941623-88944123 GCF_001194135.2 Octopus bimaculoides | reverse complement strand
AACTTTTCCACTATTCCTTTCCTAACTTATATAACTTCTATATATATTATCTGTAAATGTGTGTGATTGTGAGACTTAATTAATCATTCAGTAGATTGCTCAATTCTTGGGGCATATACGATCGCATTACAGAGACGGTCTGTAAACTGTTATACAGCCGATGTTGTATACTTATGAAATTCGCTTGCAACCAAGTGGATTGAGGCTCAGACCCACTGCGTAGCACATAAGACAAGTGTCTTTCATTATGTTGTGTGTGTGTGTGTGTTGGCACTCCATCGCTTACGACGTCGAGGATTTCAGTTGATCCGATCAACAGAAATTAATATGCAAGTGGCTGAGCACTCCACAGACACGTGTACCCATCACGTAGTTCTCGGGGAGATTCAGCGTGACACAGTGTGGCAAGGCTGGCCATTTGAAATTCAGGTACAACAGAAACAGGAAGAAAGAGTGGGAGAAAGTCGTAGTGAAAGAGTACAGCAAGGTTCGCCACCATCCCCTGCCGGAGCCTAGTGGAGCTTTATGTGTTTTCGCTCAATAAACACTCACAACGTCCGGTCTGGGAATCGAAACCGCGATCCTATGACCACGAGTCCGCTGCCCTAACCACTGGGCTAGTGTGCCTCCGTCTTTCATTATAGACCCCGGCCTAAACCGATGCCTTGTGCGTGAATTTGGTACACGAAAACTGTGTGAAACCCGTCGTATGCATGTCTGTACATTATGTCTAGACATGAGTGTGTATGTATATGTTTATGTGTTTGTGTTTGTCCCCTACTACCCGTTAACATCCTGTATTAGTTTGCATACTTTCCCACAACCGAACGCTTCGACAATAAATAAATAAATAAATAAATAAACGATTGAATAAGTGCCTCATTTAAAATAAGTACTTGTGCCGATTTGTTTGACTAAAGCAATTCAAGGTTGTGTCTCAACAAGGTCCTATTCCAATGAGTGGAGCCCGTAAAAAATAAAAGATGAAAGATACACGCATAGCATATCAATGTACCCGTAATATACATTGCAGATGTGAAATATATCTATGGCTAATACTGTAGATTGACAAGCTGGAGAATCTTGGATTGGCGGAGTAAACGCGATGCGCTGTTTAGTAATTTCTTTTCTATTTTTTATTCAAATACTCTAGAGGTGTGGAGGCGCAATGACCCAGTGGTTAGGGTAGCGGACTCGCGGTCATAGGATCGCGGTTTCGATTCCCAGACTGGGCGTTGTCAGTGTTTATTGAGCCAAAACACCTAAAAACTCCACGAGGCTCCGGAAGGGATGGTGGCGAACCCTGCTGTACACTTTCACCACAACTTTCTCTCACTCTTACTTCCTGTTTCTGTTGTGCCTGTAATTCAAAGGGTCAGCCTTGTCAAACTGTGTCACGCTGAATATCCCCGAGAACTACGTTAAGAGTACACGTGTCTGTGGAGTGCTCAGCCACTTGCACGTTGATTTCACGAGCAGGCTGTTCCGTTGATCGGATCAACTGGAACCCTCGTCGTCGTAAGCGACGGAGCGCCAACAACTCTAGGGGTAAAATTGCCTTCCAGCTCCCGTCTTGAATTGTAAAAGCTTGTTTCCATGTCCTTACAATGTATCAATCTGTTGTATGTATTTCGGCCTTGCTATGAAACTTGTATATCTTTATATACATAACCAAGTGTAATGGCATATAGTAAAGGGTCACGGTTCTTTATAATACTTTATAACTCATCTTTGTTATCACTTAAAGGCATTTCGCCTTCATATTGAGAATTGCTTGTATTACTCTCCGTAATGTTTTTTTCTGACACTCACACGGAGAGAAAATTCTAGAAATTAAAAAATGTAATGTGTACGCCACTCTGTACACCACCCATCATCTGACACTTACTAGTGTGTCTGTGTGTATGCATGCGCCAGTGAGTCGCTTTCTATATGTGTATATATTTGCTTAACAATATAAGACTAAGCGTAAGCAGTTATATTAGAGTTTATATGTATGCGTGTATATGCAATTTATATGAACCTATTTACGTATAAAAAAATAAACGAAAGAAAACAAAAGAACTCATTAAACTTCAGCTGCGCTAATGAAGTAATCTCATTGTTTATAACCCTATTAAAAATGACAATGTAAAGTACATATACATAATAGACATACACACACACACACACAAACACACACACACACACACACATACACGCACAAATATATGCACACATGCATAATACATTCACACACACGCTCACACACATATATATATATAGATACATAAACTTACATACATATGCGTATTTCAACTGAATACGTATATATATATAAATATATACATATACACACACACACACATATATATATATATATATATATATATGTGTGTGTGTGTGTGTGTGTGTGTGTGTGTGTGTGTGTGTATATGTATTTTGAGGGGTGTTTAAGGATAAGTTTACACTATTATATCACACATAACATATGAACAATACACAACACACATACACACAA
>NC_068986.1:88940241-88941044 GCF_001194135.2 Octopus bimaculoides | reverse complement strand
ATATATACACACACGTGGATATATGCATACACAGAGACAAACACACGCGCGTGCGCCCACACAATGCACGATCTCTCTCTTTTTCTCTCTCTTCACATTGTGTATATATATATATATATATATAGGAAGAAGAATGTTCTCTATGTGGCTTGTGTGTTTTCTTGTCTACGTTTTGTTTGCAATGTCCTGTACCCAGATATGCACCTATACATACAGGTGGATGTCGGTATGCACATACCTGTACGTATATATGCATATACTCATTTACTGTTTGTTTTTATATATATATATATATATAAATGTATGTATGTATACATATACGCCTCATCTTCCACCACAATTGCTCTTAATTTCTCCTTTTAATTCCCTCTCCTACTTACATTCAGATACTTCCTCTCACCTCTACCCTGCGTTGTTTTCACTTTGATTTTATTTTCCCATAACACACCACTACCGCATTCACCCAACATTTAACTTCTCGTGCCTTCTCTTTCCCATTCTTTTAATACTTACATCCCTCATTAAAATCGACCTCTTTACTTTCTCTTCACATCCCACCTGTGCTGTTCCTTATATATTTCATTTCGTTCATTTTACATGTTTTTTTTCTATTGACATAGCAAATTTACCCAAAAAAAAAAACAAAAACAAATAGCAAAGTGGAACAAAAAGCAAGAATATTTCCAAAGAATGGCAATGTTTTCCGCAAATACAACCCACTACCCTCACCACCGTCTGCAAAAACCGCGTCACCACTATCTGTTAGCATCACACCAACAGCATGATACAACAAGTTTCACACT
>NC_068986.1:88937291-88940231 GCF_001194135.2 Octopus bimaculoides | reverse complement strand
GTACTACTACTACTACTACTACTACTACTACTACTACTACTACTACTACCGCTTCTGCTGCTGCTGCTGCTGCTGCTGCCACCATCACCGCAGCCACCACCACCACCACCACCACCGCAGCTACCACCCTCATCACCCTCACCACCCTCACCACCCTCACCACCGCTGCTGCCGTCGATACCGTCACCGTCGTCGCCGCCGCCGCCACCGTCGCCGCCTCCGCCTACGCAAACACCATCAATCTTATAATCCCATTAACGCTATCGTAACATTCGCCGCCGTATACGAAGCATACTCCCAAGTAAAATAGAATGTGGAGACGGTTGCAGTAACATCCAGCAGGTGTCTAGTTTTGAAGTCAACTGGAGGACACAGCGTAGGCTGAAAAGATGGCGCGTCACAACAACGACCACAGCAGCAACTTAGAAAACAGCAACAAAATAAGTAACCACTGCAACAATAACTGCAACCACAAAGGCATCACCATCACCAATACTGCAACAACAAAACCAACTACAGTAACAGCAATAACAGTACGACAAAGACAACAAAAACTAATAAAACAAACAAACAACAATATCAAAGGCAGAGACATTCGTTTACTTGACGAGTGTTTATCGCGTGTGCATGGACTTTGAAAAAAGCTCAGTTAGTGATTGAAATCTTTTACACAGCAAAGGGGAGATAAAGAGTGTGTTGAATCTTTTACGCTGAAAAGGGGAGATAAAGAGTGTCTAAACTACGGAGATTCATGAAACTCAAGGATGTCAAGTGAGAAATATTTGCGCCGAATAAACCTCATTCAGTTACTGTACATGGGCATAGGTGATACGTTTAAATTTATAAACAACATCGCCTAAACATATCTAAATTTATAAACAACATCACAATATTATACTTGATACGTTGATTATTTTTGTTCTCTTTTTAGGTTGAAATGCAAATAATTTCATCTCTGTTTTTAATGTTATGTCTCAATTCGAAATATATCTAAATAATAAGTTCCCCGCTGTGTCATGCAGCAAGATATCTAGAAAGGATGAAATCGTGTTATATATGATAACCGCCAACCAACATTTTTAAGAACATTGTAATAAATAACAATAAAATTCCATTACGAATCCTGTGCGTATTCGTATTCCAAAATTTCAAATCCAAAGTTCAAATTGTTGTAAAACCTCGTGTTGTCAGGGGACTGTTATCTGCCTTGTGCGAAACAAATGTTCAGCTTCGACTTTTAATTCTGTTATACTCTATCAAGTTGGGTCGTATCTTGTTAATTACCCATGTTTCTTTCTTTATTTCTATAATCTTTCATTCAGGAGGAAGGTAGTAACAATGAACCTTTACAAATAAGTCTAAGACTACTGAGTGGCAGGGACGGAGGAAACCTGAAAGTGGGGACCTGGCTTGAATGCTTTCAACGGTGTGTACACACCTAAAAACATCTATACTAGAAGGTACTAGTGTTAAAACTGCCAAGAGATTAGAGCTAACATCCAGGATTATATGTGTATATAATTAGACACACACACACACGCACGCACACACACACACACACACACACACACACACACACACACACACTCACTCACACATATACTCGTTCGTACATATATATATATAGCACTTAGTCAATGGTCGATAGTACGGCACTTCGGCGATAATTCTTTGGAAATTGATGCAAATGTTTGTTCTGGTCGGCATCATATTTGAAGTAAGAACTTGAGTCGATACATCAGGACAAACGGACAAGAACATACCAAATAAATCTTATGTGTTCTGGGAGGAGCTCTGAACCCCTGGTTTCGATGCAAGTTTTAATATCGGAATGACTTAAAAACTTTGATATGATGATCTATTCTGAATATATCTCGCGTGATAGCTTTCAGATGAAAATTTGCAATCATATTCACAATTGCTTATACTCTACAAGTTACTTATGATAGTAATATCATTTTATCTAAATAGTAGTAATTAAGAAATGCCTTGGAATAACAAATGAATTCAACAAAGTTATTATATACATTATTTATAAAAAACAATGCCGCCAAATAGACGAAGATTAAAATCATGAAATAGTTTAATGAATTGTGTGAAGTCTTGTGGAATTTGTAGTGAATATATGAATATTAAATAATACTAGTTGTCCTGGAAATATAAGTAATTTATTCAGTGCATTTGAGCTGCAAATATTTTTACAAGTCAATGTTACTTTTGAACACTTGTACAAGGAACAGGAAGTGTTGCGCTCACAATTATAATGCCGTGTGTTCAATTTCTGATGGAGCCATTGCACCCTTGAGCAGTGAACTTCATTACTCGCTTTTATAACCTTATATCCTAATGTAAATGAGTACCAGCCCAGGGCTGAAAAGCTGTTACACCTCTCTCTCTCTCCAACTGGCACACTGGGGGAGCCAAAAGAGTGTCTGTGTGTGATCGAAACTAATCAGACATGTAAAGCAATTAGCTACTACGTTATGCTCTCTTGATTGCGAAAGCTAAGCTTTAGAACATGGGACATTTCTTTGTACAGATGCATTTTACCTCACGATTGAAGAAATCCTTTCCAACTAAAAATGATTCCTCGGCTTCCTCAAATTATATATATGATAATTATTCATTCAATTGTTTGTGTAAATAATCATATAATTACTCATCCGTAATTTTCTGTTTTAGAGTTTCTACACATTTGTTGTTTTCTCTACTATTTCAAACGCATTTATAAACCGCAAACTATAATCAATATTTTCTTTCTCTTTCTATCCCGGGGTGCTCATGTTAGCATGCAACATATAATTTATACGTGCATATGCACACTTACAGATGCTAATACATATACAGTTACATACACACACACACACACACACACACATATATATATAATACATACATACATATATATATATATATATATATATATATATATATATATAT
>NC_068986.1:88934412-88936722 GCF_001194135.2 Octopus bimaculoides | reverse complement strand
CCCCCCTTACCTTCATTTCCGTCTCGTCTTTCTTCTAATACCTCTCAATATTTTTTTTTGTCTCACTACTTCATTATCATTATCATCACCATCACCACTACCACCACCACCACCACCACCACAATCGTCTACAAGATTGCTACAAGCTCCAGAATTACCAGTTCCCCCCTCCACAAACACACAGAAGCCTAATTAACGTCGTGCTCCTTCTTCTCCTCCTCCTCCTCCTCCTCCTCATCATCATCATCATCGACGTCTTCATGATTTCCAGTACAGTCATAACGAACACCATAACCAGCATCACAATAATCATCATTATTATCCTCATCACTTGTACCTATCATCACCATCATCACCATCATCAACGTAATCAGTAAAACCGCCATTAACAACACTAACACCGTTATAATTAAGACTACCACGACATCAATTGTAATTACCGTCAGCGCCACCTACGTCGCCACATTACCAACAATACAGCGTCGTCACCATCGTCGTCGTCGTTTCATAGAACATCGACATTATCATCAGTTGGTATACAACCCTTAACTTTATCATCAACATCAATATTATCGTCAGTGGCACATTATCAAACCGTCCCATCTCCTCCTGCTCCTGCTCCACCTCTCCCTCTTCCTCTTCAGCATCATCATTATCATCATCACGGACATCATCACCATCATCTTCGTCATCAACTTTATTATCGATTTTTCTTGTCTTCTTTATTTTCATCATCAGCCTCAGCTTCTTCTTCTTCTTCTTCTTCTTCTTCTACAACAGCAACAATAGCAACACTTACTACTACTACTACTACTACCACTACTACTACTACTACTACTACTGCTACTTTCTTCATTATTTCCGCATAATGTATTTAATGTTGTCACAGTTACCCCACTCATTAACCTCAACTCACTCACATCACTAGATGCGCCCTACTCCATCCTAACCCAACCTTCCACACCACGCCCCATCGCAGTTCACTACACCACCATTTATCCAATTCACCTCCCTTACAACACGTTGGGATTCAAATGGAGGGAGGGGCAGAAATACGCAACGCTTCCGTTTGATATAAGTACGAATAAACGAAATAAAACAATTAGGTTTTTGCATTTTTTAAATATATAGACGAGGGTCCCAGCTGGTACGATCAACGGAACAGCCTGATCATGAAATGAACGTGCAAGTGACTGAGCAATCCACAGACACGTGTACCCCTAACATAGATCTCAGGGAGACTCAGTGTGACACATAGCGTGGCAAGGCCGGCCATTTGAAATACAGGTACTACTTATTTTTGCCAGCTGAGTGGACTGGGGCAACGTGAAATAAAGTGTCTTGCTCAAGAACACAACGCGTCGCCGCGAATCGAACTCACGACCCTACGATCGTAAGTAGAATGCCCTAACCACTCAGCCACGCGCCTTCACTATGTATTCATTTATACATGTTCATACATAGTCATTCATGTGAATACATGTATATGAATGAGTTTCTGGGGATAGAGAATGGTAACAGGTTTAGCTGTTGTCACTGTTGATGCACTTCATATTATCATTGATGCTGCATCCATCGTCACTATTGTCGTGCTGCTTATTACTGTTCTTCAATACCTGGTGCTATTCTTAATATACTAATTCTTATTATCGCTTTCGATCACAGTTGTAACAGTAAATTAGAATATTTTTTTTTTATTGTCAGTTCTGCTGTGAAGTGGTTGATGTTATTGTTGCCGTACATATTGTTACTACTGTTCTTGGCGTTGTTCTTCTTGTTCCTAACGCTGCTATCCTTTGTGGATCGCTGCAATGTATAATAGTCAAAGTAAACGGCCATCTTTCGGAATTGTTTAGCATCGCTCGCTCAGTCCGTCAAAAGTACCTCCCCTTCTATACGTGCTGACTCTCGAGCCATTACTGAGGAAGTTGGATATTTCCAGAGGCATCTCGCATGATCTACGATGCGGAAGCATTATTATTATTAATATTATTATTAATATTAATATTCATATTCAGTTCTATATTTAAGAGATGAGGAATTATTTACATTATTTACATTTGACGGATATTTGTCCTCATCTTGTTTGTTGTTAACACAACGTTTCGGCTGATATACCCTCCAGCCTTCGTCAGGTGTCTTGGGGAAATTTCGAACCTGGGTTCTCATTCCTAACGATGTTACTATTATTTTTATTAATCAGGTCGCTGCCGTGAATCGAACTCGGAATCTTGGGGTTAGTAGCTCGCGCTCTTAACCACTACGCCAAATGCCCGTGGGTAATTATGGAGTGAATTTTAGGGCTTATAA
>NC_068986.1:88930771-88933571 GCF_001194135.2 Octopus bimaculoides | reverse complement strand
TATCATCATCATCATCATCATCATCACCAACATCATCATTAAGATGGTGAACTGGCAGAATCCTTAGCAGCATTTCCTCCGTCTCCTTATTCTCGAGGTCAAATTCAGCCGAAGTCGACCTTGATTTTCATCCTTTCGAAGTCAATAAAGTAAGTACCAGCTGTGCACTGGAGTCGATACAATCCACTTGCACATTCCCCACGAAATTTTAGACCTCGTGCCTATTACAGAAAGGATTTTCGTTTTTACCTGAGAAAGAAAGAAAGAGAGAGAGAGAGAGAGAGAGAGGGAGAGAGAAATCGAGATCAATGCACGCTCTCAAAGTGACACTGGGGTACAAATGCTCGAAGTCCAGTATACCCATCATGACTACCTGTGCTTGACATGGTGATCTCATATCAAGATAGACAACGCATGTCCTTCCAGGTGGGGCCCAGTTAGAGCTTTCTTCATGTCGAGTAGCCCATCCCGCACAAAAATGTCCCTGAATAAGGGTTGTTTATGGATATTGAGAGAAACACCCATGTTTCCAGAGATGAATTATTTAAACCCCAAAAAATTTCTCTTAACACATGGCTATGACGCTTTCCAACTGCTTTTGCTCATGATCAGAGCTGGCCGGGCGAAAAGCTTAGCGGTATTTCGTCTGCCGTTAAGTTCTGAGTTCAAATTTCGCCGGGGTCGACTTTGCCTTTCATCCTATCGGGGTCATTCGCACTGGGGTCGATGTAATCGGCTTAATCCCTTTGTCTGTCCTTGTTTGTCCCTTCCATGTTTAGCCCCTTGTGGGCAATAAAGAAATAAGATCAGAGATGCACATATCAGCCACCAAAGGACAAGCTCAAATGGTTAAGTTCAAGCAAGTGACAGACAAATCTGTGGTATTGAGCAGAATATTTGCAGCAGCCCATCTTTTTACTTCACGACAATACATGTACATGATAACACTTCCAATCAGTTAAGATCAGAAGCCATGAGAGCCAGTGCCTAGTCGTGACAAAAGCAGTATTAGTAATGCTAGCGTTGTTGCTGGTGGTGGTATAGGTAGTAGTAGGTCTATTAGTTGTTGTAATAATAGTAATTGCAGGAGGAATTTGCGTAGAAGTATTGTATCTATTACCCAAAAGAAAAATAAGGAGAGCCCCCGTTATCCGACTGAGGCTCACCAAGATTGTTCGGAAGGCGAATGTGATTTTACCCCCAGATCTGCTTCGAATACTTTGCAAAGAGGGAACATCTTTTAAAAACACGCAAGGACTAGGTGGCGGTGACAAACAGTCTTTCTGATTGTCAAACCAGTGATTGATATAATCGATATCATCCCCACCCAAATTACACGCATTGTAATTTTACATCAATATTCCTATTATTATAATTATTGTTATTCTTCTCCGCTGTTGCAGATGATGATGTTGATGATCATGATGAAGATGATTGCCAGACGTGTTGCCTATTCTTGACGCTTTTCACATAAGACTATAGAATTAGCTGATGGCGTAACAAAACACTTAATATGGATTCTTGTGGAAGAACCACAAAAAGAAAACGATGACTAAAGGAATGAGAGCGTCAAATGTAAGAATTTATATACATGTGTGTGTACGGGTGTCAGTACGTAGCAGTGTATAATATGTGTTTCTATGTGTTTATGTATGTGAAGAGAGAGAGAGAGAGAGAGAGAGAGAGAGAGGGAGAGAGAGAGAGAGAGAGAGAGAGGGAGGGAGAGAGAAAGAGAGAGAGAGCGAAAGAGTGAGAGAGAGAGAGAGAGGGGGTAGAAGAGAGCGGGAGAGACAAAAAACATTTTCACTAACATTCATTTCCAAGATGGCGTAGCACTATAGTGTAGGTGTGTTGATTCTGAGTCATGGCAGTTAGATTGCGTGGCATTATTGTTGCCGATACGTTGCAGGTAAGACGGCGACAACGACAACAACGATGACAATGATAATGACGATCATGAGAAATTAGACGATGTTGATGATGATCTTTGTAATGATGACGATGATGCTGATGCTGATGCTGAGGAGAAGGAATTGGATAGAGATGATGATATGCAGGGCGACAAAGACAACGACGACGGTATGATAAGGATAATAATGATGACCAAGTCTATCCTCCCTACTTTCATAAAGTTTCCTGCCTTTATGATAATAGTAATGGTTTCAAATTTTGGCACAAGACCAGCAAGTTGAGGGGAGGGTTTAAATCGATTACATCGACCAAAGTACTCAACTGGAAATGTTTTGCGTTCTCACGATTCTGCCAGCTTGCCCCCTTAATAATCCTTTTTACTATAAGTACGAGGCCTGAAATATTAGAGGGGAGGATTAAGCGATTAGAGGAGAGGGTTAATCGATTAGATCTAACCTAATACTCATCTCGAAATGGGGAAAGGAAAAGTGGAGCTCAGCGGAATTTGAACTCCGAATGTTAAGACGGACAAAATGTCGCCAAGTATTCTGCTAGGTGTGCTAAGGATTCTGCCAGTTCGCCACCTTAATAATAATAATAATAATAATAATAATAATAATAATAATAATAATAATAATAATAATAATAATAATAATCCTTCTACTGGAGGCATAAGGCCTCACATTTGTGGGGAGGGGACTAGTCGATTATATGATTACATCGACCCCACTGTTTCACTGGCACTTAATTTATCGACCACAAAAGGATGAAAAGCAAAGTTGACCTTGGCAGAATTTCGACTCGGAACTTAGCGACGGACGATATACCGCTATGCACATTGTCCAGCTCACCGCCTTTATAATAATAATAATAATAATAATAATAATAA
>NC_068986.1:88924751-88930540 GCF_001194135.2 Octopus bimaculoides | reverse complement strand
GCCTGTCCCTTGGTGGCTGACGATATGTGCATCTCTGATCATGAGAAGAAGTAGTGGCGGAGCATCGTAGCCATGTGTTGAGAGGAATTCTTTGGGGTTTGAATAATCCACCTTTGGAAACATGCGTGTTTTGCTCAACATCCTTAAACAAACCTTATTCAGGGACCTTTTGAGCGAGATAGGCTACTCGACCTGAAGAAAATTCTCACTGGGCCCCATCTGCAAGGTCATGCGCTGTTTATCTTGATATGAGATCACCATGTCACGTACATATGGTTGTGATGCATGTGCCTCGTGTACCCTTATCAGACGGGTAGTCATGATGGGTATAATGGGCTTCGTATATTTTACCTCAGTGTCACTTTGAGGGCATGCACTGCGCTCTCACTCAATAATAATAATAATAATAGTAGTAATAATAATAATAATACAGGAAGTTTAACGGATGAGGCAACATTAGAAGAATAAATAAAAGAAAATGGGTACCTTTTATGCTTTACGTAGATCTGAGCATATGTCACAGTTGTTAACAGAGAATAATAACGATGATCATCCTCATTGGTAACATATTGAAAAAAAACAAAATATTTGATTGATACAAAAGTAAACTAATTAATAGATAGATGCATTGTGTTGTTTTTGTTATTGTTTTGCTATTCCTCTGGTACTTGTTTTCTTTTTTTTTTTTACTTTTCAATTGCTTTCTCTTTATGCTTAACTGAATGCAAATCCGCAACGTCTGGTTTACATCGCTGCAGCACACATGCATGCATGTATGTATTGTATGTATGTATGTATGTATGTATGTATGTACGTATGCATGTATGTATGTATGTATGTATGTATGTATGCATGCATACATGCAAATGTATGCATACACTTTGTGTGTGTTTGTGTGTGTGTGTGTGTGTGTGTGTGTGTGTGTGTGTATCTTTGTGTATCCATACGAGTGAATAAAAGATTGAAATAGTTTTTGTGTATTATAATTAGGAGTATATGTGCGCGTTCGCGTGTGTGTGTATGTGTGTGTCTGTGTTTGTATAAATCTTAACGCCCCCTTACTTTCATTTAGAACAAATATTTGTAATTTTACACGCATTTATCTGTATATTAAATATTTCTTTAGAAACTGATTTTCATTTTTTTTTTATACATGTATGCGTGTGAGTATATATATATATATATATATATATGTGTGGGTATGTATGCATGTATATATATATATATCCCTATACACATAGATAAATATACATCTATGCATTATAAGTAAGTGTGTTTTGTGCGTATCAATCTTTTTGTCGCATGAATGATTGCACATAATATTAATAAAGTCAGATTCGTTACAGAGTGAATAATCAGTTTTCAACGAATATACGTATATATATATCTATATATATATATATATATATATATATATATATATATATATATATATATATATATATATATATATATATATATATATATATATATATAAACACATACATATATATGTATATATTTGTATGTATCTTATATATACATATCACAAACCACACACACATGTTACAATATATATATATGTATATACACACACAAATACATCAACATTTAAGTATGTATATATCTATGTGTTCATATGTGTTTATATGAACTAGCGTGCGTGCATGCGTACGAACATTTGTGCATGATTGGCTACGAGAAGAGATGCAATGAAAAAAATGTAAACATTCAAAGATATTTTTTATAAAAAAAAATTCTAAAATACTCAATGAAAAGAAGAGAAAATGGCGCATGATCGTTGTAAGCATTGTAATTCTATCAAATAACATTGAATGTGGATGAGTGTTTATTGAATAAAAATGACAGTTCATTCACTATTGAGACTCTTTCAATGAATATAAAATTTCAATTGGAGGATATGATGTCTTCTTATTCAGCGTGTGGAACAAAACAAATTTCAATCATTTATGTTATAACTTCATTCCATGAATGCATACAGCAAATATATAGAAAGGAGTGTCTTTTGTCATTGCCTATCTACCTATAAATGACGTAGAAAACTTGACTGAATGACGTAATAGTTCTCAATTAATGACACGACGAAACATGTTTAACTACTCCTTCTTGCCTTCTTGTTCATCACTTGTCTAGCGCACGCACACACACACACACACACACACACACACACACACACACACACACACACACACACACACACACACACACACACACACACACACAATGTACTCTTCTGTGATAGAAAATTCCACAAAGAATGTACTCCATCTGGTGAGAAATAAATATTATTTATTTAAATGTCGCAATATATGCATCTAAGCGCTACGAATACTTTCATACGTTGAGAAATATTCTTCTGCCACAAACCACATATCATAACGAACTAAAAAATTGAATAATAAAAGAAATGCCAATAAACTGCGATGGCAGCATATAGAAAATGCAGAAAGGAAAATTATTCGCCCCCTCCCTTTTCATTTAATATAAAACTAACATGGATAAAAATTCCTGTCTCTCCTAGACAAACACTTTCCAGCAACTAATAGATACAGAAAAATATTTAATAAGCGTGAAATTATCATATAGCTGGTGCCCCAATATGAAGAGTAACATTACACGTGGTCAATAACAGGGACCAAAATCCAGTTGAAACTGTCGCGACGCAGGATCTTCTCCACATATCACGATTAAATCTATCATGTATGAGGCAGAAGTTTAGCAACCTAAATAATAATACAACTGATAAGAAAACCTATATTGGATTATGTGAAGGTGAATTTAAAAATCTCTATGCCCGTCGCAAAGCCTACTTCCAGCGTAGGAACAAAAGGAAATCTACTAAGTTGGCTAGCTACATATGGACTTTAAAAGATAACGAAACACTGCATGTGAATAAATGGAAAGTAATTAAGAAATCCATACCATATGTGAATGGATCGGACAAATGTAGGCTTTGCTTAGCTGAAAGAGCGCAGATTCTGTTTAGATCCAAGCTCCCTAACTCTCTATTCAACTCTAGGCCAGAAATGTTTAGTGGTTGTAAGCATATGTATAAATATATTTTGAATAATTGGAAAAGTCAGCCTATTCCTGACTAGCTTGATATTTCTCCAACCTTATAATTTAAGGTCTAAAGAGGATAGCTCTTTTACCTTTTTACTTTTTATTTTTTACACTTTAGATTTTGTGTTTTCGTCTTCCGTTTTTCATTTTCCGCTTTTTACTTTCTGCGTTTTCTATATGTTACCTTCTCAGCTTTTTCACACTTTCGTCTATTATTCAATTTTTTTTAGTTCGTTATGATATTTGGTTTGCGCCTGAATAATTATGTTTGAGTATTTCACAACATATGAAACTATTACTAACGCTTAAATAAATAAACAAGATATATATATATATATATATATATATATATATATATATAAATCAAAGGACACATTAAATAGTCTATCTGCTAGAAATAAGAGTTAAACCCCTCATTTGAAACCTCAAAAAATATTTACACTGAAAACAGATTCAACAGTTTACAGGTGAGCGAACCGAAAAAAAGTCTCTCACATACCAATATAGCATAAAGCTATATATTCAATGGATCAGTTATATATGTGGACTGGTTTCTGGTTTGATACAAAGATCTTACCTTCTGATAAACGTTCATACTCATTGAATGTATTCACATGGAAATTTGTGTATACAAGTAGATTATAGAAATAAGTCTTATCTTTACAGCTGTTTCGGATAAACGACGACTGGTTCCGTAAACAAGTATATTATGTAATTAGATCCAATAATATTGTAGCACAGATTTTAAGATGTCCGTGATTTAAGTCCCTCTCACTTGAAAAGCATTGTTTCTTCTTGGTTTCGGATATTTTAGTCTTCGTTCTGCGTCTTTCACAATTCATTTATTCACCCGTTATATCTTTAGCTCATGCTTTCTAAATAACTCTATTTCTTCTCTTTCTTTGAGAAGGGTCTCATACCTGAAACATTAAGTGACTCTATTCCTTGTCAGTGTTAAATTAGTACAACGAATCCAATGTTCTTACTTCTTCCGATGGACTTGTTAATGTTTATTGTCTTTAATATGATTGGGCATGAATATATGTGTGTTTGTGTGTGAGTATGTGTGTGTGAGTGTGAGTGTGTGTGTATGTGTGTGTGTGCGTGCACATGTGTGCTCCTACGTGATTGCATTCGTTTGCGAGTGTGTATGTATGTGCATGTGTGCGTGTGTATGTAGATAAATGTTTATTCGTCTTTCTCATTCCCTTTATTCTTTTCTAGTTCTTCTGATGAATTACTAACATCCGAAACGTTGCTGTTCTTAACATTTCCTTAAAATCGTTTTATTAGTTCCGTTTTTATTCAACATTTTACCTATTGTGTAGCTATTTTCATTGCCCACTACATGATATATTGGCACATATATACTTTGTATATACACACATAATTTCAGGCATACATACATTCGTACATATAAGCACGCATACATACACATGTACGTACGTACGTACGTACGTACATAGATACATACATACAACAAAGCACAAATAAACACACGCACATACACATATGCATATACATAGATTAACCGCAACAGAGGCTCACACATTTGCATGGAAACATATATGGGAACTCATATATTCAAACACTTAACATTCTATGTCCAATAACGTCAAACGTTAGGCATGTTTATAGGTTGATATATAAAGACACAGGGATCTCCCCCACCTAAATATATACCCAAACAAAACATATAAACACATATGCACGTACACTCATGGCAGTATGTACGCCCTCGTATATAGTCACACATACACACACTGCAAAGATAGGTGATAGAATTATCCGAACGATTCCTTAGACATGCACAAACAGAAATAATTTAGTTAACATGTATATATTTATACATTCATACACACGCAATTCATACACATTTACATGTATACATAAGTAACATATACACAGAGGCTAAAGCTTAAATACACTGAGATATCTACACATTGACTAACACACATATATAATTATATATATATGCATTTCTAAGAAACCCGCATCATCTCTTTTGTGTCTTCAACGTGCCGTTACCAGCGAACAACCCGAACACAAGGCTCCCGTAATTTATACAATTATGGCCAGTTTCCATTTCATAATGCCTGCTAATGGCATCCCGAAAGGCCTTGATAATGAAATGAAATATGGCCGCTGCCTCTTTCACTTAAAGCCTCTGTTTATTCGTTTCCAGTGATTATAATATATGGGTTTCAGCCATTTCTATTTTCCTCTACACGGTCGCTCAACTTTCCAGCACTAACACCAGAATCTCCCTAAAATTTAACTATAATGCCATGCAAAATCAAGGCCACATTTGACAATATTATTCCAAATACGTTTTGTCAAAATGTTCGACCTGCCTGAAATAGCAGCTAAAATAATCTCTTAACTTTACATGTCTCGTTAAAAATATGAAACAGAGTTTAGTACTACACATACAATATACGAATATGTAAGACGTACTGTCCACGGTAGCAAACATTTGATCACCGATAGGTTTTGTGATGTGTAACGTGGTATGAACGATACCCAATATTAATAACAGCCCTTTCTCGAATATTATATATATTATCTCCAATACGTTCTATGAACATTCTTTTATTGTTAACAATATTAATTCTCTCCTTTGCTCACTATCTTTCAGTGTGTGTGTGTGTGTGTGTGTGTATGTGTGTGTGTGTGTGTGTGTGTGTGTGTGTGTGTTTGTGTGTGTGTGTGTGTATGTGTGTGTG
>NC_068986.1:88923894-88924534 GCF_001194135.2 Octopus bimaculoides | reverse complement strand
TATATTATATTATATCTATCATATATGTATTTAAGTATGTATGTAATTATTCAGTTTTATTTCAAGATTTCTTGCCAATAGAGAAAGAGCTAGTTTCTAACCTAGATCCAAGGCTCCTTTTCTGGAATTTCATCAACAACCAGGTACTTTTGTAGGTATGTATATATGTATACGTGCAGATTTGTATGTTTTGCCTTATGTATGTATGTATGTATGTATGTATGTATGTATGTATGTATGCATGAAACAGTAAACAAGCAGAGATTATATATATCTTAATATATAAATCTGAAATTGTGTGTTTGTGTGAAGCCTTTTTGAAAGTTTATAGAAATCCACATTTTCCACTTTTTCGTAAAAATTTTTTACATCAATCGAATTTTCTCGATGTGAACTTTCCAGTGCAGTAATTAGATTTTTAAAATTCCGTTTACTTTGTGTGATTTTAGGGAGATTTGGCTGTTGTTTCTAGCAACTTTTATATTTCATCCCTTCTACCTGGAACGCAATTCTTACACACGAGCTCAACATAAAAATATAGAGAGTAAGAGTTAAAGAGGGAGAGGGAGAGAGAGAGAAAGTGATACATACAACGTCATAGATTAAACTTTCATCTCAGTGTTCTTTACCTATTTTTCAT
>NC_068986.1:88920226-88922614 GCF_001194135.2 Octopus bimaculoides | reverse complement strand
AATCTGATAGAATTCTGGCAAAACTGTGTAGCAACAGATCGCCAGCAATTGCTTCATCAGAAATTGCCGTCCTAGCTCCTGTAAAAAGGGATCACCCTGCTATGTATAATCAGGGCAGCGCAAAAAGTTGTTTTGCACAAGCATTTCTATAGCCAATTACACGGATGAAATTTACGTATGCTTAATAATTTTACGCAAAACAGCCTTCAGACTTTCCCTATTAATTTCATCGTCTTTTGAATTATGAACATATTTACATCATAAGGGTTTTTTCGTTGTAAGGCTTTCTTTTTTAGTTGATTTTCAGCTAGCAAGACTTATCGTAGATGACATAATAAGTCACACCCGGACATGGTCGGGTTATACTGCTAGTATATATATAAATTCATTCTACTTATGGCTATTGGATTCTTATAATATATTATATTATTCATATGTTAATAATTGATCTATAAAATTCGTGGAAATTATTCGCCTAAAGGTGTGGAAACAAATAGTCGCCACGGTTAAAAGTATCTAAATCGGCATGGATTATTTCGTTAGCTGTTCCAATCAGTGTCCGAGTAAAACCTCAATCCAATGAATGAGATCAGTAAAATAATGAAGACGAATAAAAGAATAATACAGACATGTGTACGTGTATATATTGATATATACGAATATGTGTATATATTTAATCATACAATATGTATGCGTGTACGTATATATGTAATATATGTAGATGTGTACGTATATATATTTAAAATTTTTTAAACTCACTCATACTTGATTCAGTCGTTAGATTGCTGCCATGCTGGGACACCGCCTTCGAGATTTTTTAATGGAATGTATCGACCCCAGGACTTTATTTTCTCGGTATCTTTTGCCGAACTCTACGGTTCGCAGTGTAAACGTACCATCACTACTTGTCAAGCGGTAGTGTGGGACAAAGCCACACACACACACACACTGACATACACATACACTGACATACACACACACTGACATACACACACACTGACATATACACACAAACACGCGCATATTTGATAAACAGAAACTGAAAGATGCATTACATATGTATATATATATATATATACATATATATGTGTGTGTGTGTGTGTATGTATACGTTAGGCATCTTTTAGTTTCCCTCCATCAAATCCACTCTCAAGGCTTTGGTCGGCCCGAGGCTATAGTAGAAGATGCCCATATTGCAATGCAGTGGGGCTGAACCCGGAGCTGTGTGGTTAGGAAGCAAACTTCTTACCACACACCCACACTAGCGCCTATGAAAATGTTCCGTGCAATTATATACAATTACATATATATAATAAATTCTAAATCAACACAAACACACACACACATACACACTACAAACGTATTCATATTCGCACGCAACATTTAGACAAATAGTCAAAATTGAATGATCGCTACATGGATCAGTTTAGACGACTGTAAATGAAAAAACTAACCTGCGAGAGATACGAGTGAAATCTCACAAAGATTACAACCTAGTCTCTTATAATGGAAAGAATATACTGAGAACTAATGCCGTTAGGCAAATTACGAAATAAACAATAGAGATAATGAATGTCATAGAAATGTCGACGTTTCGGACAGTTGTCACTTGTCAAGAAAAATCGAGAAGGAATGCGGGGGAAAATAGGAAAAAGTCGCGTGCATACCCATGGTTCGCGCAGTTGTTTGTGCGTGTTTGTACATGGACTTTTACGTATATTTGTTTGTATGCCTGTATGTGTGTTTCCGCATGTATGAGTTAATGTTTTCTGCTTGTGTGTACAAGTGTTCTTGGGCGATGTTGCTTATCCATCGGTTGATTCCAGTCTGTGATCATAATCATTCCACTAATGTATATCCCAAAATTATTGACTTGCATACATTGTGTATCTAAACCCAAATTCTCCATTTTGTCGTCATTCTTTTAGACCTCGGGTATAATTTATGTGAGATTTAGTTGTTATTTCTAATATAAGCAGTGACAAGGTTGATGTCCAGCTATAAATTTCTCCCTATAGGTTTCTGTTAGTGTATGTGTACGCCAGCATGTGTGTACGTGTGCATGCGTGTATATGTGGGTGTGTGCGTCCTTGTGTTTTTGAGTGCACGTTTCTATATCAGCAAACGTATATGTAACAATTTTAGACAATGCGCATGCGTGTGCATATGCTTGTAAGTGTGTGTGTGTGCATGTATGTGTATGTGTATGTGTGTGTGCGTGCAGAGAAGGTGGTGCATATCGGAAAGTGCGCGTACCCTGAATTTTCACAATGCTTCATATGTAAATGTGCGAGTTTCTCTTTGCCTGAGCACGTGTGAGTGTAGATATTAAACACAAGACAACATACACACGCACTCACTCACAAGTATACACATTTTTATATATGC
>NC_068986.1:88918544-88919564 GCF_001194135.2 Octopus bimaculoides | reverse complement strand
TATATATATATATATATATATATATATATATATATATATATATGCATATAGGCATATATACATAGACATCTTTATATAGGCATACATATATACATATCTATTTATATTATTTTATGATTTATAGAGGGAGAGACGGACAAACAGGAGGGAAAATGAAAGATGAGTATGTGTTTATGTATATGTATGAGTGTACGTGTGTATGTGCGTACGCGTTTTAAGTGTGCATTTGTGTGCATGTGACACAGTACTTGTCAGCACATTCCCACCCTCTATGATGGATCACCTCAGAAAGAAAATTGAAAATTGAACATCAAATCAAACACGTGGACAGGCACACGTGGTGTACGCCCACACCATGCATGTGTTTGAAAGGGAACACACGTAGACATTAAAATGCACAGGCACATATACGCAGACATACATAGACACACCTCATGCATAGATACATAAATACAGACAGATATATACGCACATACATGCATACAGACAGACAGGCATACGTACATGCATACATACATATATACATACATACAACACAATACGTAGAGGTCGACTGATAGATACCACAATTAGTTACAGAAACAGAGAAAATGAATTACTACAACCTCATCATTCCCAATGCCAGCACCAGCGTAACCATCACCACTTCCACCACTACTACTAATTACCACCGACTGCAGCCCCGCTCTCATCTCACCAACACGTTCAAAGCCATCATCTGCACCATTACCATTTTCACGATCGCCGCCATCAACGCAACCACCATGAGTACCCACTTCTGTTAATCTCATCAACACCCGAATCATCACCGTCTCTACCACATTCGCTACAACCACTGCTGCCGTCACTGCAGCTACTACTGTCGGGAATGATAAACAGCACCCGAATCACCACCGTAATTCTACCACCGCTTATACAATAACCATCAACCATCAACCATCAACCATCACTATCACCATCTCCACCACAACCAACACCACCACCACCAACAATAACAACAACACCACCGCCACCACCACC
>NC_068986.1:88914518-88918234 GCF_001194135.2 Octopus bimaculoides | reverse complement strand
CACCACCACCACCACCACTAACACCACCACAAACACCACCACACCAACTGCAGTAGCATCATTACCATCGCTGTCACCTACTACTACTACAACTACTACTACTACTACTACTACTACTACTACTACTACTACTACTGCTACTGCTGCTGCTGCTGAGGCTGCTGCAACTACTACTACTATTACTACTACTACTACTACTACTACTACTACTACTACTACTACTACTACTACTACTACTACTACTACTACTATCAGCAATGAAGCGATCTTTACAACTACAAACTACACTAGCACCAAAGTTACTACGTTTACGAAAACTACGATGAAATCACTTAGACATGTTTCATACTACTACAACTAGTTTTACCAAGATCACCACCACTAATACTACTACTACCATTAGGAAGAGCATGACCTAAGAAGCCACCTTCTACGCCAATCCAATGGCTCAAACCACTGCTACAAACACAAAGATAACCCCATCCACTGCCTCTATACCAATACAACTATTTCTACTACCACCATTGCCAACATCAAACCAAATTAAAGAAAAACCGCCATCATCAACAACCATTACCACTAGCACGACGACGACCACCACCACCACCACGACCACCACTACCACCACAACCGCCGCCGCCGCCGCCACCACCGCCACCGCCGCCACCACCACTACCACAACACCACGTTTCGAGCAATGCCTTCCGTCAGAAACAGGAGACGGAGGAAAGTCCAAGTGACGGAGGAAAAAATCGCCAACGATCCAAATGTGGTTATATACATACATACATATATACACATATATACATGGAATTAAAAGAATTAGATTTCTCTGTAGGCTTACCAAAATGTTTTTCTGTATACACTTGTTTTTCGTTTTATTGTTTGTTTCTTTTGTCTGCATGGACTTTAGATATATTTCTGTGTGAAATTCTGATTTATTCATACATATGAACAGACTGATGTAATTTCCGCCAAAAGCCACAGATTGGACGCCATATTGATATTTACTAACAGTGAATGCCTATTGCAATACGCTGAGTACACATGCAGAATCCAGCGCACATCATATTAACGGCTTTCATTTTATCTTCAATATTATCATTATTATAAGGACGGCGAAGGCTGTGAGCTGGCAGAAACGTTAGCACGCCGGGAGAAATGCTTAGCGGTATTTCGTCTGCTGTGACGTTCTGAGTTCAAATTCCGCCGAGGTCGACTTTGTCTTTCATCCTTTCGGGGTCGATAAATTAAGTACCAGTTACGCACTGGGGTCGATGTAATCGACTTAATCTGTTTGTCTGTCCTTGTTTGTCCCCTCTGTGTGTAGCCCCTTGTGGGCAGTAAAGAAATAGGTATTTTGTCTGCTGGTACGTTCTGAGTTCAAATTCCGCCGAGGTTGACTTTGCCTTTCATCCATTTCGGGGTTGATAATTAAGTACCAGTGAAACACTGAGGTCGATGTAATCGACTTGTGCCCTCCCCCAAATTTTAGGCCTTGTGCCTATAGAAGAAATTATTATTATATATTTGTTTATTGCCCGCAGGGGGCTAAACATAGAGGGGACAAACGAGGACAGTCATAGGGATTGAGTCGATTACATCAACCCCCGTGCGTAACTGGTACTTATTTAATTGACTTCCAAAGGGTGAAAGGCAAAGTCGACTTCGGGGGAATTTGACCTCAGAACTTAGCGGCAGCCGAAAAACTGCTAAGCATTTCGCCCGATGTGCCAACGATTCTCCTATCTCGGCGCTCTAGAAACGATTATTATACGGACGTTCAGAAGGCAGAATCGTTAGCACGTCTGGCAAAATGCTTAGCGGCATTTCGTCTCTCTTAACGTTCTGAGTTCAAATTCCGCCCAGTTCGACTTTGCCTTTCATCTTTTCGGAGTCGATAAAATAAGTATGAATTGAACACTGGAGTCAATGGAATCGACTTGTCCTCTCCTCGGAAATTTCTACCCTTGCGCCAAAATTTGAAATCAATTTTAACATTATTATTACATAAACGAAGGTGGCGAACCGGTAGAAAGACTAGGATGTCTTTAAAATGCTTTGTAGCTTATGTTTCACGATTTTTAAGTTCGATTTCAAATCCTGCTGACGTGAATTTGATAATAATTCTTTCCAATTCTGGTACAAGACTAGCAATTTTGAGAAAAGGGAGCAAATTGATTTCATCGATACTGGTACTTTTTTTATCGATTGCGAAAAGGTAAAAGTCTCAGAAAGATAGAACTGATTTCCGCAGGATTTCGACGGAGAAAGTAATAAACTGACGCTGTTAAGCATTTTGTCCGACGCACTAACGATTCTTCTTCTTCTGGTTATTATTAAGGCAGTGAACCGATAGAATCTTTAGTGCGCCATACAAAATTCTTAGCAACTTTTCTTTCGGTTCTACGATCTGAGTTCAAACCCCACCAGATTCGATTTTTCCGTTCAATCCCTTCAAAGCTGCTGGTCAGTTGTCGAAATTAGAAAGAACTATTAAATAACGTTGATGACGACGATGATGATCACGATATTGATGCTGAAGAGGAAGGGGTGTCAGCATGTGTGTAAGTGTATATGTGTGCGCGTTTGTTTTTGTTTTTTTTTCTGTATGCACGACGTTCGTTGTATAATTTTGATGAAAATAATTGCGGTGTGTATAATGCTGCTTCTAATGGTGCGCATACTATTAATGCTATTAGCGACATCATCATCATCATCATTATCATCATCATCATCATCATCATCATCATCATCATCATCATCATGATCATCATCATCATCATCATCATGATCATCATCATCATCATCATCATCATCATCATCATCATCACCGTCGCAATAGCAATAATTATCCGTATTGACGTGGCTGAGAATGCTGATAAAGGCGATGACAACATAATAATAATAATAATAATAATAATAATAATAATAATAATAATAATAATAATAAAAAGGCGTTATCTTTAACGATAAATTACGCAAGTGGCAATATCATTAGAAATCACAACAATACTGACAGCACCATCACCATCATCACTAATATCATCACCACAGCTTCTACCCCCGCCATCAACAATAGCAACAAAAAAATAACAAAAAGTCATAAAATGACAGCAAAACGGAACACAAATTTTCATTAAAAGTCAGAAGGTAGAGGCTGTCGTAGCAGAGATATTGTAAATTAGGGAAAGGTCCCCAAAAATGATGATATATAGAGAAGGGAAAAAGTAATTTTGTCCGTTGACAAATGACATTTAGGATCAATGAGCTGTCACAGCAAGGTGGGGCCCGAGATACGTCAGTGGAAAATAAGATGGTTGAGCCTTCGTTAGTTACATTCAGGGTACCATCTGTCTGGACAGGAAAAATTAATATTTAGACGTGTCTCAGTGTATGTCTGTGTTTGTGTATATATGTGCAAATATATGTGCCTTTACATGTGTATTTACATGTACATACACAAACACATGCACGCTCATACACTCACATACAGGCACACACATAGACACACACGCACACACACTTATTTTTAAGTGTATATGCATGCAAACATAAATATATGAACATACATATACAAGCACCTGTAAAGATGCTCACATACATGTCCCTATATGTGTGCATGTGCTTGCATTTATGTGTATGTATATGGATGTGTGTGTTTGTGTATGTGTATATGTATGTTTATACATTTATATATATATATATATATATAT
>NC_068986.1:88911263-88913653 GCF_001194135.2 Octopus bimaculoides | reverse complement strand
CATATACAAGCACCTGTAAAGATGCTCACATACATGTCCCTATATGTGTGCATGTGCTTGCATTTATGTGTATGTATATGGATGTGTGTGTTTGTGTATGTGTATATGTATGTTTATACATTTATATATATATATATAAACATACAGGTTCACCAGCCTTGTCCACATCGTTGCCTTCTTGGCAATATGCACATGAAAAGAATGTGTTACTACTTACATTTATCCCGATCACGTACCTATTGTGATTTTCCAATTGTTTCCCTATTGCAATCCTTCCAGGTCCTATGTATATTAGTAATGGATTTTGTAAGTTGATGCTGAAGAGTTTGAAAAGTTCCAAACTTAAACTGCTTGCTGATTTCTTCAGGCCATTAGTGATTTTCATTACGTTCTTGCTGTAAGTTAGCGACGAGAAAGTTTTCTTAATTGCCCGAAATACATTTGTATCATAAGCGTGAATAGTAAGTTTGGTAGCTTATTCAGCTGAGGATATGACTCACAGAGGCACTTGAAATTCTAATGCTCACAAAACAGTTCTCTCTCTCAGATTTCCTGCGGGAGGAATCATCTGATTCTGCCTTGTAAAATGACATACAGTACCCTCATAATTTCCCATGTATACAGAAATCACGTAGATTTAGGCGCATTATCCCATAGCTGAATTCATCAACAGCGTTTTTAAAGTCGAGATTTATTCTTTTCTACTCTAGTACAATGCTCGAAATTTTGGGAGAGAGGGACAGTCGATTAGATCGATCCCAGTACGTAACGGGTACTTAAGTCGAGATATATTGCCTGCGCAAATACTCATGCAGTTGTCTCAGCACCAAGTTATACTGCTGTAGGAGTTGCGTCCGGCAGCTTCTTGAGCGAAAACTATATTTAGTGCCAGTGTGCTTGTGTGTATGTACGCACATCTTAGAATAAGTATTTCTTAGTCTCTCTCTCTCTCTCTCCCTCTGGCACTCATTTCACGACTTTGGTGATATGTGACGTCAGAGAGATAGCCATGGTATTTTTAGCATTTGCTTTACTTTGCCTTTCTGAACTGGATATGTTATGCTTTTCTTCAACTTCATCTCCTAATAGACGCATACCCACATATTCCTTTTGGATTATTGCTAGTTTGACGGCTCCAAACACGTACTTTTTAACAAAATTAATGTGTTGGCTGCTTTTGCGCCTCTTTTTGTTTTCTTGTCTTTAGTCGTAAGGCGATGGTCAAATGGTCATACGCTCTGACATAACACGTTATCAGTACATAGTCGTAAAATTTCACGGGAGCGGCAATGAGTTTCTCTCAGTCATTCTCTTGCTTTTTATGGCCCTAGAGTTTTGCGAGGAAACCCCCGACAATAAGCAGATATTCTGGGGCGGTAGTGTATTCACAAATAATAGATAGGTCTAGGAAAGGTGTTACAAAAATGGCGTGTCATCATAAATTGTTTGCTAGTTAGTTTATCGCAGCTGACTATTCTTTACTTACTAGTTGGCCGAATACTTAGGAAACAGAGATATTAACGTACAGGAAATTATGCTGCCGCAATATTTAGAATACTATTAGATATATTAGAATGAGACTGGCAAAGAGAACTACGATAGTTGCTGAGGAACTATTAAGTTATGCCTCCGATGTTGCTCTACGCCAGACGCACTTGTTTGGTGAAGGGGACTGAAATCGTGAAGAAAGTAGACACTTTTTTTCCTGGTTAGGAAAACCAAGGACAGACAGAAAGATAGATATGGGGTGGAGAGCGCGAGCGAGCGAGGAAGAGAGAGAGAGAGAGGGAGAGAGAGAGAAAACCTGGATTTGCCATTTGATGCAATATAGGAGGGAAATTGAGAGGAGCTGCCGTGTGGTGAATATAAAATAGCCATTTTATGTAAGTACCTCCATTTGTTATAAATCACGGATTGGGTAAACGGCGACACAACAATTTTCTCAATTTATGTCGCCGTCCTTAAATAGCCTAATATAGCTGCTTTTTTTATTCTGTAACTCACTGAAATATGATACATAGATGGCTATTTTAATTTAGCGTTGTCCCAGAAGAATATGCTGGGGTTCTCTTCAATCGGGTGACTATTTGCAAAATCAATGAATGTCATAAATGTTATACTCAATATTTCATATATCAGTGGCGAGGAATTCTAATCTCGGGATGTAGCAGGTTGCGAGCGCTCCCAAATGAAACACCCCCCACTACCATCAGCACCATCACCCCCCCACCACCACCAAACGGTCGAACTTTTATTCTTACAAGTCACTGCTGGGACAAAATTAGCTCTGTTTCTTATGTGTATTATATTTACACTGCAGATGCATAAGAGATATGTCACAATCACATGAAGAATAGTACATTAATGGCTATATGTGTGTGTGTGTGTGT
>NC_068986.1:88910311-88910836 GCF_001194135.2 Octopus bimaculoides | reverse complement strand
TATATATATATATATGCATGCATATATCTATGTGTATGTGTGTATGTTTGTGAGTCTCTCTAAGTGTGTGTGCCCATCACTTGAAAACCGGTACTGCTGTGTTTACGTCACCGTAACTTAACGGTTCGGCATAAGTAACCGATAAAATAACTACTAGGCTTCAAATAAAGGTTCGATTTGTCCGACTAAAGCGGTGCCCCAGCATGATCGCAGTCAAATGACTGAAACCAATAAGAGATAAAAGACATATTTATATATTTTTTCGTAAGCAGATATATTGTTACTGTTTCACATTCGCCTACTTTCAACCAACATATTCTCCTTTCTTTTTTCTCTTTATTTTCTTTTCCTTTCACTTTACTTGATTCCTTGTCTTTCCTCTAATTTCTTTGTTACTTTAATACATTTTCTGGTACGTTCCGTTTTACATTTTGCATTCCATCTTTGAATACTTGTTTTTCTGCTGTCTATCGTGTCACTTTTCTTTCTTTCTTACTTTCTTTCTTTCTTACTTTCTTTCTTTCT
>NC_068986.1:88909697-88910301 GCF_001194135.2 Octopus bimaculoides | reverse complement strand
TTCTTTCTTACTTTCTTTCTTTCTTACTTTCTTTCTTTCTTTTTTCTTTTTTTTTCTTTCTTTCTGTCCTTCTTTCTTTCTCTCTTTCTTTACTTTCCATCTACTCTTTATATACTTTTCTTTTACCTTTGCTTACATTTTTCTTTCCTTTATTTCTGTATCCTCCATTTTCCTTCTTTTCCTCTCCTAAATACTATATTTCCTTCTTATATTATATTCGTTTTCCTTTCTTTTCAAACATATCTTCTTTGCCGCATTATTCCTTTTCACTGTATCGGAGATTATTTTATTTTTCAGCAGTTATATTAGTTGACAAAGCTAGTAAGTTATCACAGACAAAAGAAATAATAATAATAGTAAAAACCGAAAAAATAAACTCACAAATATAATTAAATAAAATAAACGACAGAGAAAAAATATCGTAAAACAAACTACAACTTCAACAATGAATTATATAAAAAATTAAATACCAATAATAATAATAATGATAATAATAATAATAATAATAATAATAATAATAATAATAATAATAATAATAACAATAATAATAATAATAATAATAATAATAATAATAATATAACGGTGATGACGATGGTGATGACAA
>NC_068986.1:88906168-88909503 GCF_001194135.2 Octopus bimaculoides | reverse complement strand
TATTATTATTAGTAGTAGTAGTAGTAATAGTAGTAGTAGTAGTAGATGTATTAGTATCAACACCATTCATTTATTTATTTATTTGTTTATTTATACTGCCATTCTCTACTTTGTTTGTTTTATTGAAATTGGGAAGCTAAGGTTTCAGAGCAGAAAAAAACCCCCAGAAATGTACTATAAATACTATAGAAAAAAAAAACAAAACAAAAACAATGAAATACAATAAAATAAATGAAATAGAGTTGGTGAAGATGTGAGAGATGGGAGGAGGAATAAATTAGTGAAGAGAGGGTTGTTGTTAATTGGTAGAGATTGAAATTACAGCTGATCGATATGGCTTATTTAAGCAGAGCTGAGACAGAGTGAATAAAGAAGCTAAGAAGCATCAGAAGTTGAAACTGATTGGTTGTGTGAAGGGTAAATGCTAAAGTAGGAATACTTCTAAATACACCACTGACTTACAGATGAAAGGAAACAGTTTTCATAGCTAAATAATGCGAATAAATCAATAAAGTAAATAAAACGCTCCGTTAGTATTAACCACATGAACAACAACATCAATTCGGAAACCGAAATATCAACACACTCATACACACGTGTGTATATATATATATAAGCATATGTATACATATATGTATCTACTTATATACATATATATATATCCTTAAATGTATATACACGCATACATTTATAGATGCCTATAAATATATGTGTATTGGTATGCATTTATATGTGTACATACACAGAACTGCACACACACCACTCACATATATATATCGTTTTATTTGCTAAATGGTCTAAAAGAATCTTTAAAATTATACAATTCGACATTGGCATAGAAAAATGAATTTGAATTAAGTAACCTTAGGGTTTACATGGATCTCCCGAATCTGGTTCAGTGCTTAGAGGGTTCCTGCCTTCGCACTTTTGCAGGAGGCTTGAAATGGAAGGCAAGAGCTCGAACATCAGGGTCCCACGCCTTGGTGTACTTACCCAAGTTGTATTACGAATACAAAGATGCATATGAAGAAACAGACCCCCAACACGCACTCGCTTGGTCTTATATACATACATACATATATATATATATATATATATGGGAAAATTTACGAAAAAAACAACAACAGACGAGGACAGGTGGTATAAATAACAAAAGGATGTATTAGTTTAACGCTCGGGAATAGAGAAAATCTTTAACGTTTCGAGCTACGCTCTTCAACAGAAAGAGATAAGGAGAAAAACAAGGAGAACAAAATTTTAATGTCGTGGTCAGTGATCTATCATATATACTTTTATTGTGTAAAATGTCTATGATAGTATGGGAGTGAAACAAACTTAAAGGATACAAACTGTCCAGCGAATACTCTGAAATAAAGGGAAGAAAATTAAAAACGAATTCCAGAGTTTGCTCCAAATATACCACACATAAATATCAGATGAATATTTTATACATGTCTTCATGGTTCCGAACACTCTGCAAGAATTGGCAATAAATTCGATTTTATTATTGTTAATATTGTCTTCCTATAAAGTCCAGAATGTGGTTGTGAAATATTACCCGAATTTTTAATTAATAAAGAGCTGCAATAAGTCAATTATAATAGTTACTATATGCAGAGCCTCAGCTCTGCATTTTAATAAGCCACTTTGATAAACTAAAGCTTTAGGAAGTCATAGGCCATCTACAGAATTCAAAAGACTGGGGAATCAATGATAATCAAATGGGACAATGTCCGGCGAATATCGTGGGTAGGGCATCGTTACCCATTGAAACTGCTCCAGTCTTTGGAATGTCATTCTGGCTGCATGTGGCTAAGTGTTATCCTGTTGAAAGAACACCTTTCATCTTGAAACCAAAGATGATCGTTTTTCTTCTAGCGCTGGCTTAAGCCATTCAATACTGCTCGCAGAAGATCCCCTTTGTCATCGTTTGGTTTGGGTCTAAAAGTTCAAAGTGGAATAAACCTTTCATATACCATCAACAAATAACAACACCTTACGTAGGTGAAAACCTTCTGTAGCCTGGTGTGCCGGTGTTTCTCCTTTCCCTACCCATTGTCTCCGGCGCTTGACATTTTTATTGAGAACCCGTTTCTCTCATCGGTCACTAATCGGTCCAAAAAAAGGTTCATTCGTGACACGTAACAGCAAAAAAGAGCACACATTCACTCTCTGTGCGCGATTCGACTCAGAAAGTTTGTAAGAAACCCATTGACCCAATTTGCTGACTTTTTTGATGGCACGCATGTGTTGATGACAAAATCCAAGCTTCTCTGCTACTTCCTCAACAGTTACGATGGGATTTTGTTCCACCAGCATTTGCAGGACGTCCTCGTGGATTTCTACAAATCTTCTAGGACGAGGTTCGTCTTCTAGGCTGACGTCATGTATCTCAAACAATGAATCTGCTTCATCGATATAATAGTAGAGGTATACCCAACGTCCAAATAGTTACACAGAAAGACTCATACACACACGCGCGCATTCTTGATGCCATAAGAATTTAGCAACTTTGAAAACGTGTAATAATATTCCTGGAACGATGCACCATGAAGCAGGAAACGCTTTAAAAAAACTGTGTATCAATAATGGGTTGAAACCAATGCAGATTGAAAAGGTCAAAGGCTTCTCGCTGAACTGGAACCGACATCTTCAGTAAGCATGACACTTGTCTTAGTTGGTGCTCAGTGGATCCGGACACGAAACCAGGTGGTTGGGAAGCAAACTACTTTTCTCATAAATCATTAAACTGTATTTGCAGAAAATATCTTTATTATCCTTAATATAACATAAAGTCTACGTAGCGCGAACTAATATGTCCTAAGGCTATTTGCTTTCTCTTTTGAGTTAACAGCATTTTAGACTTAGGTATTTGCTTTGGTTTCGGGATTGATGATATTGTGACAAAAGTATCAGTTCATTATTAGCGACTTCTAAATTTTAGAATTATAAATCATTCCAATTATTACATTATTTTTAATACGCATTAATTATTGGAAATTTGTTTTCATAATATTTCCAACTAGTAAGGATATTGGGGGTTGGGTTCATCTGATGAGTGTTCCATTAGTTTGTTCTACTGTATGTATATGTGCGTGAGAGTGTTTGTATAGTATAATGTATAATATAATATATCGTAATAAAATGTATAATATAATATAATATGATATAATAAAATATATTCATTACTGCTTATATACAAATATACATATGTATGTGCATCTATATATAAGCATATATGTGCGCATACATAAATATAGATGTATCTATGCATATATATATACATATATATATATATATATATATATATATATATATATATATATATATATATA
>NC_068986.1:88904212-88905987 GCF_001194135.2 Octopus bimaculoides | reverse complement strand
TATATATATATATATATATATATGTGTGTGTGTACATACCAGATTAAGCAAATAAATGCGAAACAAGGTGGAAAAATAGTACTCGAATACCGTTCTCGTTCGTCGCATAGTTTTGGATTAGAATCTAAGCCAAAACTGTCTGACGAACGGGAGCATGAAACTCTGAGTAACAGTTTTTGTGATGTATTTGCAGCTATATTAATAAAGTATATATATATCTGTAATATAATATGTGACAATTATTCGGTTGCAATAATAAAACTCCGAGGTTTGGATGTCGGGGCGGAAATCTGCTCCGGCCTCTCGTCAGTTATCAAGGCAATCAAAGAATGCAATGCAAATGACTGTTAAACAAAGAGAAATTACTATGTAATTAACCGTTACTAAGACAAAGGAGCTATTAGAATGACCGTTAAATAAGGGGAGAAAAGCGAAGGGGAGAAAATAAAAAAAAGTAAAAAGGCTCATAGAAATCGCGTATACAAAAACATGCGCGCACGCAGACCCACGTACATGTGCCTATTTGCATATGCTCACTCACATTCGCGTGAAACACATAGTGCACACCCACACATACGGCTATATATGCACATATATATGCAAACATACATGTACACATATACATAACTGCACACACACACATAAGCGTGCGCGTATATATTCCCGTACGTGCACAATGTTCATATATACGTCTATATACGCACATGCACAAGAAAAATGCAGGGTGAAATGTAAAATGTAGAAAAAATATGTAAAAATACATAAAGCAATAAAAATATATAAAAATATGTAAAAAATAGATAAAAAATGTATATAAAAATATAGAGATAAAAAATGCTTGTACGTGGACACAATATAAAAAGCAGGTTCTATCTGTGATCTTGGGGGGGACAAAAAACGTAACAAATATTTAGCCATATGTGGACATGATCCAAAAAGCTCAGTTCTTAAATTTAGACATGTAGCGGGGTCTAAGCTGCTTTTCCAGATGAGCCAGTGTATATATACATATCTATTTATAGAGACATAAACACACGCACGTGCACACACACACACACACACACACACACACGCATATACATACACACACAGACACGCATACAACACACGCGCACACACACACACACATATATATATATACATATATATATATATATGGTTCACATACAAAAATATATCCACACATAAGTATACAAACACACACTCACACACACGCACACACACACACAACACACACACACACACACACAAACATATACATATACACGCATTAAACAGCGGATACATAGTAGAAGAACAAGAAAATCAAAACAATAAAAAACTAAAGGCTCACAGGGTGATGGTTATTTTTTCCCATTTCCTTCAAATTTATTGCTATTTCCTTAAGTGCTGTTTAAATGTGTTTGCTATGAGTTCAGTGCCATGTTATATTTGGTCCGCAATATAGTGTTTTAGTGGCGCTAGATTCAGGAATTAAATTCCATGCATGCATGGGAATTGTCAAAAAAATGCAAACTTCAAAACATCACAAAAAGATATCATGCTGCGATTGTTTAAACGTATTCTGTGTTACGTGTATGCTTAGACACGTACAGGACAATGTACACACACGCACACACACACACACACACACATGTATATATTTTTTAGTTACGTGCTTGTATAGGCACAGGCGTATATGCATATACATACTTATAAATATGTATATATGTAATGTGCGCGTGTGTGTATATATATATATATGTATGTATATATATATATATATATATATATAT
>NC_068986.1:88897863-88899253 GCF_001194135.2 Octopus bimaculoides | reverse complement strand
TATATATATGCATATATATATATGAGTATATATATATATATATATATATATATAAATATATATATATATATATATACATACATCTATATGTATGATATAAGATACATATCATTATTCCTGTCAGAGCTGTTGAGTTCAAATCTCACCGAGGTCAACTTTGCCTTTTATCATTTCATCGTTTTGATGATCATAATGTAAGTACCATTTGAGCAGTGTGGACATTGTAATCGACTAACCCCTGTTCGCAGCATTTCAGTCTTTGCGTCCTATAGCACGAAGTGTTGTTGTTGTTGCTGTTATTATTATTATCGTTATTATTATTCAGTAAGAGAGCAGTACATGCCATCAAAGTGACACTGGGGTAAAATATACGAAGCCCAATCTACCCATCATAACTACGCGCCTGATAAGAGTACACCAGGCACATGCATCACAACCATATGTGCGCGACATGGTGATCTCATATCAAGATAAACAGTGCATGACCTTGGAGGTGGGGCCTAGTTAGAATTTTCTTCCGGTCGAGTAACCCATCCTTCTCAAAAGGTCCCTGAATAAGGTTTGTTTAAGGATGTTGAGCAAAACACGCATGTTTCCAAAGGTGAATTATTCCTCTCACCACATGGCTATAATGCTCCCCCACTACTTCTGCTCATGATCAGAGATGCACATATCGTTAGCCACCAAAGGAACATGCTCAACTGGTTAAGGTCAAACAGCTGACAAGCAAATCTGTGGTATTAAGCAGAATATTTGCTGTAGCCCATCTTTTATACCAAGACAAAACAATGTACAGGATAAAATTTCCAATCAATTAAGATCAGAAGCCATGAGAACCACTGCCTTGTTATTATTATTAATATTATTCTCATTATTATTGACGCATGGTGTAGTGGTTACAGTGTTGCACTCCTAGACCGGGTGGTGTATTGTGTTCTTGAGCGAAGCATTTCATCTGACGTTGCTAGACGAACACTTCCACACCTAAGGCCTGGTACATCGTTCAACTGTTGAGGCAACGTCGATTTGATGGGTACAGTGAGCTAATATACGACACAAACATTTGATCATTGTAAACAAATCATTTATGCAGATCGTTCGGCAAAAGCTGAGTCCATTACATTATTATGATTAAATGCTTTTTTTTTAGATTTCTAAAATTTTCCTTGCGTCTTGCAAACTTTTCAATAGTATAGACTCTCAAAACTATTAGATAAGGTTGCAATACCCAACGAAAATTTTAGAAAAACAGAAAAAGAAAAGAAGCGGAAATTTTACTGGTAAATGTGTTAAATTATAAAGAACCAAAAGAGAATGTCTCTCGCCAGACACATCGGAATAGGCTTCAACACACGAACTCACATAAAGAATCTTTCAAACCAAATCCCAA
>NC_068986.1:88894441-88897236 GCF_001194135.2 Octopus bimaculoides | reverse complement strand
ACACACACACACACACACACACACACACACACACACACACACACATATATATATATTTATATATATATATATATATAAAAGCACACACAAAATTAGACTCTATATGTCTGTGTGTGCCTTTGCAGCCGTTAATGGATACACGTTTTTTTCCTCTCTAATTCCATTCTCTCCCTATCTGTTTCCTCTTCTCCTCCATTTGTGTAGAAGAGCATAGGCTCGAAATATCAAAGACTTATTCCATTTTTCATATTTGTTTATTCTTCCCTGACCTGTCTGTCTTTTGCTTTTTGTTTTTATTTTTGCATCATTTTGGACCATTATTATGCACACACACTCCCACACACACACACATACAGATACACAGATACAGACACACACACACAGACACACACTCACACATCGTTGATGTCACAAGAATTTTATAATTTTTTGAGATAAGTGAACTAATTCTGTTTTAGGAATATCTTGAATCACAAAGCATTATAAATAAAAGCATGTAAATAGTGGTTTACAAAGAAATCCCTTTGGATAGAAAATAGCTGAAGGATGCACGTACAGCCATCGACGTTTGCTCCCCCTATCGTCAAGGTTTGTGATTTTATAGTTGAAATAATATGATGACATAATGACATAACATTCCTATAGCACGCACGAAATATTCTCGGGAATTTTTTGTAGAAAGGAGGATTTGGAAACAAAAGACATGAATATTTTATTAGTCTATTCTTGAATATGGTCTGAGGGTTCTAGATTGAGAGTGCAAATCAATTGCTTTTTCAAAAAAAAATCTAAATCAAAAACAAAACAAAACAAAAAAAAGCTACAACTTTGCATTAGAAACAAATAATAATATTAAATTACACTGAACAATAGAAAGAACGACAACGTTTCAATAGCTTAGCCCTAACGTTATCACTTCTGCTAGAAATAACAGTCAAATGAACCTTAAATCAAATCATAGTCTAATACCACTGAAAAACAAAGAAGGCAAACGTAAGGGATTATGTCATTTGACAATAAGCTATTTTTGAAATGAACCAATCAGGTTGAGTAAAAAGCAAACAACGTTTTGAACCATGAAGAATTTGTACTGGATTTTTGCAGTTTTTAATTTTTTTCAAACATCTTTTGCAGTTGTCTAAAAATACATATACAGACTCGCCACAATGCATCAATAAATTAACATTGATATTCTTTTCCCCGTTGTTACAATCATCAGAAATGGAACTGTAAAAGCATGATATTCGAACAATTTTGCTATTCAACTTCCAAAAAGGACGTAAAGCAGCTGAAACTACTCGTGATATCGACGAAACGTTTGGTGAGGAAATGATCAGTGACTGGTCTGCTCGAAAAGGATTTAAACAGTTTCACAGTGGAGATCTGAGGCTTGAAGATCGTGAGCGTAGTGGACGCCCATTTATCATTGATGCAGGTCAATTAAAAACCATCATTGAGAAAGATCCACATAAAACCACTCGAAAACTGGCAAAAGAACATCAAGTTAGCCAGAAAACTGCCCGCAACCATTTGCATGCGATCGTAAAATCAAAAAAGCTCGACAAATGAATACCACACGATTTGAATGAAAATCAGAAAATGCGCGCAGATATGAAATTTGCCCGTCGCTTCTTCTCCACAACCTGACAGATCCATTTTTCAACCCCATTGTAACTTGCGATGAAACGTGGATTCTGTACAATAAAAAAAAACATTCTTTGCAGTGGCTGGACCAAAATGAAGCACCGAAAACCTTCCCTAAACCTGAGCTCTTCAAAAGGAAGGTTATGGTGACTGGTGATGTACTGCTGGACTCTTCCACTATAATTTCTTAAAACCCGGAAAAACCAACACTGTAGAAGCATATTGCCATGAAATTGCAAAAATGAACGAAAAACTGCCACTCCTCCGTCCCAGACTGGTCAACAGAAGAAGGCCATTCATTCTTCATGACAATGCTCGACCACACGTTTCACTAACATTCCCGAAGTTGAGGGAACTTGGCTACGAATTTTTCCCTAATCAGCTTATTTCCGAGATCTTTATTCTATCGACTACCACTTTTTCAAGCACTTTGATGGTCTCCTTCGAGAGAAGGAGTTCATAAATCAAACCGATGCTGAACGTGCGTTCAAAGAGTTCATCAGCTCCAGAACTTCAGACTTTTATGTTACCGGAATAAACAAACTTGTAACTCGTTGGCAAAAATGTGTTGATTGTAATGGTACTTACTTTGATGAATAAAATTTCCGCATTGTTGAAATATATTGAGATGAGTTTCATATTTCAAAACACTTCTTACTTTTTTTCTCATTCTGATCTCTATCGTTGCTATTATGCTAAACTGTGGTGTGTCCAAATTTGGCCAAATGCTCTTTTTTTTTTCAATATTTATTTTTGCTTGCAATAACCGGTTCCTTTGGTCTAACTATCATATCTTCAGTTGCTTGAGATGCCAAGATATCAAAAATCGTCAAAGTATAGAACAATGGTTTTGCTATGGAATGATGAAACTATATTTTTGTTTTCTGAAAAATCAAAATTGTAGACTTATGACACATTTGCATAATAGCAACGATATATATATATATATAAGCGCAGGTATGGTTGCATGGTAAGCAGGTTGGTTCCCAACCACATGGTTCCAGTTTCAGTCCTTCTACGCGGCACCTTGCGGAAGTGTCTTCTACTATAGCCTCGGGCTGCCCAATGCTTTGTGAGTGGATCTGGTAGACGAAAATGAAACGACAACGCGTCGTATGTATGTATATATATATATATATATATATATATAT
>NC_068986.1:88889375-88893334 GCF_001194135.2 Octopus bimaculoides | reverse complement strand
CTTTAACATCACACATCTCTCCTTCGCACACCTGCATACACACCCAGACACACACACACACGCACATGTACACACACACACACACACACACACACACACACACACACACACACACACACACATCTCATCACATGAATCAGTGGAAAGAAACATGACAGTTGCGAAATCTCTGAGGAATTGTGCATGTTTCACTCGAAATATTGTCCTTGCTGCTGTTGTTAGTGTTGTTGTTGTTGTTGTTGATGGGGAAGATGATGATGATGATGATGAAGGCGGTATAGGTGGTGGTGGTGGTGTTAGTGGTGATGATTATAGTAAAGCCGATGGTAGTAATCTGGTGGTATAATGCGTACCGATGTATGTTATTGAGCGTAATAGAGGGAGACAAGCTAATTTTGATGTTGGTAGAGTTGGTATAATTAGTTGTATGGTTTTTATAATAGTAGCCGGAGTTTAGAGTTGTGGTACTTGTACGGATTATTCTGGCGTAGGTGTTTCCTTTTGTAGTTGTACACGTGGTGGTCATGGTGGTGATAAGAGTTATGATGACTGTGGTGATCTTGCAGACTGTAATCATATTTGTGGCAACAGCAGTGATGTTGGTTACGTTGATGGTGATAGAGCTGTGTTGTTGGCGTTGTGGAGGTGCTGTGGTGGCGACAGGTTTGATGTTGGTGGAGATTATGGTTGTGTTGGTGTTTGTAAGTAATGATCATTGTGGTCATATCAGTGTTGATAGTGGTGTAGCGGAGTGATAATGTTGGTGATTGTAAAGATGTTGGTGATAAGGCTGTTGTTATTTGCTGTATAAGTCTCTAGCAGTAACAGGAGCAGCAAGACCACCACCCGTGTTAGATCTAGCAATAAGAGCAACAGCAGAAGTAGCGGCAGTAGTAGTGGTGGTAGTAGTAGTAGCATCAATGGTAACTGTAGTACTAGTGGCAGTGGTAGTAGTAGTAATAGTGGTGCTTGTACTACTTGTAGATGTAATAGTGAGTTTTTGTTGTTGCTAGTGAAGCCTATACTCTTTTTGCTAACTGCATTGATGTCAACTGATGCTGGTTGTAGAAGTTAAAGTTTGAGTTCTTACAATGTTGATGGCGATGGTGCTACATACCTTAGTGTACCTAAGCTTCCAATATTGTTGTTTATACTATCATAACATTTGTGTTAATACTGAGACCAGTGTTTCCCATGGCAAGCTCAAAAATCCTCAAAGTAACATTGAGGAATGAAAATAGGGCGGGAAAACGCCAGATTTAATTAAATTAAAACAATTTTTTGTAAACCATTACAAAGATAGATGTTATGGTTAAACTCCCTATTTAGTCTCATTAAACACGGGTAAGAATTTCGTTTGTTTTGTGGGAGACTTGGTATTCGTTACATTTTAAACAGTTAACTAAAACACATGTGTACCTTAATAGAATAGATATATGACCAAAGGTGTTAATGTCGCTATGAGCTTGTCTTGCTTTTAGGTTTAGCGGACCAGACGACACCATTCAATGTGATCTATCTCTTAAGAAAAACGAGAGCGATTTGAGGAAGATTTATTTGTAGTTTCTAGCAGGAATAGCAACCACATAAAAGATTTGCATGTAGGGTTATTTATTGCCTTCACCAAGTGATCTGGGGTGCAAGTCTTTAGCTGTTGTTGTTGATAATGTTGCTGGGGTTTTTGTTTTACTTATAGTTGCTGTTGTTTAGCCAATGCCAACTACAACCGAACAGATCTATAATGGAGAGTATTCCATTCGTGACCAGCATATCTATTGAGTGAAATCTAGATCTACATTATATGATATGCTTTTTTTTTTTAAATTTAAGATAGAATATGAATTCAGGAAAATTGGCTGCTGTTTCTCGTAGGCGGAGCAGCCACATAGGATCGCCATTGCTGGCTCAGATTACTGTTCGTTGATGCTGAAAGTTAGGTGTTAAGTTGGCAAGGTCTTTAGAGCGTCAGACAAAGGGCCTTGAGGCTTTCATTCCAGCTCCTTATATTATGAGTTCAAACACAGCTAAAGCCAAACTTGCGTTTACGCATTTTAAGGTCAATAAACAACGTACCAACCCTGAACTGGATCGATCTTTCCTTCCTTCTATCTCGCATTCAGTGTTTCAGGTACAAAAATTGCTTGTTTTTCTAGTGTGTATAGGGGTAGGCTCCGAAAGGTTGAAAGTTGTTAAGATATGCCATATGACACGACGGCTTTCCTACAATTCCATCACGAGTCAAGGCACACCACATAAGTTAAACCGGCGCTATCAATGTGATTGTTGTTGCTGTTTAGCGGAATATCAGTTGTGATCGTAGTGAGAGCAAACTTATGGTCAAAGGTGTTCGAGTTGTGACCATTCTGTTTATATTTTAAGCCAGTAACTAGAAGCCGCAATGTATTTCGCTTTCCTCAAATCCGTAGAATATAATTTGAGGAAGAATCGGTTCTCTCGTTAAATCGTTGTTCTTGTTGCACTGTTTATGTATTCTTATGTCTTCCAAGCTTTTCTTACAGTTATTATGTCCGATGATATTTTTGGTGTGGCCTTTTAGACCAATGTCAGACCTGATCAAGTAGACTTTTGATCAAAAAGTCCAATCAAACCGTACCAGGTTTATTCTCTTGTTAACATATATTATTTATATTATCCATTGTCGTCATTTATATTTTCCAACGAGAGTTGTTTGTGATTTAAGTGATGTTCGGCTGTAATGTATAAAAGATCGACCGAGTACGTTGGTAATATCTCGTTCATTTGATAAGGTGAAGTTGATTTCATTCATAGTGTTGGTAGAAAGTTGTTGATGAAGATGGCAATGTTGGCGGTGATGCTGGCGCTGATGATCATACTAATGACGGTTAATAAACGTTGAGGTGTATTTCGAAAGAAAAAGTGAGTATTAAAATCAGGACAAAACTAACTTAATAAATAAATAAAACAAAAATAGACAAAGGAACAAAATAAGATATACAGAAAAGAAAAAGGACCGAAAGATCTTAGCAATTGTAAGAAAGAAAGAAAGGAAGAAAGGAAGGGAATTTAAAGATTGGAAAGAAGGCACGCATACAGACACAGACACACACATACAGGCACAAGCACACACAGACATGCACACACAAACACATATATACACACAAAGAAAGAAAGCGAAAACAAAAGGGAACATGGAAAATATTAATCCATCAAAACCATTCCATTGGGGCAGTCAGTGAAATCAACATCAACAAAAAACAAATGCATAAATAAATAAAAAGAAGGAGAAAGAAAGAAAGAAAGAGTGAGGAGAGAAAGAGAAAGAATTGAAGAAAGGAAGAGAAAAGGATGGGAGGATGTTATCGACTGAATTTCTCCATTTCACGGCTTATAATCCCAAGCGTCTGATGCCGCCAGAGACACGGGAATATGTCAAATCTTCAGTGTGCTCTTTGACAATATGACATAGAAAATTTCATATTTTCTTGCTTGGCCATGTTATTCAACAGCTGAACTCTCGTTCATAATTCATTAAGGTGTTGTCTTTGACGTGGCTTTCTGCTGTTTTGTTTCACTTTGCCTTTTTCGCGTTTCGCTTATCACTCTTCAATCTGATGTTTACTCTTCAAGACTGCTGATTCTCGGGAGGCTAAATTTAGCTTCAAGTTCGTCATTTTTGTTGATCTTTCTTTATCATCATCGTCATCTTCATTATCGTCGTCGTCGTCCTCGTCGTCGTCATCATCATCATCATCATCACCATCATCTTCATCACCATCACAGTTGTTGTTGTCGTCGTCGTCGTCGTTGCTGTTGAGTTTGTTGTAGGTGTTATTTCAGCTTCATGTTTGTTGCATCTCTGCTCAGCTTCATATAGTCCGCCTGTCATTCACTCCAGGCATTAGATCATCTCTTCCTGCCCGTTAATGCATGCATGCGCATATAGGCAAACAAATACATAGACAAATAGTCAAACGCAC
>NC_068986.1:88888739-88889189 GCF_001194135.2 Octopus bimaculoides | reverse complement strand
TATATATATATATATATATATATACACACACATACACACACAGTGTCAAAAAAAAAACAGTCATACGAATTCAAATATGCAGACATGAAAAGCCATAAAGAACAAATTGAGATCTGGATTATATTTTGGATTATATACAAGCAGTATTTCCACACGCATGGATACACGAAATTACATATATATGTATGTACATCTGCATTAATATTCAAATTTATGTAACAAGGTATAATATAAACAAAGCCTATCGTATAATCATAAGTGAACAGATATAGACGCACTTACAAGTATATGCATTTCAATGCACATTTCATATAAATATGTATTCATTGGTTGACATATACTAGAACGACTTTTCAACATAAAAACATGAATATATGCTATATACTTACACACGTATGATTATACAAACACACTCAGTATGTATGTATGTATGTATATATATATACATAT
>NC_068986.1:88874720-88887042 GCF_001194135.2 Octopus bimaculoides | reverse complement strand
TATGTATGTATGTATGTATGTATGTATATGTATATATAGACATGCATACAACAAGCTTCCGTACAATTTCTAACAATTAAGTTTCTGTAACATTATGTTCTCAAACCTATATTTACTGTCAAAATCATCTGATATGCAATGCAGAGAAATCGAACCAGATACCGCGTGTTTGCGAAGTTAATTTCATGAAAACGCTAGACTATCTATACATCCAGGGATGAAAGATATATATATATTTGCAACGATATATTATTGTAACTATACACACACATAAATGCACATACACACATTCATACACACGCGTGCACCCACATATGTGTGTATCCGTGAATGTGAATCTCTCTCTGTATATATGTGTGTGTGTGTGTTTGGGTGTGATGTATATATATATATATATATATATATATATATATATATATATATATATATATATATATATGCATATATGTAAATATATATGTGAGTATATTATATAATGTCTTGGTGTGTGTGTGTATGTATGCACCTGTGTCTGTATATGTCTGTGTGTCTATATGTGTGTGTGTACTCCGATAGTTTGATTGATTGATACATTGATGAGTTGATGTATCTAAGTGAAAATAAATGCATCATGAAAACCACGGCATCGTCATTATCAACAACAATAACAACAACAGTAATAATAACCACAACATTTTGTAGTAGCAACATCACCAAAAGTAAAATAAAACAAACAGAACTACAGAAACAGTGTATTAAGAACAATGTATTCACAGTGAACATTTTTTGTGCGTCTTCTCAGGACATCACGAATAGTTATGTATATGATGTACCGGAAATAGTCTCCCGCAAGGATTGTTTCCTAAACCTAAAAGATGCTAATTGCTTTCAGGAACTGTGAAACTTGCTCAACGCCATGAAAATCGTTTCTTAAGTCTTTTTATTCTGAAACCTAAAACATTATAGTGAATCGAAAAATAATAAACTTTGTATTTTATGAGAAAACAACTAACTCCAATCTGTAATACCGCCTACCAACACACCAATAAAAGCAAAATGGCGAAAAACATATAATAACATTGTAAGAAAACATAACATAAACTTTTTTATATATGGCAAAAAAACCCATAATAATAATAATAATAATAATAATAATAATAATAATAATAATAATAAAAAGGACGATTCGATATAATTATAACAGTAACAACAGCAATATTGAAAAAAGTATTAAAAATGTGACCGATGTGAAAATTAGTCGGCCTTTTTCCCAAATCAAATGAAAAAGTAAAATAAAAAATAAAACATGTGTGAAAGCTTGGAGAAGCACTAACGACATCAAAGACAATAACAACACCAACAGTGACAACAACAGCAGTAGGCTCATCAAGAACGACAACAAGAACAATAATAACATTAGAACACCATTAACAATAGAAGGAGGATAACGACGACAACAACATCAATAGACCTTCAACAATAAATCGAAACCAATTTATTTCGATTTTTTCCTAGGTTTATGCTTATGTGTATTCGTTTTCTTTTTTCAAATGTTGAAGATTTTTTTTGTCTTTTTTTTTTGTCCTGTTTAACCATTTTCTCGGTGAAAGCAAAAAAAAAAAATTATAATAATAAAGAAAATGATACAAATTACTCTTCGGAGGGTTCTGTTTTACAATTGGATATAAAACTTTAAAAAAAACGAAGAGTGACTTTAAACACCAAAGAGTGATGGTTGCTAAAAACAACAACAACAAAGAAGATAATAATAAAAATGATAATGTGGACTACCACAGCTTTTTGCAACAAAATCCATCAATACTATCTCCAACATGAACCACTAATTTTAATGCCTGCACCATCACGAATAGCATCAAAAACACTTCCATTTCTGTGGTATCGTTTTACCACGGATATCATTACCATATTGAAGAAACAATAGAGCCTTTATCTAGCTGTTTAACTTGTTAAAAATAGCAGCTAAATAATTTTCAACACTCATCTTAACATTTTAATAAAGGCAAAAATGTCTGACATATCAGAGAATGTAGTATTATACTAAGGAGATGCGTTATGACCAAATTATAAAATCACGGTTTAGGTTACACTACGTGGTATCTTGGGCAAGTATCATATTTTAAAACTTTTGATGGAATTATATACTGATTTCAAATTTTGGCACAAGGCCAGCAATTTCAGGGGAGAGGATAAGTCAATTGCATCGACTGCTTTGCTCCGCTGGTACTTATTTTAGCGACCCCGAGAGAACGAAAGGCAAAGTCGACCTCGGCAGAATTTGAACTCAATACGGCTAAGTATTTCATTCGGCATGCTAAAGATTCTGCCGGCTCACCGCCCTGATCGGCTTATACTTTGAGAACGAAATTGGGAAGAGAGAAACTGTGTTGATGCCCGTTTGACGGGTTGCATCTATAATTTAAAGGTTTAGACTTGTCACGCGCTAACACATTGATTCAGCCTGAGAATTATATTAAAGATAAAAATGTCTGTGGTATACACAGCCACTTACACATTAGTTCCATGAAACTGGTGGCTGAACGAATATAATGAACACTCATGGTCGGAAATTCTAATCCAGATTCATTTAGACACATTCTCTATATAATAAAAAACAATGCAAATTTATCGAAGATCAAGGAGTGCCCAGCTTGACCAAGGTACACTAAAACCCAAGTGGCGTAGTGAGTAGTGGCAACAATAGGTGAACTTTTCGCTTAGTATAAAGGGTAGTAATATATACCCTCATAATTTACTATACGACTTCGTGAGAATTATAATGAAAAACTTACGATTAGATGTTTTCTTCCTTTTTAATTTTTCACTGCGATTGTTTAATAATAAATGTACTGCAAGTGTTACGTAGTCTCAACAGACAAGATGGTGATTGTGTTACATTAAAAAAGTAGCCGGTATTCCTGTTGTAGTCTCACTCCTGATCAAATTGAATACGGGAGTTCGTTCAGGAGCTCGGAATGTTGTAAGTTTCTACTGCCTATCGTCCTCCTCCTGGCAGAGCTTGGATCCGACACGTTTTGCTGTTTGAGAAATAATCACCGCCAGAGTTCCAGATGCGAACCTCGCTGCCACTTAACAGGGAGATTTTAATATCAACCGGTTATTTGCCGTGTCCGTGGCCTAAGCTCTTGAGCCCCAGTTGACCCCAGAACCATAATCGAGGATATTGAACTCAGTACTTTAAAGTGACCCTGCATTTTATTGATCCCGAAACTATGACAAATTATGTGAACCTCGGGTGAATTTGACCTGAGAACATAGTGCACAGTTTTGAGGTCAAATATAGGAAGGTTATTTTATCTTATGTGGAGGCTCAATGGCCCAGTGGTTAGGGCAGCGAACTCGTGGTCATAGGATCGCGGTTTCGATCCCCAGACCGGGCGTTGTGAGTGTTTATTGAGCGAAAACACCTAAAGCTCCACGAGGCTCCGGCAGGGGATGGTGGCGTACCCTGCTGTACTCTTCCACCACAACTTTCTCTCACTCTTACTTCCTGTTTCTGTTGTGCCTGTAATTCAAAGGGTCAGCCTTGTCACACTGTGTCACGCTGAATATCCCCGAGAACTACGTTAACGGTACACGTGTCTGTGGAGTGGTCAGCCACTTGCACGTTAATTTCACGAGCAGGCTGTTCCGACGAACGGATCAACTGGAACCCTCGACGTCGTAAGCGATGGAGTGCCAACAAAAAGCTTAATATGAACAGATGGGCCATTAGAATATTTTGGGTGACAGCACTTCACTTTCCATAACACCACAGCAAGCAATAGAAGCATTTAACGTGGCAATGCTTTTCAAAATTTTCATATTAACTGAAATTTTAAGAAAATGTTAGGATTCTGAAACGTCTTCGCCTCCATACAAATACGAAAATATCTCAGAAATATAAGTACTGAAGTTTAAGATTCTTTTGTGGGTTTTTTTTTCAATTTTTTTACGTAATCTTATGAATGCAATGCAGTTTCAATATAAGTTTTTTTTTCTCTATATTTTGCCATATATTCTCTACGATATCGAACTCTGATAAGACAATATATAAAATGTTTCTGTGTCTGAAACTGGTGTGACAGTTATATTTGCTTTGAAGAAAAGAATGCAATTATGAAACCGTGTTTTATATTTATGGTGCGCACAAGGCAGGAGAGAATAGTAATAATACATGAAGTACGATCCACCTAAGAAATGTTTATGCAGTCGCTCTATCTACTAGAAATAGCAGCCAAATTTCCCTGACATCACACTCATCTGTCTTTAAGAAGTAATGTCACATTCACACTGCGATCATAGGTGCACAAAATGACAAGATGATTAAAGCTAGAATCTCTTTGATCATAGGCCAACTGAGTTACGAGTTTATTATATTTCAAAATGACATTTAGAAGTAGGCGTTTGCAAAGTAAAAGCCAAGACTAGATTATCTTCAAAAATACCAGATGATATTTGAGGTGTTCATTTAGGAAAAAAAAAAAAAAAAAAAGAAGCAACAATTACTATATTCGCAAAATGTACATGCACTTGGTCGAGTGGGTACGAAGTTTGCTTTGGAACCACGAGATTCCAGATTCGATTCCACATTGCAACATTTTTGATATACGCCCTCTACTAGAGACTTAGGTTTAACAAGGTCTTGCTACTGACATAGACAGCTATTCACCTAAAGACCCTCGTGTGTATATGCATACATATATTAACGTTATGCATACATATATTAACGTCGCACAGTGCGAACGTACGTGCATACACACACGCAGGCACACACACACGCACAGGCGCGCGCGCATGCAGGTGCGCATGTTTGGTTAAGGTGGTCGATTTTGCAACCATTTGGTTTCTAATCCACCCAATTGGGTGACTTCTTGAGCAAGTAACTTCTCTTGTCTCGCATTTGCAATACCTTGTAAGCGAATTTACATGTATGTATGTATGTATGTATGTATGTATGTATGTATATGAAGTTTGGTTGAGACTTCACTCAAAGGAATCTCTCTGTATTGCGGGAACTGTGTCTGTTCCTTAATTAGTGTAGTTCTGTCTCAGTGTCAGATATAGTCATGTCCACAACTTGAACAAGTTATAGCATAAATTAGATTCTCGGAAGCACAAGTGAAGTTGGTTTTAATTGTGAACCTCTCTCCTTGTTTGAATAGGAATTCCGAGTCTTTCAGTAGGTTGGGGCATATTCCACAGTTTGGCGACGCCAGCATCGGTTGTCAAACGATGGCGGGTGGGACAATCACAGACACACACACACACACACACACACACACACACACACACACACACACACACACGCATACATACATACATATAGATATATATATGTGTGTGTGTGTGTGTGTACGTACACACACACAAATACATATTTGCACAATACTCGCACACACATACACACACATACATAAATATATATATAGCCTATTACCTTAGTGACTGCACTCCTGCCAAGCTAGGGCAACATCTTGAAGAAGTGGAATACTGGCTCGCTCGTGCTTCCAGCCTGGGACCTCTCGTATATACATAAATACATACGTACGTACATACATACACACATGCATGCATGCATATTTACACACACACATACATATAGATATATATACATGCATACATACATACCTGTATTCTTATCTAACCATAACCTATCTTCATTCAACGTAGCAATATCATGATAATCTGTGAGACCTTATATCTTGAAATTAAGTTATTTCATACTAGCTGATTCTTATGCAACACAGGAATATCTGTAGGACAAACAGTGTTGTAACATCATACAGAAACAATGATGAGAATATAAACAATCACAAAGTGTTGCCTTAACTGCAACGATATTGTAAATAAGTTTGATTCAAACTTCTTTAAATTGCACAACGTTTTCCTAGGTTGCCGCGGGATGGGGCGATTTCTTGTCTTTTTTGCTTTGATGTGCTCTTTAAAAAAAATGATCATCTAAAGCCTGTTTTTATTATCTGAGTACGATTAACCACATACAGTGCATGTATTGTCCACGCATCATGTCCATTAAGAAACACACTCCTAATTTTCTTGTGAGCACTCAGTGGATATATTAATCACCCACTGGATAAATGAAGCGTCTGTAAATCATTAAGGAAAATATCCGTAGAAATTATAATTACAAAAAGTGTTGATTGCAAAGAATCTTGCTATAATTAATGAAGAGAAATTGCTTCATCAGAAAATGAAAGGGAATATAATAGTTGTGAAGATGTAAAAAGCAACGGGGTCAAGGCTTAAGCACCATATTAGTATTGATGTCGATAACCACCGAGGGATATTTTCTGTGTATGTATGTACGCATGTGTATCTATGATTTTGCATTTGTGTTTGTTGGTATATGATCAAATGTATACACATATATGTGTATATGTGTGAAAATGTGTGTTTGTTTCACAATTGGTATATTACAGCGATTTTCTGTACTTGTTTAAAGTGGCTCAGAGAAAGTTATAGATAGGTCAATGGATAACTAGATGAATAATTACTCAATCACTCACATAAACCTAACTGCAATTGCATAGACAAATAGGAGGAAGATACATAGATATAGAAGCAGATTGACGGACAGATAGGGAGACACATAACTAGCCAGATATATATATTTGTAGGGATGTTGACAAACTGATAGATAGATAGATAGATAGATAGATAGATAGATAGATAGATAGATAGATAGATAGGTAGATAGATAAATAGATAGATAGATAGATAGATAGATAGATAGATAGAGTGAGAGAGAAAAAGGGAGGCAGTGCTATCTGTGGTAGAAATGGAAGAGGAGATGAGATAGGGAAAGTGGTAGAGTGACAATAAGTATGGAGGTATTTAGAATGCGAGATTGAAACAGATACAGGAGGCCAGAATGGTTGCCTGGGAAATAGTATCCAGAAGAATAAAGAAAGGGGCGTAATTATTATCATGAGTACAGCGACAATAAAAGATGATAAAGCAGAAGAGAGTTAAACAATTCGCAATGAAGAAAAAGAGCATAATAATAATAATAATAATAATAATAATAATAATAATAATAATAATAATGAAAAAGGAGAAGGAAAATGGAGAAGGTAACTGTGGAGGAATAGGATAAGGAGGTAGAGGAGGAAGCAGAGGAATGAGGAAATGCGAGTGCGCGACACAGATTAGAAGTCCCATGACCTGCAGCAGTACGAGGTTAACAATATGACTGTGAAGATCTAAGGGTTCAATCTCTGATGACACCAGTTAGACAGGCCATTGTACAGGGGTTGGTAAAGGGAGTGGCTGTGAGATATAGGGCGGGGGAATACTAGAGGAAGAGGAAAACAATGAGGTGATTCCATTATTAAAAAAAAAAGGGAAAGAAAAAAGTTAACTCTGGATTTGATGTCCCCTGTAGGGAAGGTTACTGCCATAAAATGACCTGATATTTCCCCACCACTACTACCACCATCATCGTCGTCGTCGTGATCATCATCATCATCATCATCATCATCATCATCATCATCATCATCATTATCAGCAGCAGCACCACCACCACCACTCTCACCGCAATAACACCTAATCGTACCAACACTATCACTAACAATGGTATTGCCATTACTACACCCCCAAATCACAAGCATTATCACAAACAGGATCGCTGTCATTTCAACACCACTATCATCAAGGCCTTTCTAAAATCCATCATGCCACGGTCCTCTCGCGCACCCTCACTACTACTACTTCCATTCCGTTGCCATAAATACAACCACAATCATCATTCCACCAACTCGATCTCTACTGAGATCATGTTGGTAGTATGAAGAGATCCATAAAATCACGACCATTCTCAGCAGTAGTATTACTGCTACTACCATTGCTATTACCTCTCTTACTACCACCTCTTTCTGATCAGCCTTATGGCCTCATCATTTTTCAGTCATTTGTTTGTATTTAAAAATTGTCGCTTCAAATCGGAAAATAAAATATTATTATGATATATTATACAATTATTATTATACAGTCTTTCATGGTAGTTTTCTCTCTGTAATTTACAGAGCCTTTCGCGCTTGTTTAGAAATACTATATATAGTATTAGACAGTTTAAGTATATATTAATTAAATTTGACTGAAATGGATGGTTGAGCGTTAGGCCCAATCGAATGCGCAAAGAGCCGTGTTATCGTTGATTTGTGGGTTCGATTCTGGTTGGGTTTAGCTCAACATTTCGCAGTCATTTGTTTGTATCTAAACATTGTCGCTTCAAATCGGAGAATGAAATATTATTGTACAGTTATATATATATTATTTTATCGATAGTGAATACTTTGTTGATATTGTCTTACTTCATTCATTTGGCGGTTGTTTTTAATGTGGACGATGTCCTTGTCACAGTCGTTAATGCAGAAAAAAAAAAAGAAACGACGAATCTAATAACAATAATAGGATTAACGGAAACGATAACAAAAGCTGAACAATTTTTTAGATCAAGCTTCATTCAAGAATATATAACCCCCGTGCAACATCTATATCCTGTTAACGGTAGGAAAAATCTCGCTAACTAGAGTCGAAATTGGACTCTTAACTTAGTCTACAAACAGAAACAAATGCAAACATTTCCATTCACACACACACATACACATATAAATATGTGTACATATATATACACATATGTATTCATAAAATAAGTTATTATATTGTTACTTAGATCCGATACTAATTATTGCCGATACTAATTATTAATTACATTAATGTGGATTGGCAAAGAATCCCATTGAGTATAATACACCCATGCGAAGAGGACCACAAAATACAGTATTAATTTTTTGAAATTGTTAGAATACCACAAATTTCTAAAGAATGGGATTTATTCCGTTGAACAGGATCGCTGGAACCCAGTACGTAGGAGACACAGAATTGACTTTAAATAAATATGAAATATTCGGGGAGAAAGAATAAGCCTATATATTATATGACCATTAGCGAAGAGCACAACTGTTTCCTTTACTTTAACATCATACTAATGATTTTTATTTATTTATTATCATAGCTACCCTTTCAATGATCTTTTTATTTTCCAGTATCACTTTAAGTGTTTGTGACAGCAATAGTTAGTGGACTAAGGGTGGTTAACTGCGATAGCGTCCTCGTGGAAAATCTAGGCTCGATAAGGAGAAAATGCTTGTTTTGTAGTGGAGAACTAATATGGATAGCGTTCGAAAATTCTTAGCTTGGCAGTGCTTTTGTGGTGCACTACAATTTCGACAGAAATTCGGAAGTGAAATCAGACAGGATTCTCCGTGATATGCGCAGAGTAAGGAAACCGCACTCCATGCACTTATGTAATGTCCGAGCACTGAGGATGTGTGGATATATGTCGAACAGTTGTTACTGTCAGCTGAATTCATTGAAACATTTCTCACACCGCCCAACTTTAATAGGGCTGGGTAGGCAATTTACCCTTTCTGTCTCTGTCTGTCTGTCTCATTCTCTCTCTCTCTCTCACTCACTCGCACATTCTCTAATGGCTAAAGCAAAAGAGGCTGTCGTACGATATATGAATCTGAAATGCTTGAAGACAGACATCTTCTTCTTGGTCAAATTCCTCTTGGTCAAATCGAAGACGGAGGGCGAAAAGTTCCAATGAATTAAGCAAAAGCTGGGTAATCATAGTAAGAATGGTTAACGTGAGTGGAGCTATACTAAGCATGTGGTTGTACACTTATTGGTAAGGGTAGATCTGAAGGGTACCTTGATAAACTCTCTTTGAAGGTTCTCCTACATCAGGAAGCTTGCATAGTTCATAATCATATATTTTACATACTGTTTGTAATTTTCAAGTCATTTCTTCCAGCCACTTTATTCTTTCATCCGATTTTGTTAAACCGCGCCTAAATTATAAACTGTCTTTGTAATTTAATGAATAAGTAGTTCAGTTGATTTATCATTTGAATAGTCGTCATCGAAACTGCCGTAGATCCACTTACTTTTAGTGTCTGTGTTAAGATGTGCACATTTTGAAAAAAGGTTTAACATCAATGCTACTCGTAGCCTTAGATTCCCATGATTCTACAAATCACGATGCAAGAAATTCACTTTATCGTGAACATGGCTTCAAAACCAATGCATCGTCTCAACTGTCAGTTCCATCACCATATTTGGAAGGTTTGTCGGCTTCTCCAAGAAGGCCGAGCGGGAGATGTTTATCAGCTGAACAAGCGAAATCAATCAATCAATCAATGTGAAGGTTGTATTGCAGCGATCTGTCGTTTCGATGCTCGGTCAGTTCACTATTTAGCAGATTTTTCGCCTACCTCTGCGTCTCCCGCAACACATCAACATCATTGAGTTACTGCATCAGCTCTTAGTGTGACATGTTTACCTTCTTAGTAACGAAATGCCAAATAGATGAGAGATCTTCCAGGTGTGATAACTATCAGTTATATCGCGTCAGTCAAGTTGTTCTGACTTTCCATGGGAAGAGCAGTTAGTAAGAGAATGCGTTCAAGTGTCTACACACACACACACACGCGCGCGCACACACACATATATATATATATTGTGTGTGTGTGTGTGTGTGTGTGTGTGTGTGTGTGTGTGTGTGTGCGTGCGTGCGTGCGTGTGTTTACTTATGATTGAGACAAATCTCATTTTGTATTTTTCGTGTTGGTTCTTGTGTCAGAAAACACTGGACATCCTTTCAAATTATCAATCCATCTCTCCTAGTTTTGAGACTAGCTTATCGAACAAGAAGCCCCTGACCAGTTCAAATGCTTTGGGAACTGGTCATGTAAGGATCTAATTCCCAATCTCTCAATCACTTACTGATACTATATATTTTTATTTAGCACTTTTCTGCGGTTGTATATTTAGTGTGTAATATATTTGACTCTGTTTTGGTGTGTTTATAATTTTGCTTATATTTTATACTTGCTGGATCTCAAACAATCTATGTGTCATTTACTTTCCCCTTCTTTTTTGTTTTGTTTTCATCTTCCTTTTCCATATTAACACATTCCTTATTCTTTGATACGTTACTGTTATGATGTCATTCTGTTTTGAATTGAAAGGAAAATATTTCCTTAATTTTTATCTCTTTGTAGGTAAGTGAGGAACTAATGGGTGAATTTGAAACTCATTTAGTTCTTTTATTTAACAATGTTCATAAGTCTCCTGAAAGTCCTGCTCTTTATTTCCAATTGATTTCAACCCTCATAATTCATCATTTAACCCTTCGGTGCTCAAACTTTTGCATTACTGCTACGCATTTTCGGAGAACAGCGTTTTGCAAACGCCTCATTTGCCATGTTTTGGACTGAAAAGAAAACTGAATTCATCAAACAGAAAATAATTGCACTCAGTGGTTTTGAATTCAAATTTCCTTATTTTTTCCCATCCAACGAATCACTCTTTTTTTAATAGAAATTATTAAAGAATGAGATAGCATGCAACGAAACTAAACTCGAAACAGGTACATTATCTCTAATGCTTCCTACCCACTAATAACACATTGTATTATTCATAATCTTATCCTGACTGAAATTTCTTTTTGAAAACATTTAAATTATAAGTATTGTACCTGGTTTGAGTATCTTATTTTCTTAGAAAAATCATGAAACCTTTACACACCCAGCGCTCCCCATAGCGCTCTTCGTGATATTTGTCACTCCTTATGAGATCATAACAGGACAAAGAACACTAGCCCGCCAGGAAAAATAACGACTGGTTTTGCAGGAGTGGGAGATATTAATTAACTCCAGTATAAAATTTGTCCTATTTGTAAAATATAAACACACACAACTTTTTGGAACTGAATAAATTTCAAAATATGTGCTTCGAAGAAGCATTTTATACTGGTCTTATTAACCGGGCACAGTTTTTGTTCTCGGAACTTTCTATGTAACCCTCGGAACTTTCCAGGACATCCTTGGAACTTTCCAGAAAGTCCTCGAAATTTTCCAGGAAGTAACTATCCCTTCCTCGGAACTCCCCATGAAACTATCGGAACTTTCCAGGATGGCCTCGAAATTTTCCAGGAAATACCTATCCTCCCCTTAGAACTTTCCATGAAAACCGCGGAACTTCCCATAAAATCCTCGGAAATTTCCAGGAAGTCATCGGAATTTTTCAGGTAGTACCAATGAACTTTCCAGGAAGTTCGCGAAATGTTCCAGGAGGTACCTACCCCATCCTCGGAACTTTCCATGAAATCATCGGAACTTTCTATGAAATCCTCGAAACTTTCCAGGAAATATCTATCCTCTCTTCGGAACTTTCAATGAAAACCCCGGAACCTCCCATAAAATCATCGGAATTTCCCAGGAAGTACCTATCCCAT
>NC_068986.1:88871126-88874169 GCF_001194135.2 Octopus bimaculoides | reverse complement strand
CATACATATATACATATATTGTATATAGTCATTTTTTGTCTTCCTAACTCACTCTATATTTTATCTTTTTTCTGAAGAATAAACTTCTGATACGTTTATAAGTATTTTCTTTCCATAAAAGTATTAAAAAATACGTCCCTTCGATGTCCCTTAATGGTTTATTGAATATACACAAAATGCATACAAACATATATCCCTATATATATACGTGTACACACAAGATATACGAATATATTTACACTTACATATATACATACCTATACACTTACGTATACACACACATTCACTCACCTCCACAAATATACTTATACCGATGTGTGTCTGTGTGTGCGAGCGTGTGTGAATAAGTGGATGTACGATTTGCTTCTATGTATGTATCCATGATAAATTTAGTTAAGAAGCCGAATAGTTCCCTAAGAGTCTGATACAAGTCATATGTGCCATGTGGTTAAATATAGCATTCTAACCCATATTCCATGCTTGGCTTTATTAAGATGGAAGCTAATTAATGACACACCAAACAATATGTTTGAAGGCGAATCATGTTCTTATATTTCATTTTCATTTATAGTCACAATCTCACTTTTGGATGACACAAGACGAAGAGCTTCAAAATAGCTGTCACTTCTCATAAATTATATTTTTACTTGTGGGAATTCACAAATTTATATATTTTATTTCTTATTTTATTGGTGAGTCTGTGATGAAGTAAAATGTGGTTTTTATTTTTAAAATCAATTCCCTTCTGTTAAATACAACGAAAATATTTCAGTGTTCGCTTCTCTACAAATGCTGGCCTTATACAGAAAGACCACTTTGTTTTTCTCTACCAGTCTCCTTAAAGGACCTTTTTAGCTAAAAGAACGCTGGTTGTTATATTTCTTGATTTCTCTGACCCAAAACATGGTCTCTTTTTATCAGAACAGTCGTTAATAAAGTAATAAATTTTCTCCCTTACGACGAGAAGGGTTTCAGCTGATGCGATAAAAGGAGCAGTCCCCTCATGAAGTTTACGTGCAAGCAACTAAGCAATCAACAGACATGTGTAACGTTAATGTAGTTCTCAGAGAGATTCAGCATAACACAGAAGGTGATATGGCTGGCCGTTTGAAACACAGGTACGACTCATTTTCGCCAGCTGAGTGAACCTGAGTAACATGAAATAAAGTGTCTTGCTCAGAGACACAACACACCGCCGAAAATCGAACTCATGATCTTATGATCGTGAGCTGAATACTGTTACCACTAAGCCATGCGCCTTCACTGTACAAAGATTAGAAATATTTCAAGCCCGAAAAAGCTGGTCCAGATCGGTCGAAACCGGATCCGACTGGTTCAAACTGGAACAAACCCGTCCCGACTGAATCAGCCCGGTCGAAACCGGTTCAGACCATTCCAGAACAACAGAAACTGGATCAGACTGGTCTAGACTAGACCAAGCCGGATCAAACCGGATCATAGTGGGCATGCCCATCAAACATTTTCATCAAAAATCATCATATATCTTCATCAAACATTTTCATTGAATCGTTTCATCAAATATATTCATCAAACATCTTCAAACGTTTTCATCAATTATCATCATCAAAAATTTTCATCAATCATTTTCACCAAACATCAGAATATAGTGACGGGTACAACACCGTCGTATATATTTTCATTTTATCTAGTTTCAGCTCATGAGCTGTGGCCATGCTGGGGCATCATATATGTATGTGTATTTGTGTGTATATGTTTGTGTGTCTGTGTTTGTCCCCCGCAACATCGCTTGACAACCGATGCTGATGTGTTTACGTCCCCGTAACTTAGCGGTTCGGCAAAAAAGACCGATAGAATAAGTACTAGGCTTCCAAAGAATAAGTCCTGGGGTCGATTTGCTCGACTAAAGGCGGTGCTCCAGCATGGCCGCAGTCAAATGACTGAAACAAGTAAAAGAGTATTTTCGTCATTGTTGTTTTTCTTGCAAATGTTATTGTTGCCGGTGTTAATATTGTTGTTGTAGATGTTTAGCCGATGTCAACTCAAACCTCATAGACGTTCCAGCCGTGACCATAGTCTCCTTTGTTGGATATCTATGACAAGATTAACTAATATGACCTCTTCTTATTTTTGTAAACTGACAGGACGTGATTTAAGGTAGATTTGACTGTTGTTTCTGATAGGTTCAACAACGGCTTGAACGAATCCCCTGTTTGTTCATTGTTGTTGTTTTTGTTGCTGCTGCTGTTGATGTTGCTGTAGTTGTTGTTCGCGATGTTTAACCCAGGCGAACCCGGATCTCGCAGACTGATGATCAAAAACGTTCTTGCCGTGACCATTCCGTCATTTGGTAAATATCTACGACAAAATGATCAAATAGTCCTTTTCTTCTCTTAGCAAAATGACAACGTGATTTCAAAGTGATTTGACTACTGCTATTTCTATTAGCTTGAGCGACCGCGTTAGTTCGTTGTTGATGTCATTGTTGTTTTTGTTAGTGTTGTCGTTGGCGGTTCTGGTGTTGTTGGTGATGCTGATGATGTTAATAGTGAAAATGACAGTGATGATGCTAACTTTATTAAAGATGGTAGCAGAGTTGAGATGTTGGTCGCGTCCGAAGTAAACTGCTGACTAGACCCATCACCTCCGTGCCATCAAAACTCAGTTCTCATTGTGACATGCATTGATGGTCGCTTTTATAATATTGTTTAGTTTTACACCGTTCTGCTTTCATCAATATAAATCAAATTAACTATATTTGAGTTCTTATTTGAAATAAAAAAAAAGAAAAAAACTATAAAAAATAAAATTTCAATCAGCGAGACGCACGTGGGTGGTGGTAATTATGGAGGAATTGGAGAGTGTGAGAGGTGAAGGAGAAGAAGAGAGAGTAAGAAAAAGAGTGCGGAGAGGAGTTATAGCGGGAGAGAAGAAAGAAGGGGAAGGGAAGAGAAGCGGGGGGAGGGGGAAGCAGTCGTCATAAATCAGCAGAAAGATACGCTACCCCTCTTTACCCCTTCCACCTTGTACCCCGCTGGTTCATCTCACATCTCGCCATATTGCA
>NC_068986.1:88865686-88866458 GCF_001194135.2 Octopus bimaculoides | reverse complement strand
CCATCGCTAGCACTAACACCTCAGTTATTTAACACCACCACTACCGTCTCCACCACCACAACCATCACCAATCACCACCACCACGACCAACACACCACCATCACCCACTTCATCTTGGCCATCTTCTCTGCACACTACACACTACCACCGCCGCCACCACTATATTTTCTGCTGTAACCATTATTGATCAATATTCCACCACCATCACCATCACCATCAGCGTCACACGAGCAGCACCACCGTTGCTCTTTAACCCATAAGGCTCCATCCCATACCACTACAGTCATAACCAACCCAATTATACCCTAACCATTATCTATGCTCGCTATAAGATCACCATTACATTTCCTACCTTAACCATATTACTCCATGGTGAGACACCACACAACCGGCACCACAACCCCACCCTTCCAAGCTATGACACCACCATCCGGCTATGCCACCCTAGTTATTATCATGCTCCACAACCATACTATAATATACCACTCCACCATCACCACCACCACCACCACTACAGTATGTCACCACACCAACACTACCTCCGCAACATTCCACCCAAACACTTCCTCACCCCCACTGTGCCGCGCTAGTCATTATCACTCACATCGTACTCCACCACCATCACCAACACCACCACCACCACAAACACCACCACAACTATCATCACCACCACTATCACCACCACCACCACCACCACCAATACCACCACCACTACCACTACCACCACTCACACCATCACAATACCACGACGACGACGACCACCACCACCACC
>NC_068986.1:88863911-88864869 GCF_001194135.2 Octopus bimaculoides | reverse complement strand
GCCTCCGCCTCCGCCACCACCACCACCACAAACCACCGCCGCATGTGCCGCCTGTGCCGCTTCCGCCTCATCATCATCATCATCATCATCATCATCATCATCAGCAGCAGCAGCAGCAGCAGCAGCAGCACATCATCTCTATCACTGCCGTCGCTGCTTCCACCACCAACTACCATGATGATGATAACGATGGTGAAGACGATGATGACGACAATAATGGTGATGACAATAATGGTGATGACAATGATGATGATGATAAATCTGATGGTGATGATAAAGATTTTACGTAATAGTTATAATGTTAGCGGATGGAGTATGTCAAGTGTCAAGAAGATGCAACAGTAGAGGATGCATATAAACATTACCGTAAATCTGGCCTCCGTCTTCAAGGCGGAGAGATTGGCACCGTCTACCAGTTGCCGTAAGGCGGTACAGTATTTAATATCTCTACGTGTCAATGTAGATTTGAATACATTTATTCTGAGTTGAACGCATCTTACAGTTGTTCACGCTTGGATAATCCTAACACCCTCAACATGTAATGCTATTAGGTTTCGAATGTATATTTTAGATATAACTATTTGACAAATAGATAAGTGTTTCTCACACGTTCCCCCTTCGTCCCATAGTGAACGGTCTACATCGCTTAAAAATCTTACAATTGAGTAGAATATGTCAGCAAGTATTTACAAGCTACCACCCATTCTACACCGTCTTGCATCAACTTAAAACAATTTTTGTCGTTGTTGTTGTTGGCACTCCGTCGCTTACGACGTCGAGGGTTCCAGTTGATCCGATCAACGGAACAGCCTGCTCGTGAAATTAACGTGCAAGTGGCTGAGCACTCCACAGACACGTGTACCCTTAACGTAGTTCTCAGGAATATTCAGCGTGACACAGTGTGACAAGGCTGACCCTTTGAATTGCAGGCACGGCAGAAACAGGAAGTAAGAGTGAG
>NC_068986.1:88861339-88862007 GCF_001194135.2 Octopus bimaculoides | reverse complement strand
TATATATATATATATATATATATACGTATGTGTATATATATATATATGTATGTATATATATGTATATATATATATACGTATGTGTACATATATATATATATATATATATATATATATATACATATATAAGCGTATGTATGTGTTTATGTCTAATTCAACGTTTTTAGATAATATAATGGCAAAGTTGTAATATATCTACTTAAGGAAATCTCTCAATGCAAATGAGTGTATAAGCGTGTGTATAAATGATTCTCAACGTATACGCATGATTATACATTTATATTTGTGTAAGAGAGTGCGTAAGAGTGTATATAAGCATATAAATATGTATGTATATACGTCAAAATATATGTCTGTGTGTATACTACTTATCAATATAAGTGACTAGCGTGTGTATAAATGTGTGTATATGGACACGATTAAGCATCTTTGTGTGCCACATACTGTGTATGTGAGTGTTGATCAGGTGTTGTTTCTTTGAAGTTATTTGTCATCGCTGGCCGAAACAAAATGTTCGTCTTTGGATGTACGACAATGTGAAAATTAGACCACAGTAATACACACATACACATACGCAGACACATATATATAAGCAGAAAGTTAACTTATATAACGATACATATATATACACCCGTACATATACTATCCGATATATATATATATATATA
>NC_068986.1:88860312-88861134 GCF_001194135.2 Octopus bimaculoides | reverse complement strand
TATATATGTATATATGTAGTGCAAATAGGTACCGGTAGACTTTTATGCAAACCACAAACGTACAAATCTAACAAGTGAAGCAGACACTCAACAACATGAATAATTAAGACACCAGTGTATGTATGTCAGTGTGTATGTATCTCAGTGTGTATGTATGTAGATATAATATTTAATGTACGATTGTGAGCGTAAAATGCATCTACGCCCATCTACATAAACACATACGTACATATAGATTTCCTTAAGTTCATACATACAGTTATCCAAACATTGGTATACGATAACGTACGTGCACATTTATATATATTCGACGGTAAATACATTTTGCACACAAAAAATTGAACATATATTCATATTCATCACGTATTTATATATGCAAATTGATACAAAAAGCTTTTCTCGTAAACTGGACATAAACCTCACCCTCATAATGCATCCCTCTGTTTATATACATATAAGTATGTATGGATGAACGTATATACGAATCTATTCATCTATGTATTAATGCCTATGTGTGTTTGTTGTACACACACACACACACACACACACATATATATATGTATAGATAGATAGAGAGATAGATAGATAGATATATAGATAGATAGAGAGATACATTAGTGTAAATATATACACATGTATATGTGTGTGAATATACATATATGCATATGTATATATATACCTATTGAAAAGATACGCATATACAAATATATATCGCGAAACTATTAGTAACGAACTGTTAATTCTTAGGGTGTGTGTGTGTGTGTGTGTGTATTTATGTATACATCTATATATATGCATATACATACATATATATACATATAT
>NC_068986.1:88857600-88859256 GCF_001194135.2 Octopus bimaculoides | reverse complement strand
TATATATATATATATATATATATATATATATATGTGTGTGTGTGTGTGTGTACATATGCATATATACGCTTCTGTACACACGTACACACATACGATTTTAAGTGTTCGCTCCTGTGCGTTCCTGTATGCACATGTGTATGTTTTTATGTATGTGTGTTTGTGTATATATATATATATATATATATATGCATACATAATTGTGTTTGTGTACGTGTGTATCACTTGTGCACGTTTTAAATGTAGTCTCAGTTATATATTATATACCAATATACTTCAACGCACACAGAAACACATGCACGCATACATACATCCTTAAGCATATACATACCTACAGTTACACAGACAGACACACACACACACACACATACACACACACATACACACACACGCACACACAACACACACGTACTCTATTCTAATTTCTTACATCTACGTTTGTTCTACTTGTCGTTCGTTGTCACTTATTCGGTCGACACTTTTTTTTTATTCTTTCTAAATTGGTCGGAGGTTTTTCGATCGGTTAGTCATTGCTATCAAACACCGAACGTAAAAACCGTTGCCTTACACCTCCTCTCTCTCCCTATCTACCGACTACTGACCTTCCCATCACCGGAGCATAACCAACCAGCGAGCCTGGCAGCCAGCCGGCGAAAAACCCTACATTCTCAAAGACATCTACCCTCTCCTCCATCCAGGCAACGAACCGTCTATGTAGCTACCTACCTCTCTACACAGTGGAGGAAATATAGCCGAGACTGAATGCCATCCTTTCATGTTTTCGGCCATCTTGTTTCATAATGGAAATTATCGTAGGAAAACCTGGTATCACTTTATATGCAAATGTAATCGCGCCAATCCACTGTTATAGTTCTGAAATTAAAGGTACACCGTCTCTTTCTCTCTCTCTTTCTTTCTTTCTTTCTTTCTTTCTTTCTTTCTTTCTTTCTTTCTTTCTTTCTTTCTTTCTTTCTTTCTTTCTTTTACTTTCTCTCTCTTTCTCAGACACATAGACAAACATTTTATATACAAACATACATATATACATGCATATATACAAACATACATATATACATGCATATATGCATGCACACACATACATACGTATATACGCACACACACACACACACGTGCAAGCACACACACACACACATATGCCTTGACATACACACATATGGCCGTATAAAAATGTATATGAACACACTCATTCCGACGTTTGCACACACATGTAGGTACATGAAAATAAGATGAAGGAAAAATAAGATGTTCCACGTTATTAGTCATAAAATAGAAATGTATAAATAAGGAAGGGGAGAGGCAGGTGGGAGAGGTGGACAGCAACGGAGAAAGAAACAAAGAAGCTAATAGAGACTTAGAGTGTGTGTGAGTGAGAGAGGGAGAGAGAGGGAGGTGGGAGTAACAGAAAGAATGAGAGAGACAATGAAGGTAAAGTGATATATCGATAGAGCGAAACTTATTAATGTGGTGGAATTTGAAATGGTATTTCTATATAAGAACGCACATACATTCACATACACATATAACACAAATATGTGTATACGTGTGCTTTAAAACGACAGAAAGAGAGAGGAGGAAGAAAGAGAGAGAGAGAGAGAGAGAGAGAGAGAGAGAGAGAGAAGAAGAAGAAGAAGAAGAAGA
>NC_068986.1:88854233-88855112 GCF_001194135.2 Octopus bimaculoides | reverse complement strand
TATATATATATATATATTTATATGTATATATTTATATATGTGTATATACATACGTTGCTACACTCGCACACCTATATGTGTGTGTGTGTATTTGTGAGAACAAACGCGCAGGGACTCACGTAAAATATGCATCGTCGTTGTTATTATTGTTGTAGTTGCTTAACCCTAGGTGAACTTTGAATAAATAACTCTATGATCACTCGTATTTCATACATGACTATCTTGTGTGTAGAAAGAGTGCAATTTCAGAGACATTTATGCATGATATTTAGCATCATTTGACCAAGCATTCTAAGATTCCCATATGTGCCCATCACAGACATCTTCCTAGTTCCCTGATATGAAATTAATTGTGCGTAATACTCAGCCACACGCACATCTACCTAGTGTCATGCACATATGCATACAAATGTATTATGTACGTTTATATATGTGTGTGTATGCATTTATACATACGTCAATGTATATACTTATGTATGTCTGTATGTATATATATATATGTATGTAGTTAATGGTGCAGGGATGGTTAAAAGCGCAGGCGTCGCTATAAAATCGCAGGTGGCTGTGTGGTAAGAAGTTTCGGGTGGAACTCACTGCGTAGCACCTTGTGCAGGTGTATTCTGTTATAGCACCATACCGACTAAAGCATTGTTGCTGGAATTATTAGATATGAAAAAAAAAAAAAAAATCCTCGTGGTACTTTTGCTGTTCGGCATAAACAGGGATAAGATATAAACCAGGGTGAGGAAAACATACTGGGGTCGACTTGTTCGACTAAACACTTCAAGGTCGTGTCTTAGGAAGGCTGTGGTATGAATGTAAAGAGTAAAAGGTAAAAGATAATACGCACACACACACACACAAACACACACACACACA
>NC_068986.1:88852824-88853535 GCF_001194135.2 Octopus bimaculoides | reverse complement strand
TATATATATATATATATATATATATATATATATATATATATATGGCTTCCCAGCCTCACGGTCCCGGGTTCAGTCCGACTGCGTGGTACCTTGGGTAAGTGTCTTCTACTATAGCCTCGAGCTGACCAAAACCGTGTGAGTGGTTTTGAGAGACAGAAACTGAAAGGAGCCCGTCGTATATATGTATGCATTTGTGTGTCTGTTCATCGCCCCACCATGGCTTGACACGGATGTTGATGTTTTTTCTGTCCCCGTAAACTAGCGGATCGGTAAAAGAGACCGATAGAATAAGTACTAGACTTCCAAAGAATAAGTCTTGGTGTAGATTTGTCCACATGACTGAAACGAATAAGAGAAAAATTAATATATATATTTGCTTAATGAGAGAGACGGAAAATGGAAGATACGAGATTCTTTATTGATCACTACAATTGTTTCGAGCCATCCTTCGTCTCTGTCATTAACCAAATACCCAACCAACGCTGAGAGAGTGAACTTCCAGATCTACACCATACGATGCAAGTGCTTATCTATCTAATTGTCTATCTATCTATCTATCTATCTATCTATCTATCTATCTATCTATTTATCTCTCTCTCTTTCTATCTCTCTCTCTTTCTCTCTCTCTCTGTCTCTCTCTCTCTCTCTCTCTCTCTCTCTATATATATATATACACACATATACACATGTATATATATATATATATACACA
>NC_068986.1:88850257-88852678 GCF_001194135.2 Octopus bimaculoides | reverse complement strand
ATATGCACACATACATACATACATACATACATACATACATACATATATATATATATATATATATATATGCACACATACATACATACATACATACATATATATATATATATATATATATATATGCATACATACATACATATATACATACATACATGCGCACTCCCATGCACAGTCACACACACAAATGTTTTCTTGCATATATATGAATGCCTTTGGTGTATCTATGTTCTATACGTCCTTCTACGAAATAGTTTACGCATGCGCTTGTAAGCACGTGATTCTGTTGAGGTTTTTCTTTTATGTTTTCTGTAACTGATTTTCGTATGAAGTTGTTGTTTTTTTTTTTGTTTCGTTGTTATATTCTTTTTTTTTTAACTGTTCTTTTCATGAGCTTTGTTACAAAGTGTGATGTTGCTAGGGTAAGCTTAAAACTTTGATGAAGGTGCGAAATAAAGATCGAACATGCGAGAAAAAAATAATGTATCGAAGGAAGAATGTCTTTGAGTATTGCACTGAGGCGATTCCAGCAGCTGTAGCAACAACATCAATACCAACAACACCACCGACAACCATAACATTAATTTATACACAACAACAGTAACAGCAATAGCAACAACAACAATGGAAATCGTTAAGTACAATATCTATAACAGCATAAACATTGATTTAACATCAAGAAGTATTGTTGTTAATGAAAGGAACGTATATATATCTAAAACGGTGAAACGTCTCGCGTTAACGTTTATTCTATAAAACACACAGAATATATTATTGAAGTAATATAACAGTGATATACACATTATATATGATAGAATAAACACATACAGAAACACATAAATACAATTGGACACTGAAAATGCAACGGAAAATTGGCATAAAAGTAGAGGTGTACATATCAAACCTGTGATGACTAAACACACGTGAAATCTGACAAAAGTAAGCAGGGAATATATTGAAGATACATACTGAAAACATAAGAAGATACAATATAGCTTAATAGAACAAAGGTACAGAATAGATAAAAAAAAAAAGCAGAATCTGAATATGATTATATGTAATAACTATAATAGATAACACAATATCACTACATGCACGAAAATATGACTACATGCACGAAATATGATTGTTTACACATGAAATGTAGTTTTCTCCGTACGTCATCCCATGATGCACCTGGACATACCATCAAGTGATGTTTATTGCGGTCATTGTGTATTTAGAGTTTTTTAACATCAGGAACTGTTACCGAGGTGACCCAACTAGGGTTGATCAAATCCCAGCTTCTGTCCAGTTAGCCACTACATTTGGTAGCATTGCCCCTTCCAGGGCTCGCACCTTCTGATCCACGGCCATGTTGAAAACCACATAAATTTTCTAAAAGCATACAAAAATGACAATAAATGTACGAGGTAAATTAAGCATAAATAAATAGACTAAACATAAGTAAATAGAAAAATGAATGAAATAAGAAATAAGTAAAATTTCTAACAATGGAGAATGTTCAAAGAAAATATAAAGTTTTTTTTTTAAACTTTCTTCATTGTTAGAAGCTTTTCTTGTTTCTCATTTCATTAACAGTTATGACATTTGGGCATGTCTACACGCTAGTGGACTTGACATATGTATATTCGGGAACAACACTCTTCAGTCTTCAGTCTTAGCCACAGGACCATTTTGTGTTATGTGACCTGTCTTAGACACAGGATCATTTTGTGTTATGTGGCATATGACTGGAGCCCGTGACAGATTCTATCATAACATATCGGATCATAGCGCACCTGGCAGCTGCAGTGACTAAGAGGTAACTCCATACATGCTCCAAATACCTAAAGTTCTATGCTGCAGCATTATCACAAAACGCAATTTGACGTCTTTCACACGATACGCTGCATGTAATATTATCTTTTCACTTGTTCACTCATTGGACTGCAACCATACTGCGGTACCATCTTAAGGATTTAGTCTAACACAGAAGTTCCCAAAGTAGGAGGAACTGCCTCTCTGGCGGCGGTGAAAAGATCCAGGGAGGTGCTAAAGAGAAGTGGTGGGTGATGATGGCGTGGCCAAAAGGAGGCAATGGATTAAAAACAACAAAATAATGGGTTAATTAGGTTAAGCTTTATTTGAGAAATACAGTTATTCTGAAGTTGATGCAGAAATTGGTTCACCTTTGTGGTCGAGGCTAGGAATGTGGCCTGTGTTCCAAGGGGGTGGCAGCCCTAAAGTTTGGGAACCACGGGTCTAACAGATTGACACCATTATTTATAATTTTAAGTCTTGTGCTTATTTTATTGCTCATATTGACAAAGGACAAACTTACGAGACGTGAACATAGCCACACCGGGTGTCAGTCCATGGGGTGACGAACTCAAAGACATACTTATATATTATATATATATATATATATAATAATATTATTAG
>NC_068986.1:88847159-88849638 GCF_001194135.2 Octopus bimaculoides | reverse complement strand
GGAAGTACGGGGGGTGGGGAAAGGAGATACGTAGTAGTAACAGAGGAAGAACGAGAGGGGGAAAAATTGAGGAGGAAGAAAAAGAGAAAGAGATAGAGTAGCGTCGGAAAATATAAAGTTACGAAAACTACTTATAGATTGGTGACGCTGTGTTCGGTCATGTAAAAACAAATAGTAAATGAGTATATATATATATGTGTGTGTGTGTGCGTATATATATATATATATATACGTATGTGTGTGTGTGTACATATACTCGACAAGCTACCACAATTTGGCGAATTCACGCACAACCTGGGAATACATTAGAAGACACGTGCCCAGAGTACCGAGACCACGTGGTTGCAAAGCGAGTTTCTTTGCCACTCAGCCATGCCTTGATAATTTTTAATTTACACTGATGAAATTAACTATCAGAAAAATTCTAATAAAAATAGTTAATCTGAGATTTTTGGAAAGAATTTCGGATTTTCCAGTAGTTTATAAATGTCAATCACTTCAGCAGAACTTTTTTTTTTTTTTTCAGAGAAATTCTTACAAATTTAGCAACTGAATAGACAACCATGTTTAACATTCTCAAGGGAAATGTTCCTTTAATGGCATGTTTAAACGTGGTATATTTTTAATTCTGGATTAGCTAATTCCAAATTAGCTCATTTAATTATTAACCATTTAATGACATCCTTATTTTGAGATGTCTTTTTAAAAGAACTTAAATAAATACACATAAATAAATACACATAAATGTACATAAATAAAAACGTACAAACACAGAAACATGTGCAAATATACGTACATAAGCATACACACAAATGAAGCTCATTTGTGTGTATGCCATATGCCCGTGGGCATATGGCGTAGTGGTTAAGAGCGCGGGCTACTAACCCCAAGGTTCCGAGTTCGATTCACGGCAGCGACCTGATTAATAATAATAATAATAATATAATAATAATAATAATAATAATAGTAACATCGATAGGAATGAGAACCCAGGTTCGAAATTTCCCCAAGACACCTGACGAAGGCTGGAGGGTATATCAGCCGAAACGTTGTGTTAACAACAAACAAGATGAGGACGAATATCCGTCAAATGTAGATAATGTAAATAATGTAGGTATATATGTATGTAGTTATGTTTGTATGTATGTATGTATGCATTCTGTTTGTATATATGTATGTATTTACGTATGTATGAATGTATCTATGTATGCATGTCTCTCTGTATATATGTATGTAGTTATGTTTGTATGTATGTATGTATGCATTCTGTTTGTATATATGTATGTATTTACGTATGTATGAATGTATCTATGTATGCATGTCTCTCTGTATATATGTATGAATGTATGCATGTGTTTATGTCTGTATGTATGTATGCATGTGTCTCTGAATATATGTATTTATGTATGTATGTTTGTCTTTCTGTCTGTATGTATGTATTTATGTCTGTATGTCTGTATATATGACTGCATGTTTGTATTTGTATATGTATGTATATATGTATGCATGAATGTATGTATTTATGTCCGTATGTATGTCTGTCTGTCTGTCTGTCTGTATGTATGTATGTCTGTATCTATATGTGTGGAGGTACGTGTCGTAGTGGTTATTTTATTTGACTCACAATCGTAAAGTCGTGAGGTCGATTCCTGAGAGGGCGTTGTGTCCTTCACTTAACTGACAAGATGGAGTTGTACCCGTAATTCAAGTGGCCATCCTTGTCATATTCTACGTCAAGCTGAATCTCCCTGTGAACTACTTTGAGAGTACGCAAATCTGTGGAATACTCAGCCACTTGGACGTAGAATTCACGAGCAGTCTGTTCCGTTAAACGGATCAAGTGAAACACTTTTCGTCGTAGCCAACAGAGTTCCTGTTTTTCTGTTTGTATGTGCGTATGTATGTATGTATGTATGTATGTATGTATGTATGTATGTATGTATGCATGCATGTATGAGTTTGTTTGTATATTTCTCTATATGTATCTGCGAGTATATGCTTCCTGTTTCTATATATGTGACTATATACGTATGAGCTGAGTGCATGCATACGTAAGTTTGTTTATATGTGAGATACGTGTATGTAATTAATGTCCAACATGGGCAATGCAAGCATTTGATTCAACGTGATTTGAATGATGACAATGTTGACAGAGGATTGGTGTGAAGGGGAGTGAATGGAGAAAGAAGTGGTTGGAGGTATGGAGTTGGGGAGAGTGACTGTAAGACAAATACAGGGAGAGGCAGGGTGATGTACACCAACGAGGGAACACGCAGCAATGATCACACAGTCAAACACATATATAGATAGATGCACACATTTGTACATGCATAAATACACACACACACACACACATATATATATATATTTGCGCGTGCACATACACACACATGCACACACACACATATATATGTGTGTGCTTGTATGTACGTATACACACACACACACACACACACACACACACACACACACACACACA
>NC_068986.1:88842619-88847149 GCF_001194135.2 Octopus bimaculoides | reverse complement strand
CACACACACACACACACACACACACACACACACACATATATATATATATATACAATACACAGGCAGACACTGTCAGAGAGATAGTACGGGCTAAAATAATGGAGACACATTACTCATTAAGTAATCACACATGCGCACGCAATGTATATTTACATACACAGGCGCACACACATACTTACACACACATACACACATACATAAATACATACATGCACAGTGGTACCTTTAGAAATATGTGGACGTATAAGCATATGGTAAAATATATTCTTATCGCTGGCATGCCGTTGCCATTTCGATCTCACAGTTCAGCGTCTCAAGTAAGTGTTTTGTATCGTAGCTTGGGTTTCATTTGGCAATGCTGAGCTCTCAACCGTTTTCATTATGTTCTTGAATCGTGTGTTCTCTGATTGCTGATCATGGGGAAGATGGAAATTGAACAAACAGCATTGCTAGCAACACTGATATAAAATAACAACGAGTCGAAGAGGGATCCTGTAAGCAGTTGCACATCCTGCATGTAACAGCAGTCAAATCTTCAACTCATGTCCTTACTGTTTTATAAAACAGAAAGGAAGACAGACAGGATAATGCAGTCCATAGATATATTTAAAAGTTAACGAAAAGGTCAAGGATGGAATGCGTTTGATCATAGATCTCCTTCATCATAGTTGACCGTGGAGGTAAATATCAGCATTAGTAACAAAGTCAAAAACAACAACAAAGACATCAACTATTGTAATAGTATTATATAGACTTATATATATATTCTTTAAAAGTATCATTATGTATTCCTTTATATTTTGATAAACGTGTTTTCCTTTTAATCAATAACATTTCAAGAAGAGAAACAGCACTGTTGTCATCATGATCATGATCATCATCATCGATGTGGTGGTGGTGGTGGTGATGGTCGTCGTCATCATAATCATCATCATCATCATCATCATCATCATCGTCGTCGTCATCGTCGTCGTCGTCATAGGTTTGTGTGCTTATGACACGCTTGTCTATCTATGTGTATATATTTATATGTGTGTATATGTATATTCATTCAAATATAGTAGCTGTTGGCTTGCTCTGTACATTTAAATGCCTACATGTTTACATGTATTGTTCAATGTATGTTTTAACGGCAAAAGGTGTCTTTACTGTCTGGTCAAGTGTGACGTGAAATTTTTCAATTTATAACGAGGGAGCGTGAAATAAACGGCATGTAACTAGCTCTGGCCAAGCCAATGTATATATACATACAAACGTGGACACATACATAGACACAGACACACACACACACACACGCACACACACATATACACACAAGGAGTTACCCAAAAGTAAACGGAAACATTCTCTATTGGACAAGCCTGTTGTAGTTCAGGCTTCAGCCGCTAAAATCCACTTGATGCGACCCTCAGGCCTCAGTCTGTCGACCGACGTTCTGTGGTGAGGTGGTACTGCTAAGGGGTGCGTCTTTGTTTTGCAGTGCTTCTCTCATGTTCGTCGATTTTTGCGATGGCTGAAACGATGGTACAGCGTGAAATTCTGTTTTCTTAGGAAAATGGCGACCAAAACATTTGTCATGCTTCAGACAGCTTACAAAAACGCTGCCATGAGTAAAACACAAGTTTACGTGTGGTTTTCACGCTTTAGGATTGGTCACTTGTTGCTTGAAGACCAACCTCGTTCAGGGCGACTGTCGACCTCCCGAACGAATGAAAACATCACAACAGTTCGTGAACTAATCTTTGAGGACCGTCGCCAAACAAGTGACTTATGATATTACTGGTGTGTCCTGGAGCTCCTGCAAATGATTTTTGAGCGAGAAATTGCAAATGAAAAGAATTACAGCAAAATTTGTGCCCCACTTGCTCACGGAAGATCAAAAGCAGTCATGATTGCATGCGCGTCGTGAAATGAAAGAACAGTTGGAAATTGATCCTGACCTTTTTTCAAAAGTCATCACTAGTGACATCTAATGCTACGGAATTTGCAGATTTCATCATCAACTATGTTTAACTGTAAAACATCATTTGTAAAGACCCACCTCCAAAGCGCACTCACACATGGCTACAGAGAAAAAGAGAGAGGTGGGAGAGAACTAATTCTTCCCTAGTGAAATTTTGACATGCGTTTTAGAACAGAACATAGACATCATGTTGAAGTCACATACCATATGATATGTCGCCGACTAATGTTTTCGTTTTTATGAATATTTCGGTTTTCAGCTTCAGGTTTACCCCGTCCAATTTCCTGAATATTCTTTCCTACTCTAGGCACAAGGCCCGAAATTTTTGGTGATGGGGCCAGTTGATTAGTCGACCCTAGTACGCTACTGGTATTTAATTTATCGACCCCAAAAGATGAAAGGCAAAGTCGACCTCGGTGGAATTTGAACTCAGAACGGAAAGCCGGACGAAATACCGCCAAGCATGTCGCTCGGCGTGCAAATCTTTCTTATTTCTTTACTGCCCACAGGGGGCTACACAGAGAGGGGCCAAACAAGGACAGACAAACGCATTAAGTCGATTATATCGACTCCAGTGCGTAAATGCTACTTATTTAATCGACTTCGAAAGGATGAAAGGCAAAGTCGACCACGGCGGAATTTGAACTCAGGACGTAGCGGCAGGCGAAATACCGCTAAGCATTTTGCCCGGCGTGCTAACGTTTCTTCCAGCTCACCGCCTTCAAATTCCTGAATATTAACGCAAAATTATACTGGTGAAAAGCTGGTGGAACCAATCGAAGGTCGGTTTAAATTCCTTGTGGTATTTCTTCCGACGCTTTATGTGATTAGCTCAAATCCCGTCTAGGTCACCTTGGTTTTTCATCCTTTCAGGTTCGTTAAAATAAAGAATCAATGAAGAATTGGGTTCTATGATATCGACAAAACCTGGAAATGTTGAGCTTTTCCCTAAATTAGAAATGATTGTTATATACTGAGCTCCACAAGATTCTGCGCGAGCACATTGAGATATTATAAGTGGAAAATAAACAAGGCACACCATGTCGAGCTTAGATGGGCATAAATGTGTATATGTATGTATGTATAAAAGATGTGTAGTATGTATAAATCAATATTTCTATACACGTTGTTGTTTCTACGTAGGTAAATAGGGCTTCAGTAGTGTGATAGGAGGCAGACTGTTATGTACAAATAAATACACATAAATAGATGTAGAAAAAGTAGATATACATCTCCCCCCACTACTATCTTTGTATGTACAAATATACATAGAAAGATAAAGGAGAAAATAGACAAATGATGACATTTAATAATAGATATATTGGTTATTAAATGTAACAACATGAACAAAACCACGATGTTTCGCAGTACTGAACTTGGTAATGTTGAAGGAATGCAATAAAGTAACAAATAACTGCACACACAGAGTAACTGAAACGGAAACAAACGGAAACATTCAGACAGACAGACGGATAGATATGCACACAAACACGCACGCGCGCACACACAAGAGCACAAGAGACACAGATGCACAGGGAGGGCGCGGACATATAGAAATGTTTAAAAAATGCTCTCATACATATATTAGTTTATATGAATCTCCCTCTCAATCTCTGTCTCTCTCTCTCATTCTCTCACTCACTCTCTCACTCTCTCACTCACACTCTCTCTATGTGTATGTGATTATGCGTGTGTATGTGTGTGTAAAATAGAGAGAAAGAGAGAGGGCGAAAGAGAGAAAGAGAGAGAGAGAGAGAGAAAGAGAAAGGGGAGAAAGAATAGGACTTATACATGTATCCACTCCGTCTTCCTCTTTATCACTGATTTGTTGTCCCTGCATACGTACCCTTTCCCTTATTAGACATTCACATACGCACTGAAACACAAACATTCACACGAGCACACACACACACACACACACACACACACGCACACACACACACACACACACACACACACACACACACACACACACACACACACACACACACACACAAACACACACATATATATATGCATGTAATTATGTATGCATGTATACATATGCCTTTATATAAATATTTATGCTAATATATATATAATAAAATTACTGCTTCGTGCAAAATTAGCTTGGTAACGTTTAAAGCAATAGCAGCTGAACTGAAAGGTCAGCAGAAATTACCTCATGTCGTATAAATTAAGGTAATATATAAATTTATTGAATATCTAGAATATATCTTCTTCGGATACTAGTTCAAGTTTCTAGAACTCATAACAAATGTACTTATAGCTAAATAAAAAAAAATGTTTTGTATATAACACATACGTAACTTTTGATATTTTAATTGCTAAAAGACTATATTTCATCACAGCTGCCATTGAGAAAAGCAGAAGTAGTATATTCAATAGATGTGTGTATGTGTGTGTCTTTGTGTTTGTGCGTGTGCGTGTGTGTGTGTGTGTGTATGGATATATATACACACACACATATATATATATACATACATATCTACACACACACACACACACACACACACATATATATATATATATATATATATATATATACACACAGATACATATATTGT